>NC_044905.1:67979784-68339802 GCF_001633185.2 Quercus lobata
ATATGCTTGAGAGAAAGAGCTAGTTATTTATAATGTCAATAACAGTTATAGAGAATTAGTAGGTGGTAGTGTAAGAAGAATACAATAGTTTAAACTTTGGCTTTTTTTTTTTTTTAATTTATTTTTTTTTTTTTATTGAGAGAAAAACTTTAATTTGGTTTTTTTATAATGAAAATTAAACAAATACATTATAAGTTATGATTGGTGAAATATAAAATAGAACTTAAAAAAGTGGTATAGAAGATTTATATTCATGTAAGAAACTAAAAATTTAAGACTTTTTAAAAAATGACAAGCAACACACAAAATAAATACTAAAACTGTACGCTACTATTAAGAAATTAGGGTTATATCTATATTCCTTCCACCCCTAGTTATGACAATATAAATATAATTATATACTTACGCATGGTTTCTCTACCAGTCATGTCACCATAGAACGTTGCATGTGCATCAATCCAATTACTATTTATTTTCTCGCCAATGCTGATTCTTCTGCTCATAGCTATCACAAAAAGAGTCATGAATATTATGCATGTAAACAAATTTTGAGACCTAGCCATGGCTATATGATAGATAAAGAGATAGAAAGAGAGACTACTGCATCCTAATCAAGGTCAAGAAAATGGTATTTAAAGGTAGGAAAGGGAGACATATAAGGTAAAAATATATGATTTTGATTCTTATAGCAATACAGCTAGGCAACAATGGTGGGAATTAATAATAAGGACTTTATGACCGAGGAAATAATAATTAATGAGAGGTATAATTTTTTTTAATACCTATGAAATTAGGCTAGTAGAGAGCCAAAAATGGTAAAACTTAAAGGAGGAAATGAAAAGATAAAGGAGAATTCCCATTACAACACACAAATTCGGCAAATATATACAAGAGATGCTTGTCTGTATTTTAGTCTAATTAATTTGCTCTTATATTTATGTCTATACAATCAACAAACTTGTAACTCAATTGATTAGGGTTTTCTTGTGTTTCTAATAGAAATATTTAGGGTTTAAATCCCTCCCACCGTCAATTATCGAATTATTAAAAAAAAATCATTATTTATCTATATTTTATATCTACATAGCTAATAGTTTCCCAAAAAAAAATATCTACATAGCTAATTAATTTGCATATTTTTATAATATACTATAATTAAAATACTTCTCACACTAGTTTCTCAAAAAAAAAAAAAAAAAAAACTTCTCACATGCATTAAACCATAAAACATTAAAAAGACTTCTTATTAACGTAGGCCAATCACTTCTTTGAAATTAAAAGGCCTATTAGATCCGATCCAAAAAAGAAAAGAAAAGGAAAAAAAAAAAAAGACAGATTAGGCAATACAAACTAAGAATAAAAAGGCATGTTATTAACATAGGTCATACTTTTTTCCAATCAAAAGACTTCTTATTATTATTATATTTTTTTTAGAAGAAAAAGACTTCTTATTAGATCATACAAACATTAGAAACACTTTTTATCATGGTCACACTTCTTTCCAAACCGATTTTTTTTTTTTTTTTTTTTTTCAAACTGAATTAGATTTCCAATATGTATACTAATGATTTTTGCATTTAATTGTGAAACATGCCACCATCGTGTCCTAACAAAACTTGGATACCATCCTTCACATATTTGACGTATTAAGTCTTTTCCACATTTTTTAAGCTTTCATTGCTTTTAACATATTCTCTTCTGTTTCTCAAAAAAAAAAAAAAAAAAAAAAACGTATTCTCTTCTAATTTTTAAAATCTATATATTACTTTTCTTTTTGTTCCCATTCCTTGGTTATGTTTTTTTTTCCCGGAAAAAAAAAGGAAGAAGGAAGAATGGCTAGAAAATATTATATATGAGTTCATAAAAGTTGATCTCTCTCTTGAAGAAGAAGAGGTTTACATGTACAGCACAACTTTGAAAGTCTTACGTCATATTCGTTATTTATGTAATACACATATTACTCTTTATATATTGCGATTTGTGATCTATTTGTTACTATGAGTTTATTTTTAATATCAACATATATTCCATAGAAGATTTGAATTAGGTAGAACTTTTGTTAAAACAACAATTTCTTAGTAAATATCTCAACATGTGTTAATCTGATCGTTTGCAAAATGTTTGTTTAGATATAAAGCACCAAATAGGTGATGAGCAAAGCGCTGTGCTTTTAATGTACAAACTATAAAGATTAGCTATTTTAATAGTAACTAGTCACTAACCCGTGTGATACATGGGAAAGCTATTGGATATGAGATTTTAAAAACTTTTTATTAAACTTCTCACCACAAAGATATAAATTTACCAGAACACAAACTTTTAGTATGAAAACAAAGATGATGATATTTAATGGATACGGTAATAACACAAGCTTTTGGAAGAAAACAATTTGATTTAAAAAGTCAGAAATTTTAGCACAAGCAAGAGCAACTACAATTGTTAAGGAAGGATTAAAGGTCCTATAAGAAATATTTTTTTCCAATATTTGGGCCTAATGGTAGAGTTCAAAGAAGGCAACTTGTTACACAAAATTCTTCTCATTATAATCAAAATCCTAAAGTGAATATTCAATCCAAAAATGTGTAACCAATGTTATATATTGAAGTGTTGTATAGGGCAGAGAATAAAAAAAACATATTCTTATGACCACGCCCATATAGCTTCTAAGTTCTAACTATTATGCTAAGTAACCAAACAATATTAGTAATCGAAAAAGTATCATAATCTAGCATACTGATTTAAAAGTTACAATTTCAAACACAACCTCACAATGAAAATTCCACCGACGTTCAAATATCACTTAGTTTAAGTAAAACTATAAAAGTAATAAAACTAACATTTGGAATGGAGGGTTAAAGCATATCATTTGAATCTGGAACACTTTAAAACAATAATAGCAAATTTCAAAACCAAATATAAATATATTAACATATAATATGGAACACTATTATAGATTTTATATTATACAAGGTTCTTAGCTATCTCTGCTAATTCCAATTGAATTAGATTTCTATTCTATTTGGTAACTTCTATCTTTACTAATTTTAATTGAATTTACGTTTCTATTCTATGTGGTAACTTATGTCTCCTAATTCTAATTGAATTAGGTTTCCATTTGACCTGTAGCTTCTTCTCCTAATTCTAATTGAACTTCTCTCCTAATTGAATTAGATTTCCATGTAATTAGCATGCTTATAAAATAGTTTTGCATTTTTTTTTAATCTTATCCTTTCTACTTAAGAATAAAAAAAACGATTTTATGAAATAAAGTCACCAGCTTTTTAATTCATCAATATAAATTTTTTTGAAAGGTTTGGATTGAAAGTTGCTTCTGTAACTTTGAATCTAAACCCTTGAATAAAAAAAATTGGAAAAAAAAAGTCAAAATGTCAAAATTGTTGTGAGAGAATTTTACTCTATAACAACCTAATGGTATATTGCACGGAATCTCCATTCATGAACAGGTGATGTTTAAGGATGTAAAAACCAATTAATTAAATTGTTTGATGAATATATACATTACAATCTATAATATAAGCCAAGAAATAGCAAACGAAAAGGAAACATAGAATATGAAGGCATCTTTAAAGATTTTGCATAAGTACCAAGAAATATATTCACACAGACTATTAAAGGAAAAACAAACACAAACACAGACCATACACAAACTACTATTAAAGAAAGAATACAAAAACTAAAGAGAGAAAGCTATGAAGAGAAATTTTCATACCTTGAGAAAGAAGTGTTTGTAACAAAAGAATAATTTGTGGCAACACACGTAAGTTTATACATATATAGGAGAGTAAGTCGGCACCTCTTTCACTGTGAAGGAGTTTGCATTGCATACAAACATGATTTAGAGACTTCCACGCCACTCCAATTAAATCCAATTCCTAATGGGACTCTTAATTCATGGCAACCGGTTAAGTGACATTAATCTTACTATACGTATCTATATATGATCTTCTAATATCTATCATATAAAATCAGAATTTTTGTTTGATTTTTTTTTTTGTTTTAAATAATGCTGACGTGAAAAAAGAATTTGAAATAAAAAGAATATAAAATAAAAAGAAAAAGAAACTAGTGATGACATGGAAAATTGTGGGAGCTTCAGAGGCTTCGGTTTTATATATATATTGATAAGAAAATTGTTTTACCAACAAAATGAATCAACAATTGAAACACCTAAACCACAACCACAATCAAATCAATCAAAGAGGGGAAAAAAAAATTACTACCATTAAGTATTTTGTAACTTAGGTAACACTTATTTAACATTAAGTGTAAAGTGTAAACGCTATTAGACCTTTATTCATATTATGTACAGAAACATTTGACAATCAGCATAAGTCAATGATCTTTAGGTAAAACAACATTTCTTAATATTTTCAATAGAGACATTTATGATTTAAATCTTTCCTTTCCCTACTTAAAATATATTTTAGAAAACAAAAAGATATTGCTATTTATAAACTCTATGAACAAGAGAAAATAACATTTATATTTTATTTATTTGATTAATTAAAAATGAGTTAGAGATTGATCTTCCTTCTAAAACTTAATAATTATACGTAATTTTCATTGTTATAAAATTAAGGAAATTTGTAAAATTTATTTTGAAAAATTAAGGAAAATTACAATCCAATATATAGACATTATCAACGTACTTAAATAATCTTTTATTTACATAGACATTAATGACCCTTCCCCCAAAAAAAAAAAAAAAAAAAAGAGAGCTACATGCATATAATCAAATTCTTAACTATAGAAGGAACACATAGTGCAAGCTATAGGCAATCATATACATAAAGATTATCAACGTACTTAAATGATCTCTTTTTAAAAAAAAAAATTATATATATATATATATATACTTAAATGATCTCCTTTAAAAAAAAATTATATATATATAAAACCATATTTTACTTTTTAAGTTGCACATAGACATTCCCTTCCAAAAAAAAAAAAAATTATATATGATATATATATATATATATATATATAAAACCATATTTTACTTTTTAAGTTGCACATAGACATTCCCTTCCAAAAAAAAAAAAAAAAATTATATTGAAAGGTAACTGCATATAATCAAATTCTTACAAATAGAAGGTACACATAGTACAAGTTATAGGCCAATATGTGTGTGTGTATATATGAAATAAAGTTGAGTCTTACAAGCTATGGTTGTACCAACTGGACACCCTATTAAATTGTCATGTGTACTACTTTTTCATTATAGTTTTATTATCTTCTTATTTGTCATTATCAACTTTTTTAGTAATAGTTATTGTAGGGATAAAGGCCCAAATTATATATTGGGCATTGGGCCTTGTCCGAGAACATTGGATGATCTGATGACGAATAAATAGTAGTGGATGATTTACGTTCAGAGTCCCATGAGTAGGTTACAAACGGGAAGGTAGGCCAAGGAGGAATATCTTCTCGGATAAGTTAAGAACATGTCAAATGTATATCACAATGTTCAAGGTGAACTTCTAAGGAGTTTCAGTGATAGGGACGTTCATCAAGAACGTACAAGAGGGATAGAAACCTAGAAATATTTAAGGGAAAGCTGCTACCACCGTATTGAATACTCTGCAGCTAACTTTTTGGCTGCATTAATGTGAAGAAGACCCCTAAAAGAGTGCTGCTACCTCAACTCATAGAAGGCCTGAGAGGGTGTCCAATAGGACAAGCACTCAAGTAGTGGTTTAAATGATCAACAAGTGTAGGGTCAAAATGATCAAAAGGGAGATATATAATGTAAGAAACCTTCCATGAAGAGGAGATCATAAATTTGTAGGAGAAAGCACTGTAGCAACTTGATCCATATTTGTAACTATTTCCAATCAATATATACTAGAACATACCTCCTCGGATTGTGCCAAGGACCAGTTTACTTTGAGAAGTCCAGTCCATTTCTGTTTGATTATCTTTTAAACTCCATTCTAACTATTGCTCTATTCATTAGAACTTAGTTTTCCAACTCATTCTCTAGAAATTCATTGTATTGGGCTTGGATCCAATCATACCTTCGGCCTGGATCCAATCATACCTTAGGCCTAAGATCCAAACGCTTCCTTATAGTTATATATATATATATATATATATTTATATTGTTTTTAATTTATTTGCTATTATCAAAATTTTTTGTTGGAATTTAGGGATGGCAGTAAGGTGGGGCGGGGTCGAAAGATGGAGTTTTCGTCCTTGCCCCGCATGATTTTGTCTTACTCCATCCCCGCCCCACCTCACATGACGGGGAAAACTTTCTCACCCTATCCTGCCCCTTGGAGCTCTGCGAAGCCTTGTCCCACCGGGTAAAACTCTACTTTTTGTTAATTTGC
This sequence comes from Quercus lobata, assembly GCF_001633185.2. NCBI lineage: Eukaryota > Viridiplantae > Streptophyta > Magnoliopsida > Fagales > Fagaceae > Quercus > Quercus lobata. The sequence continues at coordinate 67,986,138 of NC_044905.1, forward strand.
CCTACAACTAGTACAATTTTTTTTAATGAAACTTATTTCATTAATAAAAATATATTTGAAATTACAACTAAATTTATTCCATCAAATCAAATCAACTTTAGAAAAAATTAAATAATATATCCAAGTGTTTAACAAGACAACCACAAAAAAAAAAAAAAAAAAAAAACTCATAGTATATAACACATAACAAAATAAAGTTAGAGAACCACATTAGATAGAATAAAATAAGCTAATATTGATATGTTTGTTTAAATAGTAGGGTTTTAGGGTATGAAAAATTTATAATTATAACTCTTAGCAATGCAGGACAGGGACAGGGAGGGGCAGGGGCTTAGTGGGTCTAAAAAGTCTAAACTCATCCCTGTCCTGCCCCGTGGTGTGGGACTAAAATCTTACCTCATCCCCGCCTCACCACCTTTGCAAGGTGGGAAAAATCCTCGCGAGCGAAGCGGAGAGGGATAAGTTAAATGAGGCGGGGCAAAATTGCCATCCTTACTGGAATTGTAATAAGAAGAAAAAGGAATTGTTCTTATCAACTTTTTATTGTTAACTTATGTTTTCTTTATCAATTTCATTTTTTCTTTCTAAAATTAAATTGTTCTTATCTATTTGAAGATCCTACCTAATTGGCATATGTAGTACTTCTAATTATAGTTTTGTCATCCACTTATTTGTCCTAATCAAAATTTTATTAATAGTTCTTGAATTTATTTTTAACTTATTTGTTCTTATCCACTTTTTATTTTATTGAATTGTCTTATCAACTTTTTGTTATTAACTTTTGTGTTCTTCTTATTATTTTTTAATTGAATTGTTCTTTTCTATTTAAGTTAAGATCTCTCATTAGGGCACCTTCATTCCACCTTCCTCACTTTCGCTGTATGCCGGTGAGGACCCTTTTGGCACGATATGGGCCTAAAAAAAATACTTATAGAAAAAGCCCATGTCCAACCTTTTTTTGAATTCCTATGATTAGTTATGTGGACCAAGCCCACATGTAAAAGAAAGAACCCAACAAATGGAATAATGAGGAGATGTGTATTGGAGGGCAGGAGGGTCATTTAGCACTAATCTTGGGCTAATCTAAGGCTTCTATGATGGGCTTGGGACATAAGAGGAACAAATGAGCCCATGTTAAGTTCATTGCGTAAATTCAATGACTCATGGAGAGCCTAAAATTTCTGCTGAACCAACTCATTTACCCGCACAAATCTCTCTTCTTCTTCTTCTTTTTTTTTTTTTTTTTTTTTTTTTTTTTTTTTTTTTTTTTTTTAAAAAAAAGGGTTTGCACCTAGTAAATGAGCAAATTAGTCAAACCATTGACCTGATAGATAGGGAAACATTTTTCACAGTATTGACCCAATTAGTTGCTTAAACCGAATTGAGATCAGGTATTGCACTTCAATCTCAACCATTGAATTAGTAGATTTGGATAGTTGAGATTGAGAGTTGAAAAAAACAACCTTCAATCTCAACCATTGAATTAAAATAATAAGAAAAAGTTAAAAAAATTAGTTAAAAATTTAGTGTGGTAAAAAAATTTGTGAGATGAAAATGAGTTAATTAGGTGCAATTCCCTAAGTATTTCACCATATCCAAATCCACTTAAAAAACATAAAAAGATTTCTATTACAGCTACCCTAAATACCAGTAATCATTGCCCAAAGCAAACCAGTGCAGTCTCCAACTAGTTCAACAGGTCTCCTCCTCATTCAGCAATTTTTTGGTGATTCAAAAAGATTTATAAGAAAGAGGGAGATCTAAAAACTAGGAGGGACCTAAAATGGTTTAGATAGATACTGAAAAAAGTGCTCTTGCAGTCAAGTATCACCATCCAAAAACCCAAAACTTTAAACATTTTGCATGAGTTACTGAATGCACAAAACAGAGATGGCTATTTTCTATTTCATCACAATACTCTCATTTTCCCTTTTCCTTTGAGGCTCACACACAATTCTCCAAGTTGTGAGAGATAGTTGCAAGTCCTTCCTCTCTTTTACAGGTTTCTTGAGTGCCACATATCGGCAGGACACACTTAAATAACACCGGCTAACTTCTCTTGTTATTCATGTTTGTGGATTCAACTCCTCAAACTAAATCTAAAAAAGCGAGAAAACCTAATCAAACGAAAAAGACCTCAAACAATAGTTTTTTATTTTGTTTTTAACTTATTTGTTCTTATTAATTTTTTATATATTAAATTGTCTTATCAACTTTTTATTATTATTTGCTCAAAAATTTTTTTTTTTTATTATTAACTTTTGTGTTTTTATTCTTTTTATTTATTTATTGAATTGTTATCTATTTGCAAGTTAAGAGCTCTCATTAGGGCACCCTATTCCAACCTCCTCAGTCCTCACTTTCGCTATATGCCATTAACACCCGTTGCCATGTTTAAACAAAGGATTGAATTAAAATTAATACTCTATTATTGCAATAATCCCTTGAACCTGTAATACGCGACTCTTTTTTGTTTTGAGAGAAAGCAGATATTATATACGAATTACGAAGTAGCATATATACACTATGTTCCTTATTTGACATATACTTTTACCAACAGATTTTTTCCCTTCTTTACACACACACGTATGTGTATATATATATATATATATATTTTTTTTTTTCTTTACAGATATTTCGAAAAAAAGTATTATTATTATTATTATTTTGATAATTTGATTTTTTTTTAAACTGTGGAAATTTCTATTGGAAATATCAAAAGATTCAAAATGTATTAGTTGAGTTGTAAGGTTCTTGGCTTAACAAGAATAATTAAAATTATTTAGAGAGCAACTATAAATCTAAAAGTCTTGTAGCTCAATAAATATTTTTTGGTATTTTTAATAGAAACATTTAAGATTTAAATATTTTCTCTCTCATTATAATTATCAAATTATCAACAACAATAAATAGGCGATAATGAAAACAATTAAGGTAAACATGAAGGGAATTTTTTTGGACAATATAGAAGTGAATTGGTTTTTTATTTTTTATTTATTATTTATTTTATAGGAGAAGTGAAATGGTTTAGTAGTAAATGATAGTCATTTTAATAATTTTCTCCTGTATTAGCGTGAGAAAAAAGGACATGATGTGCTTTAATTAAACATGATATAATTTCTAAAAATTAAAAGTCTTGTCTTTCATCTCATAGGATCATATAATTTTTATATTAATTCTCTCTCCCTCCTCGCTCCCTCTTCTTTCTTTTTGCTAAATGGTGGAAGCTTGAGCTGAACCAAGGATCTCTACTTTCTGAAGCAAGTTCATATAATTTCTAATTAAAAATGTATTGAAAACACTATTAATGTGGTTCAAAATGATAGTTTAATGAAAATGCTTTTTTTTTTTTTGGCATTATGTTTATAATTTGAATCTCATCTTTCATTGTCCTACTCTCTACCTGTCTTCAAAAAGCAAAGTAGAAAACCCCATTTATTAAAGGTGGATGCAATTTGATGGGAAGGGTTCACGGATTCAAATATTTTCCCAAAGAAGAGAGTACATGTCTCGAACAACTTGCGTCTGTCAATAAGTACAATTGTAAATTGCCAAATGCCAATTTCAATTACCCACGTGAGAAATGAAGCCACATGCCTTAATTAATCAAACAAAGGGTTTAAGAATTAAGATAAAGATAGCAAAAAAAAAATAATAATAATAATAAATAACGAACAATTATATATGGTAAATTATTATTTTCACTAGAAAATCATCTTTTTTTTAAAAAATTAATTTTTCTTTTTAAAGCTTGGTTAGAATTGCTCACCATTACCCAAACCTCCTTCTCCTCCAATACTTCCTTTCAACCTAAGGGTTGGTTTTTCAAATTTTTATAAAATTTCCTAGAATGGAGACTAATATATGTTCTAAGGGCTTATATTAATAAAAATTCTATAAATATTTAAAAAGGTGCTAATAGGCCATCACCGTGGTTGGCTTTTCTTTTAAACCTAAATTGACCTAAGTTCACATCAAATAAATAAATAAATAACTAAATTGACCTAAGTTAGTGAATTAGTGGGTGGTTCAAATCCCGGAATGATAATTTTGGTTATTGATTTTGACCCAGAACATAAGAATAACTTAAATTGAACCCCTAAACCGAAGAATCTGAGTTAAAACCAAACAAAACTGAAAAGTAGAATGGGAAAAGAAAAGTAGCAACCCAAAGGCTCAGAATTGGTTCACATTAGACAAAACAAGTGGGTCATTGGCTTGCAACCGAAAAGGGTGAGTGACCCATGTTGATGTTGGCAGCCTCTGCCGACCGAAAAACAAAAGGAATAAAGTAAAAAAACCTGCACATGATTCACACAGCTGAAAACTCTCTATATATAAAAAAATAATATTAAGAGGGTACTGATGAACCAAAAAAAGATGTTACAACTTACATCACATCTCTTTGTAAGATCATTGCCTATTAATCCAAAAATATATAAAAGGAACTTCATGTACGATTGTCTCTTATTTCCATTTATGCTCATTTTTTTTGACCTTCTAGAGTCTGGAGAGAAAAATCGACCCTAATTCAATGCTTCACACGCCTATATATCCAACAAATTTGTTAACTCATTAGCTTTTTTACTTTCAAATTCAATATGCTCTTTAATCATAAATATTATTCATAACATTCTAAAATTAGTCTACCACTTTACACATGAACACATCACAATATGTAATTTAAAATTTTTTTAATACTAATTTAACAATATTATGAACTTTTATTGTGTCTCTAACATGAAATGTTGCCAAAGTGTAATTCAGTAGTGTTGCCATGGGAGTCGTGGTAATATGGTATTTAAAAAAGGAAAATGGCAACTAAATTGTTTTACATGCACGGAAATTAAGGTCATAATTACCATTGAATACAAAGAATCGATTTTGGGAAATTAAGGTCCATAAAGATAAAGATGAGCATTACCTTGTCATTGTATTTGACCAAAAGCTTCACCTAACGAAACAATCCTCATGTAGTTATATATATTTAAGAAAAAAAAAAAATGAAACTACGATCTTACCTTATGTGAACCAACATCAAAATCAACATTCAAGGTAAAAAATATACAACTTTTCTGCAAAGTGTCCTGGTTATTACTTACTTTCATGAAAAAACAAAGGAGTTACAAACTTGAGGAATTTAATATCAAAACAATATTAAGTCACATGCATTACATACACATGTCACACATGCCGGATTGAAATAGCTTGAAATACAAGTGTAAACATGTGCGTCAAATCAAGTAAAATCTAGTTAGATAAGATATTGATTAATTGAATTCGTTGATTAATAAAGCAAGGAACTATATGATAATAATAGTACTAAACAATAACTAAAAACAAAGTGCTTTATAAATGTGAAAAGAAAAAAAAAGAGAGCTAAAGGGGCTGTCACTGGTTCAGTTGTATGCAGGGAATGTGCAGAACATGCTGTACATTTCGTGCTGCTTTACTGTCTCTCCTTTGTCACATGCTCTCATTTCTCAAAGCTACACTACAAAACCATTTTCTTTGCATGTGCTTCCCATGTGCTATCTCTCTCTTTCTCTCCAATGGGGCTTTACCGCGTTGCTGGCCCATATCACCTTCACATGTGCCTTCTATGGAAATCACAGCCCCAGTACAACTAGCTTTGCTACCTTTCTTTTTGAGCAATTTGACTCGATGCCCCTCTACACCTATCAAATTACTATGTATAATTTAAACTATCATTATATATAAGTTTAAAGGGATGCTTTGTCTTTGCTTATATTTTGTCGGTCATCTCAAGTCATCATTCTTTTACCAAGTGTTAACCTTTTCTTCTAGATCATTTGACACTTCATTTTTCAATTACTTTATTAATCTTTGTTTTGCAGACAGGGCTGTGTTTGTGTTTTGGCATTATCATGAATATATATAATATTTGCAATGGGACACACATCCATTGGCTAGTGTGGCTGCATAGTCAAATAGAACATGCATGCCTGATAAGGACAAATTAGAGGAATATGTTAATGACAGGAAAATTATTAGGTGATTATGGAGTAAGGTGACATGGTGTTCATTTTTCTCACATTTATGATAATTTTCGCTATGAATTTAATTTAGTGAGATTTATCATGATTGTGAGAGGATGAAATACCATGTTACTGATTAAGATGTTGGTTCACACTCGTCAAGGAGAAATCAAACAAATCCCACTACATTAATAAATTAGAAAAGTTAATAAGCAAATACCGTGTTTAGCCTAAAGTTGCTTTAGGAAAAAAATAAAATTGGCTAAATACAAAAAAAAAAAAAAAAAAAAAAAAAACTCAACCTTATCTAAACTTGACTACCCACTAGCAAGTCGCAACCCTTATACAAAATCTTGTTCTCCCATTTTCCCTTTATTTATTATTATTATTATTTTTTATCCTTTTAAAATGATTTGCCATGATTCAAAGGGTAATTTGGGAATGAGGAATTTGAAGGTCCTGGACTTCACATGTGCCGTTACTGACGGGCAAGCTTTCAACCTATCTGGCTTATAATCGCTGGTTGTGCCCTCTTCCCGCTTTCTCTTTTCAATTGTGATTGTGATACAGAATTGGTGTCCTTTTCCAAGCTAAGATTACGGATATAACCTCATTGCTTGAAAATATCTATACATTTGTCATTTGTAGGGCCTCATGGCCTATAAATTTTAATTGGATTGGTCCATCCTCATCAGTTTGCAATTAAACGATTTAGGCCATCTAATTTGGTTTTTTTTTTTGGTGGGGGGGGGGGGGGGGTTTTAAAGTAATGCCACATTCTTGATTCTTCCTTCCCAAAAAAAAAAAGAAAAAAAGAAGAAGAAAAACTATGGTTTCGGATCATCTTTGATCAAATATTAATGGTATTCCATGTGTTGATGTCTATTTTTGACAAAGGGCCCAACAGCAGAAAGAAACCCAACAATATAAAGAAGGTAAGAAGGGGAAAATGGTAAATGAATAAGGAAACAAACCTAGTAGGCTGAAATGACAGGATTGATAGCTAGCAGGCTCATAAGAATAAAAAAGAGGTAAAGAAGAAGTAAATGGGCCAAGGAAGCCCAAAGAATGAAGTAGTAAGCCCATGAGAATAATAAGAGATAAAGATGAAGTAAATAGGTTAGGGAAGCCCAGGAAATGAATTGACAAACTCAAATGGGTTGGCTTAAATGCCAATAAACCCAAAAAAGTAATAAGAGATAGAGACGTGGTAATTGGGCCGCGGAAGCTCAAGGAATCTAGCAAAAAGCCCATTGGAGTAAAAGAGGTAAAGATGAAGTAAACGGATTGGGAAAGCCAGAGAAATGAGGTAATAGGCTGGCATAGCAGGAACGCTGGCCAACAAAGCCCAAAAGAGGTAAAGACGTGAAAAGTGGGCCTAGGGAGTCTTGAGCAAAAGATTGATGAAGAAGTGGGCTGGCACGGCAGAAGCATTTGTCCATAAGCCCATGGGGGTAACAAGCAATAAAAAGAGAGGTAAAGCTACAGCAGGCATGACAAAGTGATATGGCATGATCAATAACCAAAAAGCCCACAGACATAGAAAAGGAAAACACGGGCTCGACAGAAAGATGAGGGCCTTTGCCCAAGTAACGCCTAGTCCAAGAAGAGGTAAAAGGCAGAGAATATGAGCCCAAAAGCCCACACATCCTTCACGCCACAAAAGATAAACACCAACCAACATGTACAACAGAATCAAACAAACACGGCAGCAGCAAAAATGGTGTGAAGGTTAGAAAGAAACAAAGTTCAGACGGAGTGGAGCATACATAAGGGGTTGGGGCACCACCTACTTGTATCCAGCCAATACATGGGAGGTGGGCCATGGGTCAAGGGTTTCAGAAGGTGTGGTTTGAAGGTAGGGAGAAAACGGGGGTCTATTTTGAGGTTCCTGCTTAAACTTCTTTGGGGAGAGATGTTTTGCTAGGATGACATCTCACCTAAAAGAGGTAAGTGTGGGTTGGAACCAGTTGATGCATGCCATAGACGTAGGTAATGGAGAGGCTTAATCCTTATCCGAATGAGGGAAGTGAAAAACAGAGAGAGGTAAGAAACAAGACAAGCAATTTTGTTTGAGAATGAAGAGTGGTGCAACCAACGCATTTAGAACAATGGTAGTGGCTGAGCAGCAGGCAAACCAATGGGGCAGTTTTGGAAGGACACCCATAAGAAGCCAAAAGTAGTTGAGGGGTAAGAATGGTAAATCCTACCATGACAGATAGTATAAAAAAGGGTAGCTGTGAACAGTAAAAAGGGGGAGGGAAGGGAGAACAAGGGACAGAAAGAAGAAGAGGTAGAAAAAGAAAAGAAAAGAAAGAATAGAGAGAAAAGAAAAGAATATATAGAAAAATCAAAGAGACATAAGTGGTAGGAATAGAAGCATACATCAATAGACTACCTTATTTGACAAACCCACTCCCTGAGAGATTGAGGATGGAAGCTTAAACCATTTAGGCCTTTTTTCCAAAGTGCGTAACTTATATGGCAGAAGCCTTCCTTGAGGTTACTCACATTGGGGATTGGTTCCCTTCTTAGACTTGCATCTGCTGAGAAGCTAAGCCTACTTTTCTAGTGGATAAGTTTTTATTTTTTTTTATTTTTTTTATTTTTATTTTTTTATGCTTATTGGGTGATTAATTTACCGTTCAATTATTAAACTATCTACTGTAGCATTATTTCCATTTGTTGTATTATTCTGCCATAACCATATTAAGCTACCTTCCTTTATTTCAGTGTTAGCATCATTTGTTTCGTATTATAGTTATTCTGTCATACTGTATTCCTGCTATAATATCTGTAATAGTTGTTCCTATTGTGGGCATGCCATACACTCAGCCCGCAATGCCTTTGCCAGAATGCGTATATATTGGGATGGCTCGACTTGTGCACAAACTAGCCTAAAGTGTATTATTTAGGCCAGCCCTAACTCTTTTACCTCAAACCCATGGACTGCAGTACAACAGAACAAATCAAAGCCCCAACAACATGAAAAGGTCCACCACACCATGGAAAAGAAAAGCTATTTTGGACATTAACAACATTGACAAAGATAGTATCTTAAGAAGCATAATGGAATGGGCTTCTTTTTGGAAAGTTAATGGAATGGGGCTTAACCCTGTTCTATTGATTTTATCTAAAACGAGAAAAGGTAAATAGAACCAAGAGTTTGGAAGTTTAACTAGCTGGTACATTTTAGTGTGTCTTTAATATTTAAGGTTCAGGTCTCCCCTCCCTGTTGTAATTATCGAACTATCATAAACTATTAATTAAAAGTAACATATTCACACAAGTTATGACTAAAACCTATTTGAACACAAAAAATCATTCAATGTAAACTTATAAGACTTGTGATGCACCATATGAGAGTTGTAAAGTTATTATATAATAATCAATCATTTAGTTATTTTCACCCAAAAACAATGTACAATAAAATTAGATATTACATAAGTTCATGTTCAAATCATATCATATTGTTGTGTTCTACACATTGTGATTATGCCAAGTGGAGGCCCCTTTGTTTTGTTTTTTTGTTTGTTTTTGTTTTTGTTTTAATATTATTTTTTTATAATTTTTATTTTATTTTAATATAATCAATTCTTCTATTTTCTCTCGCTATATCTCATGTGGCACACTTTGGTTAAGTAGTGTTGATACACCACCAGTTGGGTAGCTCGTCCAGTGATATCAATGGAAGGTTGTCTAGACTTGCAAGAAAAAAAGGGGGCTAAACGAAGGGGATCAGTGTGGAATAGGCCTATAGGCCTCCAATTTCTCTAAGTATGTGAAATTGATTAGTGCACCCAATGTATTATACTCTCCTCTCACACACAAATAGACTCCACATATGAGTTCCATACATAGAATCCACATTTATATGAGAGAAGGGTGTAACAACCGAATTAAAGCTGCGTTTGGATTGCGCTGAAAACCAGCGCGTTTGCATTTTTCAGCTTTTTTTTTTTTTTTTTTTCACACGTTTTTTAGATTTGCGGTTACTGTTCATGTACTGTTCAATGAATAGTAACCGCAAATTTTGACTTTTCAAACTTTTTTAAGCCAATCAGTGTACATCGTGTACTGTTTACGGACCCACAAATTTCACTTTTTAGCAACTATTTCATTAAAAATGGGTCTCACAGTACTATTCACACATTTAAAAATTATTTTGCTATAGTATTTTTCAGTTTTCAGTTTTCAGCGGTATCCAAACGGACCCTAAATCTACTCAATAAATTCTCTCTAAGTATACTATTCAAGTATGCAAATGTGATACACAACTAGAGATCCTTGACATTCCAAAAACTAAAACAGTAAGTTTATTCACACAACTTTTTCATGAAAAATATAGTTTGTTGACTTGGCAAGTTGCATTTTGTGCATAATAAAAAAGCTGTCAATATATTTGTTCATGTAAAAATAATGTATATATCAATCATAACTTCTCATTTTAACAAATTGAAACAAAAATAGTATGACTACCACTAGTTAAGCTAAAATTAATCTCCCTTGATGTGTGTATATATATTTGAAAATCATAATTAAAAAAAAAAAGACTAAATTGCAAACTACACCTCTAAAGTTTGGGAGTATTTGGATTTTACACTTTGAACTTTCAAAATTTGGATTTTATCCTTTAAAGTTTGGGGTGTTTAAATTTTATCCACTAAATTTTAAGAGTGTTTGGATTTTACTCCATAAAAATTGGGGGTATTTGAATTTTATGTCCTAAAGTTTAAGAATTTGAGATGTAAAATCCAAGCACCTCAAATGTTAGAGAGTGAAACTCAAATTCTGAAACTTCATGATGTAAAATCAAATACCCCCAAATTTTAAAAGATAAAATCTAAATTCTAAAAATTCAAAATATAAAATCCAAACACCTCTAAACTTTAGAAACATAGTTTGCCAACAAAATTAAAAGAGAGGTGTTACGTCCACGACAATTTTTCAACAAATTATAAGTAGTTAGTTATTGGTTCAAATTTGAACATAATACTAAGATTACTTTTTTGTCATAATAATAACAACCAGTAATAACAACCTGCCACTTATGATTTGTTATAAAAATGTTATAAAATTTTCAAATTAAAATATGAAAGTGGTAAAAGAGAAAAGAAAAGCAAGCTTGGCATTTCCGTAAAAATGACCAAACCAAGTGGCATTGTCTTAATCCACCATTACTTATATCCCAAGACCCGTCCTCTTCCACCGTATTAACAAAACACACAGAGACACGCTCTTTCTATCTCTCTCTCTCTGTCTCTCACGCACATACTGACACAATGAGCTCAACCCCAGCGAAGCCCAAAGCCTTCGTGAGAAAAATGAGAAGAGGATTAACAAGAAAACCCAGCTCAAGAAGACGATTTCAAGCACGTAGTACTTCTTGTAGAGCTCGGAGAAGCTTCATCAACATCAAAAATAGTGGGCGCACTACGTGCTCCAAGTCCAAGGTGGTCTCAGACAAGTTGGAGGCCCTTAAGAGCATCATTCCAGCCTACACTGACGAAACAGTGAAACCCGACCAGCTGTTTCAAGAAACCGCAGACTACATCGTTCTCTTAAAGACCCAGGTCTTGGTTTTGCAGAGACTCCTTCAGTTTTATGGATCTAGTACTGATAGTGATAGGGACAATGTTGTATCATAGTTTACTTTCTTTGTTAATGGAAATCAAAAAAAGAAAAAGAGAAAAAGAGAAGAGAGTATTTTGGTATTATTAGATTTTGCATGTTCTGTTTGTGTGGGGATGAAAGTGGAAGAAGCAGATAGGGCAGTAAATGCTTGGAATTTTAATTTTATAGAAACATCTCAGATTCTCAGGTTTAAGTTATTGCAGTCTTCTTTAACTCTCTCTCTTTCTTCATGGCATCCAAATGTGTTATTTTTCTTTTCAGTTTTTGGCTGACTTTAATTACTTTTAGAATGAGAAGAATGAAAAACTTCTATACAGTGCTCGCAGAAGATTATAATTATAATTTTTTATTTTTGAAACATGAGTCATAGCTCTCTATGAGTTACTTTTTGATTTCAACGAAAGTGAGGTAATTACTTATCAATAAGTCTAGAACCACAATTTATTTTTTCACAATAATTTGGCCCAAATAAGAATTATAATAGCTTAACAAATAACAGTTGCATAATTATATGTTTTTTCTTTGAATAATACAAAAATTTATTAAAGAAAAGACCTGGGGTTGGAGAGAGAGGAAATATAGATGGCACCAGAACAATTACAAAAGGGGGCCCAAGCAGCAGGGGAATTGGCTAAACAACTGTTGTATAATGTTTATGCATGTGTAGTAGCATTACTCTTTACTTAATTCAGGCAATTAAGTTGTGTTGGAGTGCATTTAGTAACCAATTAAAAGCTAATTTTTCGCTTAAATTATCTGCTGTTTTTAATATTTTTTAAATATATTTTATAGTAGTTTTGGTTGATAAAGAATTTGTGGAAACCAAGACAAGAATTTATCAGAGACAATATCACTGTGAAGCATGGGGGGTGGTCGCGACAGTCATTGGAACAGCAAAAGAATTGTGGGCATTCTGAAATTTTCCGATAATATCTGAATGAAATAGACAGCAGAAAACCCATGTCTTCCTAAGCAGTGGCATGCTGTGATTGCAATGACAGACAGTGACAATTAATTTAGTTTTTTACTGTGACGTCGGCCAAGAAGACTGAAGAGCAGCAGGCATGTGCAAAAGCCAATTTTTAAGGGGTGTTTGGCTGTGTAGGATCATGGAGTCTGTGGACTTTCTCTTCTAATGTCATTATTATGCAATACACTCATCCAATACGAAGTTATAGTAGTATGGTAGTAGCGTGTTTCATTTAAAGCCGCTAAAATTCGAAAAAAGATATATGCAATTTTCAATTTTCATTGAGCACACAAATGTAGTTGCCGTTGGTTGCCTCCTCTGAAACTTCCTCTCTCTCTCTCATGACTCATATAGTCATATGGTTCACAGCTCATTGATGCGAAATGGTCACGCCAGGAATAATACTTTGTGAACTGTGGTATTACTACTTGTCATGTGCATGTGCGGTGCATGCACCATATATAGCTCATATTTATCCTTGCTCACCCACTCAAAACAAGTGTGGGGTATTAAAGTGTAGTTACTATTTTACCACGATAGGATCCGTGTCTTCTCCATCAATTTTACTCAATATGTGATGTTGTTTATGGAATAAAAATTCTATGTCTTTTTTATTTTTATTTTATTCCACTTTATACTTTGTCAATCACAACTTATTCTGTATTTGATTTTTTTCATTTTATTTTATAAGGAAATTCCAATTAATATATGTGAAGTTATGATTTGTGAAGCATAAAGCGAAACATACAAAAGTGAGTTTGTTTTATTTTTTATTTTTACAAGATAGAATTTATACTCTAACCTAATCTAAGTGTATATGTGTGTGAAGCTCTTTCCTAGAGACTTGAACTTTGACCTTTGCCCCCCACACTCCACAAGCATTTATACTTGTAGAGTGACTATTGCACCAAGGGTGCGCGGTGGTGAGTGTGTTAATTGACCATTACAAGATTTTAACAATTAAATATTAAATGTATGCCACGTTGTTGATGCTCATTTTGGAAAAGCTTAGTAGCAGGAAGAAGTCCAACAACATGGGCAGAAAATAGTTAGTAAATTAAGAAAAAAAAACCATTAAACCTGAATGGCAAGAATGATGGATCATAAACCCATAAAATGATAAATGGGTCTCGAAGGAAGCAAGCGGGCCTAAAGGAGCCCGGAGAAAGAAGTAGTAAACCCATGGGCAGTAGAAAAGTAAGAATGGGCCAAAAGAGGCTCGAAGTAATGAAGTAAGTGAGTAAGAGGTTGATGGAAAGCCCATGAACTCTAAGGGTAAAGGATATGGTAATTGGGCCAGGGAAACACAAAAGAGTTAGAAAAAGCCCATGGGAATGCATAATTGGAATGGGTCGAGGATGTCAAAGGAAAGAAAATGGACCAAGGATACTCAAGGAGGAAGAAATGGGTCAAGGAAGCCCGTAAGCAATGAAATGGGTCGAGGAAGCCCAAGTAGCATGAATGCAAACCCAATGACAATGCTAGGTCATTGTAATCAAGTGAAAAAAAAGTATGCAGCAGGCCCAAGAGAGGCCTAGCAAGCACGGGTCAAATAACACCACAGTAGGAATAACAGAGTGACATGGTAGGAATGCTAGCAAGTTTACGAAAGGAGCAAAGAGTGGGCTAAAGAGAGAAAATCCCATAATCAAGCAAGGCCTAGCCCTTGAAGGAAGCAAGCCATAAAGAATGGAAGATTAGAAAACAGGTTACGCTACAAGAGATCAAGGATGAGTGGTAGAATGCACAGATGAGCCTTCAGACCATGGCAACACATGAGAAGCAGACAAGTTTTAGACATACACGGAAGTGGAGCACGTGCAAGACCCAAGTATAACCAACCTGTACCCAGCCAATATAGGAGTGGTGGATCATGGGTCTAAGGTAAGTGAAGGTATGATCTGGCGGTGGGGAGAAGGGGGAGCTTATTTTGGGGTTTCTAGTCAAACTCTTTTAGAGGAAATGTCTTGCTGGGATGACATACCACCCAAAAGAGGAAAGAGTGAGTTGGAACCGCTAGATGCATGCCATGAGGGATAATGAGAGAGGATGCCCACCTTGTTCCAGATGAGAATGCCATGGTGAATAAGCAAACAAAAAAGTTTTATTTGTTTGGTAATGGGGAGTGGCACGACCAGTACAGGTAAGTGGTGGTGGCTGGACAACTGACAAACTAGTGGGTGGTTTGGAAGGACACCCACACTCAAATAAAAGTGGTTAAGGGGTAAAATGGTAAAAAACCAGTCGCGACAGGTAGTATATAAGGAGTCTCTGCTGTGCACAATAGGGGTACCAACACAGAGCAACAATCATAACGAGAGATTCATAACATTACAACAACAACAACAACAGTCACCAGTATAACACACGAGTAAGAACTAGAGAGAAAATAGTGGAAAAATAGAGTAACAAAATGGAGAAAAAAGAAAGAGAAAGTTAGGAAGAAAAACAGAGAGAGAATAAAATGGTAAGCATGCACCAATAGGCTAACCCCTTCTCTCCCTCTAAAAGCCTACCCTCTGTTAAGGATTAAGAATTTTCTGGGCATAAACCATTTAGGTTCGTTCTCTTAAAGTGGGTAATTTCTACAGCAGGATCTTCCTGTAAGGTTATTCACATTGAGGGAGCGGTTCCCCCTTTGGTCCTAGTTCTGTAATGCAACTGAGCATGACATACTAACCATTCTTTCTTTGCTTTTATTGATTAAGTACCAGTATTATTTCTCTTTTGCCTTTGCCATTTCATTTATAATGTATTTCTTGGTGTTGTGCCATCCTTTTTCTTTATTTTGATTGAGAATCCTTTACTTATTCTATCTAATAGCAAGTATATTTCCTTTATTGTTGTCATATTGTATTTGCCTACCATAATTCTTTTGTAACAGTCTCATCTGCCATGGGCATATGACCAAAGTTTCAACAAAGGGGCTTTAGTTTGCATACAAGCCGGTCTGAGGTGAGTTGCAATTGGTCCGGTCCTGACTCTCCTACCCAGAACCTTTGGGCCGTAGTGTGGCAAAAGGCAGCCCAGCCCATAATCTCAGAAAGGCCCACCACATACATTTAGCAACTAAAAAAATTTACGGTCTTAACAAAACTCTTTTGAGTCTTTTCTTTTCTCTCATTTCTTTCACTTGTTTCCTTTCCCTTGAATCCCCCCTTTTCTCTCCTCTACTAATCTCCCCTCCTTCACTATTTCTCTAATGAACCAAAATTGATGGCTAACCTGCTTCACTTATCTATATATAATAATAATAGTTGAAATTGAGAGAAAATCAAATTAGAATTCCAATTTTATGCCACGTGTCTCATATTGGTTTTTGAATTTTTGTGCTAAGTGAGTTATTGTATCAATTAAGTTTTCTTAATTTTGCTGCTAAACGTGAAAACTAAAGAGATTACAATAAGAACTTGGTTTGGGTACATTGCATCCAACCATTAGGATGGCAACACATGACTATTTTTATAGGGATGAAATGCACTAGGTTTACCATTCAGTAAAAAAAGGAAAGAAAAAGGTGAGCGCAAGGAATTTCTAAAAAGATAGTAGAGCCAAAGTTTGCATCTTTACATTTGCACTGAGTTTTGGATTAAAGTGCTTTCTTCTTGGTTCTAGCACTGAGCTTAGTTTACTATTCACTTACAAAGTTTGCATATTTACATTTGTTATAAATTGCTAATATGTGATTAGATGCACATTATGCCTAAAATCACTACCCTTATATTTGGCTTTTTGTTCAGGTTTGACACTCATAACAATGAAGAAAGCATTGCTGTGGACCAATGGATGATAACTTTTTGCAAGCTGCAAAGGAACTTAGCGATTAATGGATATCTCATGTGAATTGGAGAGGACCTGGTTGTAGATGTCTGGATGGCAGATGTGAGTCACTATGTTTTTAAAATCTCCAATGAAGGTTAAGGTTGTGAACAACGTAAATTTTCTGGAGAGAGATTTATTATTCTATATTTATGCAAGTTTGGTTGCCTTCTTGGAGTGGATCACTCCACCATGTCTTTCTACTGGAACTTTTGATTCAGATCGTTACAATTTAATCTGAATTTTTATTTGAATTTTCCTATTGTTGTTACTATCATATACTTTATTGATTTTTTCCTTGGGAATTGGTTTCGTGAATCTTGATACAATAACTTACTTAGTACAAAAATTTAAAAACTTATATGAGACACGTGTCCCATTTAATTTTCAAATTTATTCCAAGTGAATTATTGAGTGTAAAAATTGAAGAGTCCAAATCTAATTATATTCTAAATTATATTTCCATTGGTGTCCAATTTTTTTTCCATGTGTTTGTTTATTTATTTTTTTAATATTTGTGGCAAGTAAATTATTGGGTGAAAAAACAAATATATATATATATATATATTTATTTATTTATTTATATAAATGAGAAACCATTACATATTTTAAAAATGTATGGTTTAAAAAAAAAATATAAGCTAATACTATGTATAATTTGAAACTCTTCTAAAAGGAACGTATAATTGTGATTGTTTTTAACTGTACCCGTGCATATGTACGAGACTACACACTAATTTGAAATAATTATGCTAGAGAATATTTAGAACTTAGAAATTAACCCTATGTTTAAATGGAGGGAGATAATGGAGGGAGATGGGAGAGAGGAGAATACTTCCTTCCAGTTTTCAATGACCAAATAGGTTGGAGATTTGGTGTAATTAATTGAAAAAAGTTTTCCTCCAAATTAGTTTTGAGAAATCTCCTCCAATGATAATTTATAAAACTATGAACGTGTATTATTTAATAAGTCACATGACTCATCATAAAGGTCATGTGCCAAAGGCCTTGTAGCTGAATTGGTACCTCCCCATGCACAAAGTGTTTGGAGGTCTAGGGGGGAAAGGATTTGAGCTGCGGGGTTAGTAGCATGTGATCAGGGTCGGCTTAATAGGTGATACAATTGATGTAATCGCCTAAGACCCCCAAATAAAAGAAAGCCTCACTTGAAAAAAAAATTATATATATAATATATTTATCTATATATTTTTATTAAAAAAATTTAAGAACTTTTATCGGTCAATAAAATGCATTAAGAAGGCCCCATTGTATCTTAAAATGCAGAAGATTAAAAAGGAAAAAAAAACAAAAATAGTCAAAACTTCAGCTAACAAAATTAAATTTTAGGATACAAATTTATTAACTCATTCTTGAAATATGCTAAAATCAAAATTAATAACAAAAAAATTCATTAATAATTCAATGTAATTGTCTTGAAATGCTAAAATAGAGCCCATAAATCTTAGAAAATTTTTGGTCTTTAATCTTAGAAAAAAAAAGCCCATAAATCAAATTTTAAAAAATCATTAATAAAAAAAAGGTTCAAACCAAACCTAAGAGAGAAAAACGTAGTCCTCTCCCACTATCCCTCTTCACTCTCCAAACCCAAAGAAAAAAGGTAGCCACTTCACCCACAAACAATCTGCCGCCATCTTACTCAGATCTGCCGCCGCATTGCCAACGCCTAGGCTGTCCCTGATCTGCCATCACCATTGCTTGATCTAGTATTTTCATCTCTCTTTCATTCACTGTAAGAGTGTGCGTTTACAGTGTTTTGATAGACTTCTTTCACTGAATCGCGGGGAGGGGGGGTGGGGGTGGTTATAGTGTTTTGATACTTTATTTTTGAGTTTTGAGTCTTTGACTAGTTGACCGTCTCCTCTGTGCATCTGTACTATTAAGTTTTGGTAGTGTTTGATATAAAGTATTGAGTTATGAGTTTTGTCTTTTGCACTTTTGAGTCTTTGACCGAAGTGTGTGGGAGTGGTTGTTGCTACGTGGGCGGGTTAGTACCTTAAATGAAGAGTTGTAAAGAAAATATAAATTAATTTATCAAAATGTCTTGCAAATTCATAAAAAATCGGTAGAGTAAAAAAAATAAACTAATAAACTAAAGTATTCTAAGTAATAATAATAATTAAAGTACACTTGCAACAATAATTAATATGTTATTGTATTAGAAAAAAATATGTCAAATAAATTTATAGTGTTTTTTTAATAGATTTTGTATAATATATATTTCTTATTGACCTCCAAAACAAAAATCCTGAAGCCGTCACTGATTTGATATGTATCATATTAACTCATTTGTAGAATTTTTTTTTAAATAACAATAAATATTAAAAAATTTAGTTAATTGTCACGTTTCAAAACAATGTTGGAAACTAGTATCTCGAGTGTCTAAAACTCGAGTTCCAAGATAAAACTCGAGTTTTTAAGTCTCGATTTGCAAGTGGGTTAAATTAAATTGGGAAAAAATTCAGGCTGAAAATCGAGTTTTAAAAACTCGATTTCCATTAATTGTGTAAAAACGCCGCTATAGGTCTATAAAACGTCACTATAGGGCTTAAAAACGCCACTATAGGACCCCTAAACCTGTACTTATAAAAATTTTTTTGCAGGAAAACGCCGCTATAGGGTTTTAAAACGTCACTGTAAGGCTTAAAAACGCCACTATAGGTGAAATTTTTTTTATGGAAATCGAGTTTTAAAGACTCGAGATCTATGTGGCATTTTCACATTCACAAAACGAGTCTTTTGGACTCGAGTTATAATATGGATCTCGAGTTTCTAAAACTCGAGATGTTAGTTTTCTTAATTCTTTGAAAACGTTCCTAACTTACTATTTTGAATGGCTGATGGATGATGTTATGCACAATACCTCCTCATTTGTATGATACTTTCTCAAAAAAAAAAAAAAAAAACTCATTTGTATTATAGTGACACTAATTTATTGAACCATATATTAAATTAATTTTTATTTGTGCAGGTTTAGACTTTAAAGTGGTCACAGCTTTAAAAAAATTGCAATAACTAGGTTCTATTGTTCTATACTTTAAATTTTATTTTTAGTTAAATTATCATTTTTAATTATAAATTGTGTTTTATTTATCTATAAATATTTTCTCATTAAGTAAAAAAATTCAATATATATATTATTTGATTAATATTTAAATATAAAAAGGCCCCACTTAAAATTTTCGCCTAAGGCCCCCAGAGTTGTTAAGCCAACCCTGCATGTTGTAATTAATTCTCAAAAAAAAAAAAAAAGGTCATGTGACTAAAAGTACATGTGAATGATCTTTCAACTATTGTGTGGTCAGTTGGAGGAAGTTTTCTATTTCATAAGTTTTCTATTCTTTAATAGCAAAGAGATAATGTATAAATTAAAAAGGAAAAGAAATAACATATAGATGGAATTAAGATAAATTGGACAATAGAAAATAGCGTACCGTAATTTAATTAATTAATTATTTTTTATCATAGTTAAGCTGTGTCTATTATCCATTTTTTTATAAGTCTAATATTTTTTTAATTGAGAATTATCTTAATAATTAATAAGTCACGTGATCAAAACCAATTGCATGACATATAATACAAATGTAGAGCCACTCAGTGTAATCACAACTTTTAAGATATAATTTTGAATATATATATACACACACATGCACACTTTTGTTTCAAAATTTTCCAAAATAAATAATGTTATTGTGCAACATAAATGACTTGCCAATATGTAAATGCCTAGTATATAAAGTAACATGTTGGCTGATAAATCTTCAAAATATAAGTTGTCCAATATGAGCTATCCCGAGTTCCCACTACTAATTTTGCTCCAAGTTTCAATAACCTAAGGTTGTTGCCACATGTGCATATTTGTTTCATAAAAAAAAGGGAACAAAAACAAAAAAGATTTTGACACATGGGACATTCCTTGAGAATGAAATAAAATATTCCTTTTTTTTAAGAGGAATACTTTTTCATTTAGTGTTTCACCTCAACAAAATTTTTCATCATTTGTTTTATAATTTTAGTATTCTTTTATATTAAAACAATATTAATGTTTTCCATCGAATACATGGAAGCATGAATTGTACCTCCTAATGTCAAATTGGTTCCAAACTCTTGAACACCATTATATAATTAGACACGACTTACCTCCAATTTACTAGAGCTAACATGATGCAAATACATGTCTAATTTTTACCACGTGTTCATATAGTGTTAGCTCTAGTACACTGGAGCCAAGTCTTACCTTATAAGATTAACCTACCATCATCATTGAATGTGAAAATGAATTCTATTACTGCTTTTATTTATTTATAATCTATAATATACATAAAGCTAAAGATATTTGATAGGTTGACCTCATGATATCGTGGCACATAATCTTTTTAGGTCTCACAATTGCATATGTATAGTGTAACACCCCGACCCAACTTTATAATTAAACCATGTGTTTAAGTGGTTAATTACTATTTTAAACCACTTTATTTTTATAATTAATAAAAGAGTATTTAATAACCATATTATTTTATAATGCCATGGAATGAGAATTGTAAAGATTATACATAACTGAATTGCAATCGGTATTTTAAATATATACTAAGTATGTACAAAATTATATTAAGTAGTTTAAGTTATTAGATATATAATTGTTGGTGTTTAATTAAGTGTATAATGGTAAGGATATATATATATATATATATATATGTGTGTGTGTGTGTGTGTGTATACAAAGTGATATTATTTTGTAGTAAAGTGAGTGTGAATGCAAGAAAGTTGAAAAAGTAAGTTATCCTTCCTTTCCTAGCAATAAACGTGAATCACCCAAGATAATTTGCTGGACTTCTTGGCTGCACCAGAATTTCCCTTGGTCATTCTTGCTTTACTTCTTTGTCTTCTTCCTTCTTTCTTCTTATTGGTTGCACCTTTATCTCTTCCTTGACTTTCTCAAAGAAAGAAGACTCAAGAAGCTCCCCCTCTCTTTTCCCACGGGTCCAATTAAATCAGAAAATTCTCACTTCACTTTTCTCTCTTTTGTCTTAAGGAAAGTGCTAGGAAGCTCCCTTGAGTCTTTCTCTTGAGTACAAGGGTTCACACACCAAAAGAAAGAAAATTCTCTCAACTCTTCTCTCCCTTTCATTCCCACGGGTCCTAAACCAAAAGAAAGAAAATTCTCTCAAGCTCTCCACCTCTCATAATTTTGGGTCCAGCCACTAGGAAATGGGGAAATTCTTCCATGCAAGAGTGATTCTATTTCTCCTTGGAATCAGAAATTTGGTAAGGGTCTAACTACTCTCCACTTAGAATCCATGTTTTCCTTTAAATAATTTTAGTAATGGTATTTGTAAGTCTATATATATATATATATATATATATATATATATATACTGTTTTAAGAAGCTTTGAAGTTGTGTTGGGGATTAGTTGAAGATAGGTTAGGGTTTTTACTAATTAATGATTTTATAGGCTGAATTATGATTCTGTTTTAGTGATTTGAAGGTTTGATGATATTATGGTTTATTTAATGTTTAATGACATATTCTAGTATGTTAATTATTGGTATAAAAATACCCAAATGAAATTAAGGCCTATTGCTATTTGTTGATGATTTTATAAGAATATGTACTGAAGCTGTCACTGTGACAGATTCTGTGTTCATGCATGTTAAATTATGTATTAAATTTTATATAGTGAATTTGGATGCTAGGGATAATTCATATGAAACCTAAGACACTTGTGGTTGTTATTGAATTGGTCTCACAGAATTTGGATTAATATAAAAATAATGGTTTAATTTATAATTTGCATGAAATTCTGTCAGGACAGATTTGAGTGTACTGTTTTGCGTGATTTTTAGTAAATCATGGGTTTAAGTTTTGACTCCGAAATTTTTATGGTATATACTGAACATACAGGGGAGTGGTTCTGTAAATTTTCATGACAATTGGATGTGTTTGAGCAGCCCGTTTGTATTTTACAAATAGAGCCTATGCTGCTGGAATAGAACAGTGAATAGTAAGGGACATGCCTAACTTTGTGGATTTAATTATCAAGTTAGGGTGAATGTTTTGAGCCATAATTTAATATGCTCATCTTTTGGCATGTCTCGATCATAGATTAATTTTTTTTAACTTGTTTTGAGGTTTAGTACCCAAAGGAAGGGGTTCTAAACCATGAGATGGTTGTATGTATGAAGCTGTTTTGCCCGACGTGTTGTATGTTATCATATGAATCTATATAGTTACATGATCATGCTTAAAAGATTTTATATTTATGCATGCATTATTGCCCTGACCTTAAAGCACCTTTTGAAATAAAGTTAGCTCTTTTAGAGATATGGGATTAATATAAGAATGTTGGTTTCTCTAGGATTTTGTACTTGTTGTTGATGAATGTATTTTTGTTTGTGGGAACCTCGTTGAGGTGGGATTAGGATTTCCTTAATTCTAAGAAATAGGCTTTGAGTTGATTGTGTAAGTCTATGACAAGGAAATTATGGATAGTAATAAGCTTCGATTTATGGTTTAGGTGTTACCAGTATCCAAGTCTAAGCTCCTTCGACTTTAGGCTCTCGGTTCCTCTGCTTTCAGGTAAGGGATAAGTTATATGAGCATTTGGTAAGTCATGAGGTTATTTTAAAGTATGTTATGCATTAAAATGTTTTTGATTAGAGATATGGCATGTAATCATTATTCTGACAATGATATGTTCGTGAGCTTTCGAAAAACTTACGTATATGATTTAAGCATATTGATGCTATTATTGATTCCAAGAACATGATGTTTAATGAAAAGAATGGAAATGCTATTATTATGAAATGTTATGCAAAATAAGAAATTTCAGTATGATGTAAAGTATGAAATGTTTTCGGGTTATGTCCTCTGATAATTTGAACTCAGCCAGTAGGGGTTAATTATTGGCTTTCCATGGAAATATGTTATCTGTTTGGCCATTTAAAGTAGAGGAAATGGGGCTGCCCGTAACTCTAGGCCATTTAAAGTAGAGGAAATGGGGTTGCCCGTAACTCTAATCTGACTAAGGCCTTCTCCCCAATGTGTACGGACGGCGGGGAGGAACAAAACCTGGAGGAGATGTGCCATCAGGCCTCTCAAAGGGGACAATATCATGCACATGAGGTTTTCCAAATGTGATGAGGCCTTCTCTGTACAGCTTATCAGACATGGACTAACCAATATGTTATGAACAGCTATGTTATGTTATTAATCATGAGAGAATTATTTTGTTTAAATGCATTGTGAAAAGTGAAAGCTCTCATGGCAAGAAGAAGTTTCTAATGAAAAGAAAAGCTGTTCATTAAAGATAAAAGTTTCTGAAGTTCTGTTATGCTATAAAAGTAAAGTTTCTGATAAAAGTACAAGTTTATGTTTAAAAGTATCAGATATCTGTTTTTATGAAACGTTAAGTTTTCTGATCATGAACGTTATAGTATTCTATGAGAAGAGGTTTATAAAGAAATGTTTTCTTATTGGGTCAAGATGTTTCTAGTTTAATACAAAGTTGCCGAATAATTGATTTACGTTAAAATGATTATTTTGTAATGAGAATATATGTGGTGACTTTGTAGAAAATGATAGAAGTTTAATCCGAAAGGTTTTGGTAATATCAAGCTGATAAGAAAAAGGAGAACAATTATTTTCCTATGAAAAGCGTATAAGTTATTATTCTGAATAGTATAAAATACTATGCATGGAAAGCTATTCTGCTATTTGATTATGCATAGAATGAAATGATTTGATTTACATGCATCCTTATTGAGTTCTCATATATCTTACCTTTACTGAGCTGTGTAGCTCATCCCTTCCACTCTTTCAGTTAACAGGTTTTATTTTGGAGCAGAGGGAGCCTTAGTCGAGTTTTGGAAGGAGCTGGTTTTAGTTTGATATGTATAGATCCTAAATTAGCAATTTTATGTTTAGCTTTGTAGCATTGTGTATTTTAGGATCTAAAGAAAGTTGTGTACCTTAAAGTATTAAGAGATGTATTATGTGAAGTGTGGAAATTAAATGATTGGTGGATTATGTTACATTTTGAGTATAGTATAGATGCTCTGACTATGAAGTGTAAAGTGATATCAAGAAGTAATGAAACAACAAAATTATTCTGAAAATAAAAAGAGAAGCTTTTGGAAAAGTTTTGTAAAAGTTTAAGTTGGTTCTTGTTAATATCAGGTTTAGGCTTGATATTAGCATGCCGGTCATGGTCACAAATTCGAGTATCGGGTTTGGGGCGTGACATATAGGGCCATTAAGCCACAACCTAGTGAAAGAGAGATGAGGCCCAGTTGATGAAGGGGGCCCACTTGGGGCCCAACCCATATTATACCAAGAGCTTCACTTGGCCCAACGTCACTTGCCAAGGAGAATTTCATCCAAAATTGTCTTGTCAAGGAGAACTTGACCGAAGTATATGGCCGAGGAACTGCAATGCTCAGGAATGCTTCATGACCAAGCACATTCCTTAAGATATGACACTAATTACGAGAAACGACCGCAGTGGTGGTGTCAGAGAGAGATAATGGGGGTCTATGCATTAATTGCTGAAGTGACCAGTATGAGCAGTAAGCTAGACATGTACTCCCATTATGATTCCAAAAATGGAATATGATGTCTAGTAAGGCAAGGCTCCTATCATTACAAGCCCACTACTTATTACATTTGGATAAAGAGGAGAGGGGGTCAAGAAAAATTAGGTTGAGGGAGAGAAATTGGAGACTAGAGAGAAACCTACCAGTTCTCCATTGTTGCATGTAGGTGCTTGAGGAAGAAACTAACTTAGGTAGTCTCATAGGTGAGTGTTTTTGGGTCCTATATCAACTCAACCATCTTGTTTCTGAGTTTGGTCCTCTTGGGCTTCCCATTGTGAGCTATCCCTTCATTCTCACATAAAAATTAATTGTGACATTAGTCTAACTCAACCAAGGTTGATCCGTCACTTTCATAGTTGCAATTAAAAAAACCACCTACATGTACTTATAGTCACATGACATTCTCAATGAGTCAAGTAACTTACTTAAATAATACAAGTTGATGTTTTTTTAACCACTACGCAGTGGGTTGTATAAAAATCTTGTGTGTGTGTGTATTTAAAGTCAATTTCATTTTTTTGATAGATTTTCAATCTGTGGCATCCGTTTTTGTGTTTTTTGTTCTCTATCATAAAACCGAGACACTAATCGGTTTTTGCGTGTAGACAAGGATTGAATTTCGGATTTCTTATTCAACTATCATTGATTTTAATAGTTGAGTTAACTGGAATGCACAAGTCTATTTCATTTTTGAAACCACCATTAAAATTCCATATACAAAAACAATCGTAATAAATTCTTATTTCGGGTGTGTTTAGATATCGCTTATTTTGCTGAAACTGAAAACTTATTATTGAAAGTATTGTAGATAAAGGTAAAAGTTAATTGAAATAGTATATTAGGGCTCATGAATAGTACCAAAAAGTATAGAGGGGCCCATGAATAGTAGCAAAAATAAGCTGAATAGTAAAATAATTTTATTTTCCATCCCAATCCAAATGCACACTTCTTCTTAAAAACATGTCTATTAATAACTACCATAATTATCAATTTTTAATATTAGACAAAAAAAGAAAAAGAAAAAAAACTATGTGAAACTTTCTCGTGAATTTCATTCATTACAGATTAATTAGAAGAATTAAAGTTCAAATCCTCTTCTCCATTATTGTAATTACTAATTATCAAAAACAAGATAATCTATATATACATATAAAACCAAAACCTTTAGAGCTCCCACATTTTTACACATCAGCATTATTAAAAAAATAATAATAAATATCTTTTTTCTCCCCATCAAATACAAATTAAAATCCCGATACTTCTTGAAAAAAAAAAAAATTCTCTCTTCTCATCTCTCTTCTCTCTCCTTCGAAGCAGCTACCATCTCTCTCTTTTCTTAGCCTTTCAACCAAGGGAGTGAATATGGGACTATCCTGGTTGGTACAGCCAATATATTTTGTACTGGTACTTTGACTGGCACTAATTTAAACACAAAAACACAGTCCCTTACCAAGCAGAAAGAACTTCGGCCATTGCTGCTGAGAGAAACCTTCGTCCATGGACCAATACTTGATGCAATGGCTGCCAGTTATATAAGGAAACAAAGAGAGATCTGCAACTTGTACGAGGAAAGACTAAAAGAGAGTGAAATATATGTTTTTATTTGAAATTAGATCTTAATTTACCCTTTGTGGACGTGGAGTAGTGTGTCAAATAGTGTGGAGAGGTAACGTGTGTCAGTGGCTGAAGCCAGCTATGGAGTAAAGAAGATATTATGCGAAGCCAGCTGTGGAGTAAAGAAGATAATATGCAAGAAAAAAGAGGGAAGACAGTAAAAAGGAAAAATAAAAGATATTAACACGTAGAAGAGTAGATAAATCATAAATATAGTTTTTTTTTAATGGGTTTGGTTTATCTCCAGTATTTTTTAATAGAGAATCTTTTTTTATTCTAAATACACAATAACAAGTGGTAGTGAGTTTTAATCTTTACATTTTATTTAATTAGTGGATGATATGACAGTTTCTTATTCAAACAAAAAAAAAAAATTCCAATTAAAAAAGTATTGGAGATAAGACAAACTTTTTTTTATAAGTCTAAATTAATATATAGATATACATTTAGCTTGCGGCTTGGTTTATTTCTCAAAAAAAAAAAAAAAAAAGCTTGCGGCTTGGTTTAAAAAGCTTTTTTTATTTTTATTTTTTTAATAACTATTTAGCTTATTTTTGCTACTATTTAGTTTATTTTTACTATTATTCATGGGTATCATTATACTTTTTAGTACTATTCATGAGTTCCATTGTACTATTTCAGCTACCTTCTGGCTTTGGTACTTTTAACAACAAAATTTCAGTTTCAACTAAATAAATTGTTCCTAAACAAACACTTAAAGCAGGGGCGGAGGGAGGGGGGGGGGGGGCAAGTGCCCCCCCCTGAACTTCCAAAAATTTTACTAATAATGACAGTACATTGCATTGAAATGTATTATTTGCCCCTCTACACAAAAGAGAAAAAAACTTTTCTATTTACTGCTACATGTTTCAGAACTCAACAGCCTTAACTAATAAACTCTGAGACTACTATAACTCTAATATAAAACTATGGGTCCCATCTAGTAATGATTAAAAAATAAAGAACCTACTGCTAATGCTATATGCCTATGCGGAATAAGAATCACAGTAGCCTAATACTAATAAAACTCTGAAAAAAAAACAGTGTATATATAATACAGTATAAAGCACACCTTCCATAAAAAAAAATAAAAAAAATTTGTATGTTTTTAAAATTAAACAAGGGAAGGAAAATAATTAGTTTTTTCATAGTTTGTAATTTTGTTAATATGGTAAAGGTAAATTTGGTAATTCATTTGGTCAAACATTTCTATGCTCTACTCTCCCTCTAAATCTCTCTAATTTTGGGAGGATTAAAAATGAGGGGTTAGAAGTAGTTAGAACCCCTCCAAGTCCCTCCTCCTCCTCCCTTAAAAAAAATCCAAATAAGGTAATTTAACTTACTCTCCCTCCCTCTACTCTACTCCCTTCTACTCCCCCTCCATTCAAACAAGCTATTAGAGTATTAGAGTTTCTGTTGAGTTTTTAAAAGCATTCAAGGTGAGTTTTTAAAAACGTTCAAGTCATTGAGTCTCTTTTAAATATTCACAAGTATGTTGCATACTCTTAATATTCACGTTTAAATTTTTTTAGATTAGTTTTTTACTTTAAATCTTGTCTTTAATCTTGCCCCCTCTGGCCTAAATTCCTGGCTCCGCCACTGACTTAAAGTGTAGAATTTTTTTTTAATCAGGTATTAACTTCTACGGTGGATAAAAGAAAAAGATAAAAATTAAATAAAGATTAAAGATAAAGATAGGAGAGAGAAAAAATAGAAAGAATAAATCAAATCAAATAGGAAAAAAAAATAGAAGATTGTGTGTGTGATTGAATAATCTTCTAAGTCATATTTAATAGTTTTTCCGTGTATCGCACGGGTTAGCGACTAGTTACTATAAAGCAACAAAAAAAAGCCATTAAACTTCTAGTTTTTTCTAAATATTCAGTAAAAAAGAAAAAAAGAAAAAGGTTAGGAGGCCCAAGTCAATTTAGATTTTCCTGCTGGCAAAGGATTGTTGGGTTAAAACTTAGAAGTTTTGTCTACGATGGTCACATAGCCCATGGGCTTCAATATTTCTTTTTTAAAAACTGATTGGGCTTCAAGAAGCTTTACCGACCTTCCCCACTCCCCTCTACTTAATATATATTTTTATGTATTAAAAAAAAAAAAAAAACCATTACCGACTTTCCCTCGTCTGCCTTGTAACCCTAAAAATAATCTCTGTATATACATATATATGCATCAATAAGAACAGATGGTGCACGCACGTATTAGATCTAGTCTCATGCACAAACTGAAAAAAGAAAAGCAGCGATAATGGATGGAGGACTAGTAGGTCTAAGAGGCAGCAATTTTGATTCTATCCCACGTGAGATCATCCTCTACATATTCTCACTGACACTCCTCACGCTTCCACTTCATAGTTTGCTCAGATTAAGGTTCGTGTGCAAATCCTGGTATGTGCTAATCACTGAATCAGCGGAGGCATACTTGAAGTTCTCAAGGGAAACCTCTCTTGGGATCATGAGTTATTGCTATTGTTATGATAACTATTTTGGTGTTGATGGACGTCGTGGTAGGTTTTTCCTTCGCATAAATTCCTTACAAATTGGAGGTGGTTTTAAGACTTTGATGACAAAATCCATAAATAGCAATACCACTTCATTGGATACAAGACTCTACTTGCTCGAATCCATAAACGGTTTGATCGGTTTATGTGATGCCAAAGAGAATGTTCACGTATGTAATCCCTTCATTGGAGAGATTGTTACTCTCCCACGTTGTGATTCTGGTCCTGTTGGTCGAAAGAGGGTCACTTACGTAACTGGATTTGGATATGCTTCTGTAACAAAGCAATATAAAGTAATCAAACTCTTTGGAGAGTCTTATAAAGGGAAGGTATTTCCTAAAGTTAAAGCAGCAGTAATAACAGTGGGATCTTCTAATTCATGGAGGATTGTTGAAACTCCAATCAACAATGACAGATCTATTTGGAGAGATACAATCTTTTTGTATGGGACTGTATATGACAAATCTACTATTTGGAGAAATACAATTTATTTGGATGGCACTATATATTGGTTGAATTTCTACGAGTTTGAATCGGTTATCATTATGGCATTTTATGTTAGTGATGAAACATTTCGAAGAATCAATCTTCCTTCAAACCTTTGTGATCAATTTGTATCATGGAAGTGTTTAGAAATATATGAAGGTAGGTTGTGTCTAGTTGGCTTCATCCAGCACCCTAGGAAGTGTTTAGACATATATATCATGCTACGAGATCATCGATGGGTATTTCGGCATAGAGTCCTCTTGGAGGATCTTCAACCGTTTGATGTTCAACCGTATGATTTTGCAGGCTCGTATTGTATTAGATTCTCATGCCTCAACCAAGGGAAATTAATGCTTCGGCAGATTGGAGGAGGAGAATGGGTTTTTTATGACATCAAAAGTAAAGTCCTTGAAGCTGTAGAAATTGGTAACAATGGTCTAAATACCCCAGGTTTTACCGTAGTATGTTGTCCTTTTGAGGAAAGCTTGGTCCCTATACCTAGGGGCTAAATCAGTGCCTCGTACGATCGAGTATGTATATATATGCTCACGTTAAAAAACCAAATTAGTTTGTTTGTTTAGGTATATAAAAATCGGCTGAAATACTCATATGATAATTTGTTTTGTATCATATGAGTTTATTTTTATTTTTGGTTTAATAATCATATGATAGTTTGAATACAATCCTCCTCTTTATTTATTTATGTGCGTGTTCTTATCTTCTCAAAAAGTAGTTTATAAGCAAATTGTTTTCATGAATTAGTTACTTGTAGTTATTTTTACGACTTAATTTGTCTCATTAAGTAGATCAATTATTAGATATCTGAAAATTTATTTAGAAATCTTGACACACATTTTTTTTTGAGAAGGTTGACACACACTTATTGGATGTGATGAATAGCTAATAGTTGTGGGCCTTTTTTACAATGTTGGTCTGAGCTGTCTCCTTTGGTACTGGGCTCAAGTGTTCTGAGTAAGGGAGTTGAGACCGGTCTAACTGCAACTCAATTTGGTCTGACTTGTGCGCAAACTATACCTCGTTTGCCAGGAGCATGCTTATGGCAGGCATAGTTACTTTAGATGAGCTGTGGCAAGCAGACATATAATAATAATAAAAGAAAGTAGTTTGGCTTTTAATCAAAGTGAATAAATAGTCCTCAATAAAAAATGATAATCACAAGCAGTTTTGTAAAGAAAACAGTGGAAATAAGTGGGTAAGACACGAGTTAACAGAAGAAAGAAATAGGATCAATCTGATGTATCAAACTGTGCTACAGGACCAAAACCAAAGAGGGAAGAACGATTTTCCTCAACGCGAATAATCTCCCGGGGAAATCCTGTTGTGGAAATTAATTACTTTGAGGGAACTGGACCTGAATGGTTGGTGCCTAAGAGAACCTTTTGCTTTTGATAGAGAGCAAGACTTTGAGAAGGAGAGAGAGAATCAACCTATTGGTGCATGCTTGCTGTTCTAAGTTCTCTCATTTTCCTTTGTTGTTTTTCTTCTTTTCTTAGTACTTACTCCTTTTTTTTTTTTGGTGCACGACAAGAGCCCCTTTTTATAGTGCCTGTCGTGACCAGATTTTACTATTTTAGCCTTTAACCATCTTTGTTTGGTCTGGGTGTACTTGCTGACCACCATTGGTCCGTCTTCATTGGCTGTGCCACTCCCCATTACCAGACAAAAAAGACTATTTTATTTGTTTGTCGTCGTGACACCCTTACTTGCTACGGTGTGGGTGCTCTCTCTCTATCCCTCATAGCATGCACTTAGTGGTTCCAACTCATCATTTCTTCTTTTGGGCGGTATGTCATTCCAGCAAGACATTTCTCCCAAAAGAGCTTGAGTAGGAACCTCAGAATAGGTTTTTCCCTCTCCCCACCGCCAGACTATGTCTTCTTACCTTTGACCCATGACCTCACGATGTCCTGTATTGGCTAGGTATAGGCTAATGATGTCTGGGCCTTGTGCGTGCCTCACTTCTATGTATGTCAAAAATTTGCCTGCTGCTCATGCATTCACCATGGTCTGGAGGCTCATCTGCACAGTCTACCATCCGTCCTTAACTTTTTATGGCGTGAGCTGTTTTTTGATTTCCCATTCTTTTATGGCTTGCTCCCCTTAGGGGATGGGCTTTATTTGATGGTGGGCTTTGCCTTTTTTCAGCCTACTCTTTTATTGCTATCATTTCCTGTCACACCATTCTGTCATTCTTGCTGTGACGTTATTTGACCTAATCTGCTGGGCCTCTTTAGACCTGTCGTTTATTCTTCCCCTAATGGCTCAGTATGGCCATTGGTTCTTTTATTACATTACTTGCGGGCTCCAGTGTCCCATTTGCTTCCTCTTGGGCATCCTTGGCCCATTTGCTTTCCCTGGGTTTTCTTGGCTCTTTTCCTAACTCTGCATTCCTATAAGCTTTTACTAACTTCTTTGGGCTTCTTCGGCTCAATTACCTTATCCCTCATCTTTGGGGCTTATGGGCTTGCCATCAATCCCTTACTTTCTTTACTTTCATTACTTCGGGCCGCTATGGCCCATTCTCACTTTTTTACATCATATACTGCCCATGAGTTTGCTTCTTCTCTCTTTCAGGCTCCTTTAGGCCCGTCTACTTCCTCAAGGCTCATTTGTTTATTTCATGGGCCTGCAATCCATTATTCCTTTTATTTGGGCTTAATGGTTTTTTTTTTTATCCACTTACTAACTCTTTTCCTACCCATGTTGTTGGCTTCTTCTTTTTATTGGGTTTTCGAAAATGATCATCAACACTAATTAAGCAACCCATGGACCTAAGTTTTTCCCATTCTTTTTCCTCTAGTAGTAATATTTATATTTTTAGAAAAATTTGAATAAAATGGTTTGCTTTTCCTATGGGAAATTGCAGATTTTTTTATTTTTTATATAAAAAAATTCCCTTTTTATATTTATCTAGGTGAGTGCATTGACGAAGTGCATGGAGACTGTTCTTGATATTTAGATACTCTCATTTTTTTCTCAAAAAAAAAAAAAAGAAAAAGAAAAAATCCTCTCATTGCCCATTTCTTTTCTCTATATATAACGTAATCAAGTATAAGCTATGGAACCATTTCCATTTTTGTTGGTAATAGCCTTATGAACATTTCTATAGTGTGAACACTTGCAATATGGTTCCACATTTGGAATAAATATTCCATTTGGAATAAATATGCAAATTTGTAATATTCCTTTACACTGTGTAATATTCCATTATGTTAAGGAAAATTCGTTTATCTTGGAGAAAGTAACAAACTTTGTCAACATTTTTTAGGGTTTGGCTTACCTCTGGTATTTTTTTAATTGAAATCTCATTTTGTTTTAATAAGAAATTGCCACATTACTCATTAACTAAATAAAATGTCGAGATTAAAACCCACTACTACTTGTTATTGTTATTTAAAACAAAAGGAGATGTCAAGAGGTAAGCCAAATCCCATTTTTTAAGATGTTAGATTTGCTCTACGGATTCTCATTGGATATTTTCTTCCTATTTTCCTTCCAATTTTCAATTACCAAATAGGTTAGAGCAATATTGCTCTAACCTATTTGGTAATTTGGTTAGAGCAATAATTATGTTCAATGGATTAATCCATTGAACATAATTTTCCTTCAAACCAGTTTGGATAAATCTCATCCAATAATAATTTATAAAACTATGTACTTGTATCATAACAAGTCACATGACTCATTAAAAAGTTCATGTGAGCCACATGACTAAAAGTTCACTTGAATGATCCTTCAACTAACACATGGTCAGTTGGAAGAAGTTTGGAATTAAACTTTTTCCTTTTCTATTTCATGAGTTTTCTCTTCTTAATAACAAAGAGATAATAAATAAATTCAAATAAAATAAAATAAAGAGAGAAAGAGGTAATTTATAAACGGAAGGAAGATAAATTGGATTGTAGAAAATAGCGTACCTTAAGATAAAACATTTATAATTTATATATATGTTAATGGCCAAAACTGAGAGAAAATTTAACTAGATTTCAATTAAATTCTCAATTTTGCATCACTTGTCCTATTTAATTTTTAAAATTTTTATGCCAAAAGAGTTATTTATTGCAAAAGACGATGAATCAATTTTCTTAATTTTGCTGCAATTATTTACAACAAGGATAAAATCGAGGAGTCTCGTGAAAAATAAGTTAAAAGCGAAACACCATCCCACTCTGTAATGCTAGATTAACACACACACAAAGAAAAAAAAAAAAAAACTTAGATTGACAGAGAGTGAGAAATCTAAGGGCCACCACCACGAGAGCCTTGCCCAGTTTAACTACCGTTTGAATGGGATTTGACGAAGTGGCACTGCGTGTTTGGAGACAACTTCAATACATTTGAAACATGCGCACCACCCAACTAAATAAGTTATATATGGATATATGTGATCAAGGATGAAGAATTCTTTATACGCAATTCCTTGGAGATGACCACCTTCTAAATGTTTTGGCTTATCTGAATTAATTCTAGATTATAAGCTTAAATTCTTAACCAATCTATGCATATTTTTATTGTCAATCCTTTTGTTTTGTATTTTTTAGCAGTTGTGCACATCATCTTTAGGCAATATGCTATTTTGGAATTAAATTAGATTTCACGACTTTAATTGAATTGTAGAAACTGTCATTTATTTTTCAACTTATTTTTATTTAGCTCAAATCATAATTCAGTTTATTCTAATATTGTTCAAGGTTTTTTTTATTCCATCATATATTGGTACCACTTCTTGGGTTCTAAAGCAAGGTTTCATAATGCATGGCTCTGCTATATATACATGTTCTTTGTATTGCATATTAAAAAAAATACTTAAATAGTTCTCCCGATATTTCTAGAAACACTAAAAAAAAGGGCGTATATCATCTCTAACTTTTTTTGTTGATTTGTATTAACTTGGAATCATGTTGGCTTATAAACTCTCAAGCCAGGAACTTGATATCCTTCTGTGAGAATTGCTAATTTTTTACAAAAGTGCGCTAAACAATCTTGCCTGATTTGGCTAGACTTTGGTCATATACACTTCTTTGACTTCCATCTCTTGTGGCATTTTTGTTTCGATCATCTATCATTTTATTTTATTTTTGGGCAGGAAGATTTGATACTATGACATTGATGAAAATGAACATAAGCACTTTGAGTCTTTGACCCAGTTTTACTAAGGATCTGAGGCCAATATTTTGCATGAAGAGTACAAAAGTGCAGCACATGTTCTGGATGCATCTTCTAGCCAATTGATACTTATGTTAAATATGCCAGTGACATTGAAACTGCCATTCAGGATGTTGTGTTGCGTGAACAAGTTTGTATGCCTTCTGATATATAGCATATGATTACATTTCATTTCATTATATATGAATGGTTTGCCTCTATTTGGTTCAACTGAAAATTCTCATCCAAAATTTCAATCAAAGTCTAAGGTTTGTACTAATTTGGCCTTAACAAAATGTCCTCTATTTTTTATTTCATAAGTTCTAGAATTAAAAAGGATATGAATTTTGATATGTGTGTTTTGTAATTTCAAAGAGGCAAGTGGTTTTGTGGACCTCCTAAGGATGATACGAAACATTTCTATTACTATGAGAATTTTATTAGTTTGTTAATTTTATCCATGAATATCCTTACAAGAATATTTACTAAAGCCACATATCTACAACATGATTTGTAAATAAATTTATGATGTTAAAGATCCATGGAACCATCGCACACCCTTGGTGAGATGTGAATGCTCGAAAAAGTGTGAAAACACAAGAGCTATTTAGACCTCCAAATTAAAGTTACGACTCGATTTATTTTACTTTAACTTAATACTAAGTGTCAAATAGAGTAAATGCAAGCAGATAAACAAACACGCTACTCTAACCCATAAACATTATAACACAGCAGTAAAATGAAAGGTAAAAGAGTAGGAAAAAAGAATGCAAACACAAGATAACACGCCTATGTGTTATCGAAGAGGAAACTGAAGAACTCGGCGAAAAACCTCTCTGCCGCTCTCCAAGCGGTAATTGATCCACTAGACAATCAGTTGAGATACATGGGTAGCAAGAGACTCTCCAAACCTAATCTACCCGATGTACCTAAGCCCTCCAAGCTCCTACTCCAACAAGGCTTCTCAAAACTGTGTCTTGTTTGGCTCTTTGGATCCCGCAACAAGCACCATGTTGCATCTGCCATCCTTGGCTTTTTCAATACTTCCCAGCAGCACCAAAACCTCACTTGACATTTTGAAAGGGTGTGGTAAGTGTTTGGGCTATCAATCTCTCAATGATATAGAAATGGAGAGGTAGGAGTTGAGGAAAATCCACAAGCAATTGTGTAGAGGATTGTGGGTATAACAATCTCTAACTCTCAAGGTTTGTGGCTAGGGTTTTCTCTCTGAACCACTCCTCAACTTTTGTGGGTAATGTGGGTATATATAGTGTGGGTATAGAAAGTGTGTATCAGATAGCACAGTCTAGCAAAATAGAATATTTCGCGAGTGTCTCGCGGGAAGGCTTTACCTGCGAGCTACTCACAAAACACAGCTGTCTCCATCTGTCCTAGCTAACTCTTCACATTCCAGTCATGTGCAGGGCACATGTATCATTTTGCGGGATGCTTAGTCGCAAGTTACCTGCGAAAACTCTTCTGTTTTCAATTGCTTAAGTCTTCACACTCTCTCTCTATCACACAACTCTTACAATTAAATCCCACAATAAATACAGGGTATAAAAGATTGAATAAAATTACAATCAAATTTGGCACGGAATAAAAACTAACAAAACACATAGTTGTAAATTACATCTTTACAAGATGGTCACTTCATAAGTATAAATGCTTGTGGGATGTGGGGACCAAGGGTTAGGGTTCAAGTCTCCAAGAGAGAACTTCACACATATATATTCTTAGATTAGGTTAGAGTAGAATTCTATCTTATATTAAAAATAAAAAAATAAAAAAATCCATGGAGTTAATATTTTTTGCCATTGTAACGAATGGGATTAAATAAATTAAAAAAACCATGTCATCATCTAAGACTAGATTATGTTTTACAGTTTCTTTCTCCTTGAGAATTGATTGATTTTTTTTTTTTTTGGCATCTAACTTGGAAAAAATAATAAATATATTAAAAAAATCTAAACTTATTATACTTTTACATAATACTATAAATGTGTATATTTTATTACTTATTCGGTAAAAATATTTTATTATGTACGTGCATACAAGCTAGCTTATAATAATTAATGTTAGGACATGTGTGGATATTGTTAGAGACATATGTTATGTAAATTGGTTAATCCTCTGACAAAATGCGCCTTACTTGTATTTGAGTAGATCTAGAATGAGTTTAGTACTTCAAAGAATAAGAGTTCAAGGTTAGTATTGAAGCCATGCAAATCTGTTCAAGAAACAAGTGAAGAAGTACTGTTTATTATAGCTCGACAGATCCATATTCATCGAGGTTTAATGCTGATGCGCTCGACAGGAGCTCGACAGAAGCTGTATCTGTTAAGATTTACGAAATTCAGATTTCCAGATATGATTTCACGCATATTCAATTGTATGTGTGTAAGGTTTCTTTTCTCACAACCCTAGACATATATAAGGATTATTTTAAGGGTCGTCAAAGGAGATGCAAAGTGATGTAACTCAATGCAAATTGTGACCGGAGATAGAATTTGCCCTAGTTCATCATATTCCTTGTAGAAGCTGCTGTGTCTTTGCGCCAAGGGTTTTGTAATCAAGAAGCTTCTTGATCTTCATTGTTGGATGAATTGAAGAATTTTGCAGCCAACATATTCCTCAAGTTGGTGTGTCAGTCACGTACTTGGATCTATGCATTAATTGGTTAGTCACGTACTGGGAGCCATGCATTAAAAGGAGAGATTGTCATTACATTACAAGTCCAATTAGGTATTGGGGTAAGAATTCAACTGTAGGTTGGTATTAGATACTAGGATTCATTCTACTTGTAATTGCTTATTTTGATAATAGTGGATTCTTGGGAGTGGTGACCTTAAATTTACTCGGTAAGGTTTTACTTCGATAGTTTTCCCCATTTGTAAACAAATTACCCGTGTAAAATTTATTTTCCGTTGCATTTATCTTAGTTGATGATTTGTTTGTACTACCACGCTTATTACACGTAATTGAATCTAATTAATTTCACTTGGCTAAATTAATTGATTAAGTTATCAAAGGGGTCAATATATTCTTAGCCTATCAATTAAATTGTTGAAAAATTCTTGTTTATCTTAGAGAAAGTAATGAATTTTGTTAATAAGATGAGACATTTTTACATTTTTTTTTAAAGATTTTGGGTTTGCTCTGGCGATTTGATTCTCATTGGATTTCATGTTGACTAAGGAGTAAGGGATGCCGTTGTGGTTCATATTTGTTAATTATTCTACCTGTGCTAAATGGTATATGGTTGGATGGATAATAGACTTCTCTGCTACACAGGAATTTTAAATTATATTTTCTTATGCTTGTTCTACAATGCAACAAAAAATGTTGAATTGCCAGGGTTGATCCTTTGTTTTGGATGGTGAAACCTATATTTTAGATCTGTTGCTCATGTAAAATTGCAATTGTAAAAGGATGCACATATATAATTTGATAGTTCTAACAATGAGGAGGGAGGATTTGATAATTGCTATTGAGTCAAAACCCTCTTGGCTTCAAAAGGTATACTTTGAAATGCCTTTCTAAGTCTAGGATTAATTTTTGTTTTCTTCTGCAAGGAAAAAAAAAGTCGAACCTATCCATAAGTTAGGGGTGCAAAAATTATCTCACTCATCAAATACAACCACAATATTTTATGTGACTAAAAATTTGCATGACTCAGTTGCTTGTAAAACATTTTGGCTCTACAATAGACTATGAAGTACACAATCGCAATTAAAATTTGCATGAATCATGTGAGAGAGCATGGATTTTTGCTAGGTGGGGCATTTCTTAAGATTTTCTTTATTTAGACTTCCACCTCAATAAAGTTTGCATTCATATCAAAGCGTTAGTTCATTGAATTAGCTAATGGAGTAAATGCATATATTTATTATTTATAGTTATGCATTAATTATTTATATGATTAATTTTATAAATTTTATGTAAGAAACTATTTTATTTGGAATAATAATAATAATAATATTGTTAGGTTTTGAGTTTGTAATGTTGGCAAACCATGACAAAACATGACAAAAACTAAGTTTCATTAGTTTAGAATGGTCTACATTGAAGCCCAAGACAAAAAACTCAAGTTCAGAAAAAAAAAAAACAAATAAGTTACCCGCTGGTTGGTTCGATTGCTGCTAGGGATTTTCAATTGATCGAAAATTGCATATCAGCAAAATCTGCAAAACGTAAAAAGGCCATAACTTATTCGTTTGAAACCCAAATCGAGAGCCGTTTTTTCTAGTATTTAAAGGACATTATAAGCTAACCTTAGGTAGGGTTTTGAGAGTTTTTTAGAGAGATTAGAGTGAATCTTGTGCCTCTTTTGTGGATCTAGGGTTTGGTACCCAAAAGCTCTCTTATGTCTTCTACCGGTGCTATTCCTTGTTGAATCTCAAGATCCGGTATTGTAGAAGTTGCTGCTTTCTCTTGTCATCAAAGGTGTTGATAATCTAAACCTTCAAGGGTGGTCTTGGAGTCACAAACAGGAGAGTTTGTGTTGCTAAACCTTTGAGTGGGATCTCAAAGTCACGAATGGGGGTGTTTGTGTTTTGCAAAGAATCAAAGAAAGAAGGAGTCCGTGGATTCGGAGCTTGCACGTGGTCGTGTCAGTAAGTTCTACTGCTTGGTAGCAATAAGAAGTCGAGCGTGGGGGCTTGTAAGTCTTATTGTATGAACTTCGATTCTTTCTAGTGGATTTGCTTTTTACCTTGAGGATAGCTAGGTTAAATCCTCCCCAAGTTTTTTACCGGTTTGGTTTTCCTGGGTGATCATATCATTGTCTTATTTATTTTCTGCTGCTATGCATGATATGATTGTTTGATTGTAATAACTTAGACTTGGAATTTGGACTAAGTAACAACTTTGCTAATTAACTAGGTTAAATCAATTGTTTTAAGGGGTCTAAAAAACTAACAAATATGACAATTTCTCTCATATTTAGTTGCTTTGACAACAATTGACATAAAAGCCATAAAAATTAAATATATTTGTGAATTCACTAAACTTAATCTTAACCATTTCGATTTCCTAACTCCTTTATATATATATATATATATATATTCTATGTAGTTAAATACATTTATTTTGTTATTTGAATTATTTCAAGTGGCGTATTAATTATATAAGTATAATAAATTTTTTCATGTCATTTTTCTAAGATTTATATGGATGCTATTTTGCTCAAATTTAGTTGCTTTTGCAACGAGTAAAATAAAGTCCAACAAAAGAAAAATAATTAAATTTAATAATACACAATCAAGACTATATATAAAATAAATAATTGAAGGATATTACATTTTTATTTATATTAAAATAATACATGCGTTCTTGAATAGGCATGAAACATGCCTATATATCAGTCACTATTGGTCCGTTTGGATTGAGGTGAAAGGAGGGGGAGTAGAGTAGAGTAGAGTAAATTTGGCCAAAAATTAACTTAATTTTAGCCAACTCTACTATACTCTCCTCCACTTCTCCTCCATCCAAACGGGCCCTATATCATGTAATTTAATTTGTAAATACATATAGTATGATCAAACTACATCATTCTTATTGTCTTTCTATTTTATCTATAAAATAGAATACAAAATATTACAATTTTTTACAAAAAAAATTATTGAAATATTGGAGGAAACTAATAACAAGTTAGTGACATGATTATCATAAAATTACACAATATTCACACCAGGAATTTGATTTCCAAAAACAAAACTCTCCCTCACTCTTATTCATGCTCAAACATACACATGCACCATGAAAGAAATCTTATGCATGAGATGAGAAGAGAAAATATAGTTAGCCTAGAGCTTATTGAATTGAATACTTGCCAGTTGCAGTCACCATAAACGACTTTTTCATACTACTGATCATTTGTTATGATTCCCTATTTGTATGCGTCTCTCTTATTTCTCCGTCCTTATCAATAATTC
This sequence comes from Quercus lobata, assembly GCF_001633185.2. NCBI lineage: Eukaryota > Viridiplantae > Streptophyta > Magnoliopsida > Fagales > Fagaceae > Quercus > Quercus lobata. The sequence continues at coordinate 68,026,882 of NC_044905.1, forward strand.
TCTTTTGCGAATTAGAATATCGTGGTCTAAGATAATTACATGGTGAATATTGGTCTAAGAAATAAAAGCTACTAAGAAATTATAAAAGCTAAAAAATAAACAAAAACAAACATTCTTTTCTTTTAAACGATTTTCATCTTTAGTTAAATCTTTGGCAAAACTACAATATTGATCCTCAAGTTTACCAAGTGTGTGCAATTGGTCCCTCAAGTCTGAAGTGAGCACAATTAGTCTCTTAAATTTTAAAACTGAGTTGTATTGGTCTTTTTACTAATTGTTGTTAATGGTGTTACTCACGTGGCTAACGGAACAATGACTTGACATTTTTCTTAATGATATGCCATGTTTTTAATTAAAAAATTACAAACTAAATTTACACGTGAGAACAAATATTCACAACCAGTACCAAATTAAAAAAAATATTTTCTACCTATTGTAAAAACCCACAACGAGAGAGAAGGGGAGAGAGGGAAGAAACCAAGCCCTAGCCGCTGCCTGAAATCCCATGCCCTAGCCACTGTTGGCAATAGCCCAAGTTGTAGTTTCCATTGGCGACAACACAAGCCCTAGCAGTCGCCGGCGACAGCCACTGCCCTAGCCGTTGCTAGCGACAGCCACTGACCCGTCTCCCTCCTCCTTTCGCACAACCACTAACCCGCCTTTATCCTCCCATCTCAGGTATTACACTTTTTCCTACGGTATCTTACCTTAATTTAGGTCTATGTAAGATTTTTTTTTCCCACTGTGTTTGTATATGTGTGTTAGATTCAAAATATGAAATTATATGGTATGAGAAACAAATTTGGTTATGATGTAGGATGCATAATTATCACCAAATTATAAAACTTCATGTGTTTGTAAATGTGGTTGTACAACCCATTTAGGCCATATATGAAACTTCACGTGTTTGTATGTTTTAGGTCAAACAAAATTATCACCAAGCGCATACAATTTAATTTATTTCCTCTTTATTTTGAAATTATAAAGTGTTAGATTATTTTATGTGATTATATGTGTTGTGTAGGTCAACAAAGTTTATTTTTGAATAAATATATACATATCAGTTCTACATCTCAGTAATGGTGGACACATTTGTGTCTGTAAGTCAAATAATATCACACAAGGAGAAGGACCACATATTGTTTATTGTTTAAATGCTGTATTCATGCATAGTATTAGTTAGAATTCCATGGTTTTTGGTTTCTTAAATACTACTAAATAGGGTATGATAATCAACTGTTTTGAGGAAGTGTGTGAGGTTTTGCAGCTTTGTTGCTTTTTTTTTATTGTGCTGAAATGTTGAAACTTTCTGTCCAGCAAAATCTATTTTATTGTGTAAATGTGTTATTTGTGTATAATTATTTAAATGTTACTAGTTGTGAATGTTAACACAGGTTTTGTCTGAGTATAAATGTATTGTGCATGTGAGACAAATTTTTACTTGTTAAATTTAATAGAAGAATATTACCTGTTGGTTTTGTTTGAGTAATACCTGTATAACTTGGCAAATCTAATTTGGTTTTGTCTAAGTGTTACCATTTGTGAATATTAGGACATAGGAGGCAAATTTTATTTTGGTTTAATTTTTATCCCTTAAAGTATCTGTTAGGACATATGTGATTCACTTGTTAGGAACATATGTCACTATTTTATGTAATTGGTTAATCCTTTGATAAAACACAATTTTTAAAGAAACCTTGTTTCAAGTTAAAGTGTTAAAACTATGCAACTCTGTCCAAGATTTAAGTGCATAAAGTGCTGTTAATAAAAGCTCGATAGCTAGCTCGACAGCTAGCCATCTATCAAGCCTTGAAGAGCTGTTCTAGCCCGTGGCTCGACAGTAGCTCGATAGATAGGCATTTGTCGAGGTTTATGAAAAACAGAGTTTCAATTCTGTTGTGACTCCAATCCATGATTGTATGTTTGAGCTTTCTTTTCTCACAACCCTAGACATATAAAATGATTATTTTAAGGGCTGTCAAAGGTGGAGCAAGTTGCACAAGTGTTAAGCAAAGTTTGTTCAAGCAAATTGTGACCGAAGACAGAATTTGCTCTAGTTCATCTTTCTTGGGAAGAAGCTGCTGTGTTTGTGCATCGTAAGATTTTGTAACCGAGGAGCTTCTCGATCTTCATCATGTGATGAACTGAAGAATTTTGTAGCCAACAACCTTCTTTAGCTGGTGATTGAAGTTGCGTACTGGGATCCTTGCAATTGGTTAGTCACGTACTGGGAGCCGTGCATTACAAGGAGAGATTGTCATTACAGAACAAGTCCAATTGGGTATTGGGTAAGGGTTCAACTGTAAGTTGGTATAAGGTACTGAGATTCCTTTACTTGTAATCGCTTGTTGTGATAATAGTGGATTCTCGGGAGTGGTGACCTTAATATCACCCGGTGGGGTTTTTGCCATGTAGGTTTTCCCCATTCGTAAACAAATTACCGTGTCAATTTATTTTCCGTTGCATACTTTAGTTTATTGGTGATTTGTTTGTACTACCATGTGTTTGCATGTTAATTTGATTAATTAATAAACTTGACTAATTAATCAATTAATTCATCACAATGGGTCAATTCCTTTTTGTCCTATCAGTATCCACCAGAATGGCCTGCATACATAAAAAATAACTTTATAGCTCAAATGATGATTCTTTATTTTATTGTTTAATTTGTATTCAAATTATAGAGTAACTTTTTAAAAATAATCTAGCCCTTTGCTGTCTATTTTTAATGGTAAATTCCTTACTCTTGTTGTAGGGATGGATGACTTTGACTTCACAATCATCCTTTACTATTGGGGGAAGATTAGGAATAATCCTTACAGATACGAAGGAGGGGAGGTAAAGATATATGAAGATAATAATTCTAATGAAATGTCACTTGTTGAGATATGGAATAAGGCCAAAATTTTTGGGTATGGTGAAAATGATGTATTTATGTATAGAGTGTCTACTATGCCATTTGCAGGTGGTTTAAAACCTTTGGAGAATGATATTGATGTAATGAACATGGTGAAGTGTATTAGGGGTTATAATGAAGTGGAAGTGTATGTTATGTTCCTAGATGATTATGAGAATGCTATTGGTAATAAGGGAGATGGGGAAGATGGTGATAATGAGAGGGGTAATCTTGATGAGGGAGATAAAGTAGATGGAGTTGTTAGTGAAGAGGATAGTGCTCATAGGGTTCATTTTGGATGCAGTAAAAGTGATGACGATGATATGTTTGCACAGTATATTAGCAGTGGTGAAATAGCCTCCAAAGTAAAAGGCTTACCTGATGAGACCTTGTGTCTTAGAAAAGATAAGCAGGTGAAACTCAAAGAGGGGAGAAAGGGAAAGGTTGGTGCATGTGGGGTTAGTCCTAGTAGGGTTGGTGGCAATGGGGTTGATCCTAGTGGTGTTAGTCAAAGTGAGGTTGGTGCAAGAGGTGTTGATCCTACATGGGTTGATGCAAGTGGGATTAATCCTAGTGCAAGTGCGCTTGTTGCATTTGGAGCTGATAGGGATGAAGATAAATGGGAGTCAGAGACATTTGCAAGTCTAGTTAGTTCATCTGATGATGAAACTAGGCCTAGGTATCCTCAATAAAATCCACCAGAATCCTTCTCTAAGGTGCAATTTGAACTTGAGATGCAGTTTGCCACCAAAGGACGTTATGGATGCTATCAAACTCTACTCTATTTTCAAAGGGGTTCCAGTAAATTTTTTAAAAAATGACAAAGTGAGGGTAAGAGTAAAATGCACAGATAGATGTCCTTTTGAGTTGTATTGTGGAAAGATGAAAGATGAAGATACTTGGATAGTGAAGAAATTGAATCTAGAACGTAATTGTGGTAGGCGATTTAGGAATAGATTTGCATGTTCAAATTGTCTTGGGAAGCATCTAGTGGATGAAGTGAGGAGTGACCCAAATGTGAAGGTGTTCGTTATCAAAGACCGAGTTGTAAATAAGTTTAAGGTTCATATTAGTAGGTATCAAGCCTAGAGCAAAAGGTAGGGCTAAAGAATTAGTGCACGGAACTTTCACAGAACAATATGCCCAGTTGGGGGATTACTGTGAAGAATTGTTGAGAAGCAACCTTAGGTCTACTATACTAATCTCTACCAATAGACCTCAGCCAGACTTGCAACCAAAATTTGAGAGATTATATGTACGTTTGGATGCTTGTAAGAGAGGCTTTTTAGCTACTTGTAGGCCTTTCATTGGTGTTGATGGATGTCATTTGAAGGGTGAGTATCCAGGACAGATCTTGACAACAGTTGGCAAGGATGGCAATAATGGTGTTTACACAATTGCATTTGCCGTGGTTGAGTCAGAAACAAAGGACTCATGGACATGGTTCATGAAAAGGTTGCTTGATGATATTGGAAGTTTAATGAAGGGTGGACCTTCATATCTGACAAGCAAAAGGTGAACTGAACTTTCATTTTATTTTATTCTTTAAATTTGGATGATGTACCTTGCTATAAATTCACACCAAATTAATTATATTCTAATACATCCAATAATTTTGTATTTTATGTCTTTGTTGTAGGGATTAACACAAATGTTTGATGAGCTCATGCTAGGTGTGGACCATCGATTTTGTGTTCGACATCTATATAATAACTTTAGTAAGGATCATAAAGGTAAGCTATTAAAGGATTGCATGTGGACGTGACTTCTGAAGCCATGTTTTCTCTTTAGATCAAAGCCATGACTTCTGAATTTACATAAACACAACTAGCTGCCAAAATCTAGAATACCAGCTAAGAATTTTATGATAAATGGAAGAAACTAATAACAATAAAAAAGATCAAATTTTCCAGAACACTAGCTAAGAATTTTCTAGAAAACATGAGGAAAACAAAGAATGTGATACATAATTTCAAAACCAAGAAGTTATCAGCATATCGATAGAAATTTGTCATGCCAGCATGTGATCAATATGTACAGATAACTAAAAAAATACAAGGAAGTGATCCAAGCTAAAAACAAATGGAATGATTTCCTAAATCTTCATTCATCTGTTTAACATAATATTTAGCATTAGAAAAAAAAAAAAAAAAAACTCATTTCATTAAATCACTTGATGTATTCATATTAAAAGTCATGCTTGCAATTTGCTTAATCAACAACTTCATATGTAGGTCTCTTTTTAAATATTGTTCAATACAAATTGCCTACAATTTGCAAATAAATTTATGCATTCTCCATCATGACCAAAATCCAGTGTATACCCACAAATTATTTTGGGAAACACATAGAAGTACTCGGATCATAAACATATTCTTAGCCAAAACAGAAATAAATAAACAAAAACATCAAGAATAACTGCAAACATGCCCTATAAAATTTTAGTAGACACTTAAAATGAAACCAATAAGTAAAAAAATGTAATACCTGAGATACCATAAGAAAAAGTGTAATACTTGATATATAAACACAAGGGGAAAAAAAATCTTACATGGACCTAAATTGAGGTGAGATACCATCGGAAAAAGTGTAATATCTGAGATGGGAGGACAAAGGCAGGTTAGTGGTTGTGCAAGAGGAGGAGGGAGCCATGTCAGTGGCTATTGCTGGCAGCTACTAGGGTAGTGGTTGTCACTAGCGGCAGCTACGACTTGGGCTATTGTCAGCAGCGGCTAGGGCATGGGATTTCAGGCAGTGGCTAGGGCTTGGTTTCTTTCCTTTTTCCCCTTCTCTCTTGTTGTGGGTTTTTACAATAGGTAGAAAATAATTTTTTTAATTTGGTACCTGTTGTGAATATTTTTTCTCACGTATAAATTTAGTTTGTAATTTTTTAATTAAAAATGTAGGGGTGAGGGCCTAAGATCGTATATTGGGCCTTGGGCTCTGTCTGAGGACATTGATAGGTTCGAGGAGGAGTAAATAGTTGTTAGATGTTCCCAGTTAAAGTCTCATAAGTAGGGAACAAACGAACGGTTGTCCGAGGAGGAACTCCTCCTCGGATATGATGAATATAGTTCAAAGTATGTACTCCAGCAATTAGAGTGATCCTCCAAGAAGCTCCAATGATAGGGACATGCCTCATGAACATACGAGAAGGAAGGAAACCTAAAAATATTTAAGGGAAAGCTGCCATCACCGCATTAAATGCACTACAGCTACTTTTCTAGCCACATTTATGTGAAGAAGACCTCTGAACAGTGCTATCTTAGTTACCACAACTCATAGAAAACCAAAGAGGGTGTCTGATGGGACAGGTATTCAAGTAAGGGCTCAGATGATCAACAGGTGCAGGATGAAGATGGTCCAAAGGAGGATATATAATGTGAAAGACTCTTCATGGAAAAGGGATCAGATAAAATAGAGAGAAAAGATTGTAGCAATCTAAATTATCTTTGTATCCATTTGTGATTAATTTATACAAGGAGGACCTCCTTAGACTAAAAATATATTAAGATCAAATCTTTTATTTGTGTTTGACAGTCGTTCAAATTAAACCTATCCGTTGTTCAATTCATTAAGACCTAGTTCTTCAACCCACTCTCTACAAATTTATTGTACTGAGCTCAGTGGGCCAACATCCTATACGTTTTGGGCTTGGACTGTAAATCGAGACCCTACAAAAAACATGCCACATCATTAAAAAAAAAAATGCCAAGTCATTGTTCTGTTAGTTATGTAACTAACACCGTTAATAGCAGTTAGTAAAAGGACCAATATAACTTAGTTTTAAAATTAAAGAGACTAATTGTGCTCGCTTCAAACTTGAGGGACCAATTGCGCACACATGGTAAACTTGAAGGACCAATATTGTAGTTTCGCCTAAATCTTTCTTTGTTTGATTATAAATTTTCTGATTTTTGTCTTTATTTGCTTTAAGAACATGGATGGAGTTCTAATATTATAGAGGTTTTGATTTTGATTTTTTTTTTTTAAATTTTAAATTTAGTATATAAATAAGAATGATTTGATTATGGTCATTAATTGACATTTTCCTTTTTAATTTTCAGGTATGGAATGGAAATTGAATATTCAACTCTTTCGACAACATATATTCTCATTATTATTATTACTAATGTTATTTTTCTTCCATTAATTTTTGTAATTATTTTTTTGTTGCCATTTGATACTGAAACACAGTTTTTGTTATGGAAACTAACATTTTGTAACATTAAGTACAAGCCATGAGTTCTATAGATCAATTATACTGTTTGGTGTTTCTAATTAAACATCCATATTCAAAACTTCAAATCCACTTGCTACAGGGGCGGCTTGATGCATTTGGGGGTTTAAGGTAAAAATTGATTATTTTGTTTTAGATGCAAAGTTACTACTAATTAATATAAACTACATATAATTTTTTCTTTTTTAATTTAGAAATTTTATAGACACAAATAATTTGACAAAACTTTTCACACTTGTTGATGTGGTAGATTGATAGTAGTAAGTGAAATAGTGGTGTTAGTGTTAGACGTAGATGAGTACTAATAAAAGTTTGCTAACTCAACTCTTATTATAATTCTTATTTTTTTTAGAAGTGCGACATTCACAATATTTTTCACAACAAATTCTAGGTTTTAAGTTGCTTCTTATTCTCTATTTGAAAACAACACTATAATTATTCTTTTGTCATTAATAACAACATCTAACAACCTGCTACTTAGCATTTGTTATAAAAATGTTGTGAAAAATATTGTGGATGTAACATTTTTCTCTCTTTTTTGTTTGTTTTTCATTTGGTAAAAAAAAATATTATTTTACTTATTGATTATAGATAACCCTATTGGTTAAAATTTGGGGTCCTTTTTTTTTTTACTTGGGGCCTTAGTCAACCGCATCTATTGCCTCTACCATTCAGCCGGTACTGACTCTCTCTTATTGCAACTATCGAATTATCAAAAAAAAAAAAAAAATTATGAAAATGCTTTAATAATACTGTACAACTAGAAATTTTGTGAATTCAACGATAAATCACTTCACAGGAGAAGCCAATAATTTCAATAACAAGTGATCTCACATTCTCACTTTTTGTTTAATTTACAATTAACTACTTTCATCTCGCACCCAACCCACCCTTAAAAAACAGAACAGGTAAGGATTATAAGATTAGATCTTGGGATTAACCATGCATGCTGAGGAGTTGTATAATTCTGGTTTGAAAGAAATTATAAGGGTTTGAATCCAAGTAGAACATCTGACTCCCGAGACATATAATGATCAGTGTGAAAAATGGCCTCTTTATATCATGGCCATGTAACCATGTTATCGTTGCTCAGGTATATATATATACAATTTTTTTTTTTTAAATAATTCATTTTGTGGGTGTTCTTATCTTCTCAAAAAGTAGTTTAAAAGCAATTTTTTTTCATGAATTAGTTACTTGTAGTTATTTTTACGAAGTAATTCGTCTCATTAAGTAGATCAATTATCAAATTAATATCTGAAATTTTATTTAGAAATGTTCACACACACACATATATATTTTAATACTACTTTATAGGAAGTGATGAATGGCTAATTAAGCAACCCAACCTAAGTTTTTCCCTTTCTTTTGCATCTAGTAGTAATATTTATATTTTTTTTTAAAATTGTATAAAATGGTTTGCTTTTCCTATGGGATATTTCAGAATTTTTTTTAAAAAAAAAAAATTCTCTTTATGTATTTATTTAGGTCGGTGGCGCTGTTGTGCTTGATATTTAGATCTAGCCATTGCCCATATCTTTTCTTTATATATAATTACTGTGTGATTAAGTGTAAGCTCTCAATTAATTACTGGAGCGCTTCCCATTTTTGTTGGTAATAGGCTTATGAACATTTCTACTTACAGAGCATGTATTTGGGCAGCATCAATGAATTAACACTTGAAACAAAGCTTGCAATATGGAGGGTTTTTTTTTTTTTTTTTTTTTTTGGAATAAATATTCACCTATGTTATGTAATTGCCCGGAAATCTGTGTCATATTTGATATTTCTAAGGAAAATTCATGTTTATCTTGGAGAGAGTAACAAATTCTGTTACTAAAATGAGACATTTTTAAGATGCTGGATTTGCTCTACTGATTTTCATTGGATATGTTCTTCCTATTTTCCTTCCAATTTTCAATGATTTAAATTTCAGATATTTTATTCAATCACAAAAGACTTTATCAATTCAGCTAACTAAAACTTACTAGAAAAAGAGATAACATATAAATAGTAGGAATACGCACCTTTGTTATGTAATTGCCAGATATTTGTGTTATATTCCTTTATCTTAAGGAACATTTTTTAAGATGTTGGGATTGCTCTGCCGATCTGATTCTCATTGGATTTCATGTGTAAGGGATGTAATTATGGTTCATATTTGTTAATTATTCTAGCTACCTATCCTAGATGGGGTATATAGTTGAACATTTAATAGACTTCCTCTTCTACACTCAGGAATTTTAAATTATATTTGCCTATGCTTGTAATAACCTATGAAGCACGGGTGCGTTTCTAGATTCAGGGGCGGGTGCAGAACTCTGCAATTTTTGAAAAAGTAGGGTGCGGGTGAGGCGATTAAAAAATTTCTAAAAATATTTTTATTTATATTTTTAATATATTGCTAAGCATACTTTTTCACATTATATAAACATATACCAAATTTAAGAGTAATAGTAGATAATAACTAAAACATGATATTTATAAATTAAATACAACCCACAAGTTTGAAACAAAAACATTCCACGATGTTCGGAAATTAGAATACAACTCACAAGTTTTAGTATGAGATCACAGATTCACAATGAGTAATAGTCAGAGCATGTGAGAGTATAATGAGCTTGAGATTGAAAAATTGAGATTGAAAGCTTTAATTAGTTTGATACTTGAGTTGAGAGTGGGGAGGTGAGGTGAGGTGAGGTGAGCTTGAGACCGAGAGTCATGCAAAGAATAGGAGACTGAGAATGTGTCTTAGGGAGTGACTGAGTGCATCTGTGAGAGAGGGGAGACGGAGAGCAGAGAGTCGAAAGGGGACTAGGGAGCACAGAGAGTGAGAAAGAGCTGAAGATTGAATAATGAATTGGGTTGAGAACTGAGATAGTTTAGGGTTTTGTTATTAAGTTCAAACGGTGCGTTTTGCACCCTTTTTTTTTTTCTTTTTTTTTTTGAATTTCGGCCTATTTAGCGCTGGTACGGCCTGAATCAGTGTGTTTCGGCTAATACAGATTGATTTGGCTCGAGTCGGCGCTAATCGGCACGTATCGGGAGACGAAAAAAAAAAATTGGACACGGCACCAATGCACAGGCAACATTATTGCTCGCGTGTCAAACACAGGTGCGGCGCCAATTTTGCCACGTCCATGCATCATAGATAATAACCAGCTCAATGTGTATAACCTCTAGATATTTATAACACAACTCCACAAGCATGACCCTTAGATTTAGAGATAAACTTTGTACAGATTATCATGATTGGATTACGTTAGTAATATAATTGTAAGCAATGTTTTATATTAGATTAAAACCTTACGTTAGTGTATTTGATATATATATAACTGTTTCTTTTCTCAAAAAAAAAAAAAAAAAAAAAAAAAAAAAACTCTGTTTCTCAAAAAAAGAAAAAGAAAAAAGGATATATATAACTCTACGTAGTTGAGTTTTATTGGCTGATAACCTCATCAATGTTGTGGAGATAGATATAACTATATGAAGTTCAACATTATTTGCTGATTTTAAGGAGTACCGATAGGTGTAGAATTAAGCTATATGAACTGAATTTTTTTTTAGAGATAATTATAACGTACTACTAATCCAGTAATCCTGCATCTCGAAGCCTTTTCCCCCTAGACCCCAAGACATATCAATTTATTGTATTTGATGATTTCAGATACCTAATGTCAATCAAACACAGATATTGATTCAAAGCATACAGGTTTTGTCATTCAGTAAATAAAGTATCTGAAATCATCAAATACAGCTGAATTAGATTTGATCCATCATTTGGTTTATCATTATTCTTTGAAATTGATATGGCTAATTGGCTATACTAATTTATTGTTTTTGATAATGTCAGATACCTAATGTCAATCAAACATAAGAAACAATAGGCATTTGATGATTTCAGGTTTTGATTGACATTAGGCATCTGAAATCCTCAGATACAGCTTAATATTACATTTGACCCATCATTTGGTTTATCATTATTCTTTGAATTTGATGTGGCTAGGCTTATACTATTTTACCGAACCAAATTGTGTAGTGACTCATTAAAGGAGAGTTAGCCAAATGATGACTGCTGTTGCCATCATGGATCCAAAGAGCAATGTTAATGCTTGAAAATTGAGGCTAGGCTGGCTAGCACCAGCATGTGAGGCAGTGATAATGGTTATCTTTGACCGTGGCTTCACTGTCACAGTAGATTTTTTCATCAAACACAGCCTAGATTTATAGTATAATGCTGTCTTTGGAGTTACTTTTCTTAGCTTTGTATTCATAGCATATATAGTTAAAGTGAACAGAATGCACCTTCAGACATATTACTTGTCAGAGTAGAGCTGACTGTATGGGCTTCAGTATAAAAACCTCCGTCTTAGGATAAGGTTCTGTCTTAACCTGCCTCTTTTTCATTCCTTTCAACCTGTATTGTATTAAAAGGCTTCATTCTATCTTAGTGAATCAGCATTATAGTAGGACCAAATGGCAGCAAATCAATGATAGCAGTTTCATGCATACCTCCTGCTTTCAAATATGTACTCCTGTTATCTCTTAAATGGTAGCACCTTGTGGACTGTAAACAAAATTCTTACACTGGCGGGCTCGCTGGCTTTAATTTCAACTGCTTTGGGCAAGGCTTTGGGGTCAACCATTACTGAACTGGAACTGCCCAAGCAGTGGTCTGTGAAGTGGTTTTAAAATTAGCTTTTAGCCATGTATGTGTTGGGGAGAAAATACCTTGAGGAGACTCTAATGGAGTAGTACTTATCAGCAAAAGTAGAAAAAAAGAAAACTGAATTGAGTAGTTAATTAACTTAATACATAATATAGGGACACCACTTAATCCAAAAACTTAAGCCAATGAGTTGGGCTCAACTATGTTATATTAACCTCTCATTTTATTCACATGTGTATACCCAACAATAGGGTCATGGGGTGTTACTTTAGAGGGTTATTTGTGAAGGAAGGATATTAGATGGTGGTAAATTGTGGTGGGCGTTGGTGTTGGCGGCAAATTTTGTTAATCTTTGGATAAAAACTGAACACAATTAGTTGATTGAAAGGTATGCAATATATCTACCATCTGTTCTCATTACAAATTTTAATTGTCAATTCATTCAAAAAGCTGGATTAGAAAGGGAATGGCATACACCCAAGTTTTGTGGGGTGTAAGTTTACGGATAATATGAAAATAATGTTGCCAATGATGTCCTGTATTATTTGCTATAAATCTGGGTATGCAGAAAAAAGAGCTTTACTTGGATAATGCCTTCTGTTTGTTAGCTATGTCAAAATATGAAATTATTTCAAAATATCAAATTGTTATTCTATATCATTATAAGAAAGTGAAATGGCCAAATATTGAGCTCAACAGAAATGGCTGAGATCTGAATTTTATATCTGAAAAATTGTTGTGCAGACCATAATCCAAATCTTAGCATATTGCAACAGTGAAAACATTTTTACTTGTTAGTGATATTAGTTCAACTAGCCGTAAATCCACACGATACGTGGGAAAATATAATATAATTATTTTATATAAGAATATAAAATTTGTAGGTTAAATAGTGTTGGTGTTATTTAATTTTTTTTTAAAGTTTTATGTAATAGAACATATAATGTATTTTGCATTCAACAACAATACATAGGGATATATGAAAAACTTAATTTAATAAAAAGATTTAAATTACATAAGTATAATATTGTTTGTATAACTAGAAAAGATGTTATTAAAATTACTTTTGTTTAAATATACCATAATTGGTTGACAAATTTGAACATATTCAAGAATATTTTTTTTTAAAAAAAAACTGTAAACCCCAATTTCCTGGAACACATGTAACATATTACATAAAGTTTAAATTATTAGATAAGTATAGAATTGTAACCTTTTTTTTTTTCTTTCGAAGTATAAATATAAATGCCTATATTATTAAAACTTGAACTTTAAGATAATCTTATGAGTATTTATCATTTTTATTATTTTTTCAGAGTCCATATCTCTAATTTATAATGCCTATTTTGTTTATATTTTTAGCCAAAAACCAAAGAGTTTTTTTTTTTTTTTTTTTTTTTTTGACCAAAAAAAAAAAAAAAATCCCAAAAACCAAAGAGTTTGGACCTAAAAAGTAAGAAAAAAAAATTGAATTTTTTAGCCCAAAAATGAAAAGGCAACTTACAAAAGAATTAATTTAAGGCCTAATTAGTCCAAAATAGACCGAATGGACCAAAATAGATCGAAATGAACCAAAATAGACCAAGGACTGGTGGACCTAAATGTTATGTTGATGTAGCTTAATAGAAGTCTAGCAATGTTACGTTTTAACTTTTAGATATTATATAGATATTGATATAGATATTCCTTATATGATTTCTTTGCATTCCTGCTCCCCATCTCTTTCGAAGTAGATTTGACGCAGGACAACCATAACAAAACTGAAACAACAATAAAATAAAGGGATATGACCTAGGAGTCAGCACCTAGCCTTACTTGGAGACAGCAACAAGCGGGAAAACCACTAGGAGTCAGCACCTAGGATAGACCTGGAGTCAACACCAAACCAAAGAGAGACCAAACAGCCATTTTTTCATTCATCAAAATATCAACTATCTCCTCAAAGAGTACAATAGGTTGCTTATAAAGGATTACTAAACCTTAGTTTTAATTGGCTAGGAAACCCTAATTGCCTTATTACAAAAATAACATTACTTCCAAATTAAAATACTAATAGCCTAATAAATTACTAGGACCTAAAACATAAAATTACAATTGACTTGCAAATATAAATAGTACTAAATAATAATCTTCTTACGTCTCCCGCGTCAAGATTATTCAAGCAAGATCTCAAGAAAAGGGAAGGAAAAAACAAATGCTCAATGCAAACTTTTCTATGCTTTCATCCATTCTATGAAATTCTTCAAATTTTTATGAGAGCCACCACCTTCTGTGATACTAGCCATGACTTTATTCTTGAGGTCCAATGCGCTTGCTTTTAATTTTTCATTGCCTAGAAGTTGATCCACCTTACTTTTGATTTCTCCTTGTGTTATGATGCCACTTTCATTTCTGTCTAAACCCAACCCAACCTTCCAAACATCACAAATATAGCTCCGGTTAAGGAACTGGTCAGCAAAGTATGGCCAGCACAAGAAGGGTATCCCATTGCTTACACCTTCCATGGCGGAGTTCCAACCACAATGGCTGAGGAAGCAAGCAACTGATGGATGTCTCAGAACCTGCTGTTGCGGTGCCCAACCCACCATCCTCCCACGAGTTGCTACTCTGTCTAGAAATTCTTTTGGGTATGCATTATTTGTTCCATCTGCGATATCTGGCCGCACAACCCACAGGAATGGTCTGTTGCAGAGTTCAAGCCCCAAAGCCAATTCTTGGAACTGAGTTTGGTCAAAAATTGTGTAGCTTCCAAATGCAACATATATCACTGAGCGTGGTGGCTGTTGATTCAGCCATTTCAAACAAGTTGCATCCTCCGGCCAGAAGTTTCCTCCTGAGTCTCCTAGCCTGTTGTTTGCCAAAAGTGGACCTATGGGTAGAATATTTGGAGCCAAGGTAAATGCAGCAGGCTCAAGATCATAAGTAGAGTTGCATAGCAGCCACTCAATCACCTTCACAGACTGGTTATTTCTTACCAGAAGTTCAAAAATAGATTTCTGCATAGTCAGATTGCCAACGCTGGTCCACACAAAGTTTTCTGGGCTCATGGCAGGCATTCCTGGTGAGAGATGAATTATCTGTTTTTTCATGGGAGTTCCTGCGAGGAGAATTTCAATTGAAGGTTGAGACCATATGACCTACCGTTAACATTGGTACGTTTCACTACTACTGTTGCTTAGTAGTTTTTTTATGACTAACTTGATAAATGAGGGGTTACCACTAAAAAAGGTCCCTACTCCAACTTATTTTCAGCATTCTTGGTATTTGTTAGAAATATGTGGTTAAATTATTAAGTTTACCGTATCCAATAACTTAAACTTTTGGAACAATTGGTAATTTAATAGTATTTCATAATAAATAAATAAAAAAGTTAATAGTTGGTAACATAGGAACTCACCATCATCGGTGATAATTCCATCTTCAATCAAATTTGGGATGCTAAATACTAAGACCAATTGTGCAGCTGCTGCAGGACAGAAGGCAGCTCGTCGTATTTTCTTCTTCTCTGCAATTTCTAGGGCCCATCCAATGCTCTGATCAGCAAGGACACATGTGATTTCTTCACCATTGGACCCATTAATCTGTTCAATGAGCTCCTCCAGCTTTCCAGGCAGGACCCTCAAGACTGCTTCTGATAACTTCCCTGGCTTATTTCTGTCCAACGGTTCTAATCCATCAGAAATAGAAACCATATGGATTTGATCCCCTATTTTATCCTTCATTGCCATTGCATTCATGATTCGGTTGTGATTGTACTCTGTGTTTACAAATGTTATTCTCAAGCCATGCTCGGCTAAGCACTGTGATAGCTCTAGTAGAGGAATTATATGGCCTTGTGCTGGATATGGTATAACCAGGATATGTGGATTGCTCATTTTAGTTCTTCTTTTGCTTTGCAGATTCATGTGTTGTTTACAATTACACTCAAGTTCATGACACTTTTATGGGTTGTAAGGAGTAAGGGTTAGGTGCTCATTGTTTTGTCTTCATGTTCAATGATTTTACTGGAATCTCAAACTGGGAATATTGCTGACTCATTACTATTTTATTTTAGTTGCCTTCCCTTATTATGTCTACTGCTTACTCTTTACATATTTTTGCAATTTCTATTGCAGTTTTTTTTTTTTTATGAGAATTTCTATTGCAGTTGATTTTTGTGTTTGCTCTATTAAAATTATCAATCATTTCAGGGAAGGACGTCATCTTTGAGGCTCTATTAAAATTATCAATCATTTCAGGGAAGGACGTCATCTTTGAGGCTTGATTGCTCAATAAACAATATTAGATAAGAGTTTGCTGGTGTGAAAGGCCTTGTATGTGAATATTGTTGATTATTTTGGCTTAAATTTGCTATTACAATCTAAACCTGATAGTTTGTAGGAAATGCAGTTTCCAATCAGATGATTCAGATGTCCTCATTAAGGAACATGTGGGAAGGTGGCATCATGATGGTTGCTCTTTCTCATCACCAAAACATCAATTTGTATTATTTTATTTTATTTTTTTATTTGTACGATATATGAACTTATTGTCTTATTCAGCAACAAATGATTTTTCAATTGTACGATATATGAAAGTTAATGCTTTTGTAAATTACTAAAACTTGTGTACGACTGTACCTTATATATATTAAGAATCATGTGGATATTTTTTAGTGCCTAAAGAGGCCAAAACAATGGCGGCCTTGATTAGGAATGAAATTATTATTAAGAACACTGATATTGACAAATTCATGTAATTTAAATGGTCCCTTTGCAAGCATGCCTGTGGGATTTGCCCTCTTCCATTTTTGTCATTAACTATGATTTTTATTTTATTTGGGGTGCAAATTTGATAGTCTAGTGAAAGTTGGCAAAAATAAGAGAGAGAGAGAGAGAGAGAACATTTAAGTAAAAATAGTATAGCTCTAAATTTGAAATATTATAGATATAGAGCAAGTCTTAGGACTTAGGAGTTTGGAAGAACCAGCATAGCCTAGAAACAAAATGGATATGGACTGGAGATAGATTGTGTCCATGTAACAACCAGAAATGCAACCGATTTTACAACTTGATTGCGGCAAATTACAGAACAAGATGCAGATGGCATACTTCTATGTTGCATGGTCTATGTAGGTTCACCTAGTATTTGTTGATGCTGTGTCTCGACTTTCATTGGTAAGGTAGACTTGTACACAAAATTGAGCAAATTACTAGAGTCCTTTTTTTTTAATGGCGACTTTGCGTAGAGGAAATTCTACAATACACAGACTTTTTGTTTTGTTTTGGTTTTTGTGCGGGTATGAAATCTACACTATTCACATGATTAGGTATAACAATAATTTCATTACATCCGTTGATAACTAGCATCGTATTATGAAGTAACTACACATTTTAAAAATATTTTTAGTTTAGTTTATTTTATTTTAATGTTAGAATATAATGGGAGAGGCTTGGTCCAGTGCACAAGACACTAGACCCAAGTTGTGTCCCTATAATATTAATACTTAAATAAGATAGTGGTCTACATGAAAATCCAATGGTAAATTATGCCATGTCACTTGATAACTAGTTTCCTTCTTCTTTTTGGATCTAATTTTTTATTATTATTTTGGATAGACTAGTTTACACTAATTACTCTATTGAAGATTTATAACTGGCCTTTAAAAGTTTGGAATAAAGGCTTTGATTGTTGTTGTTAAATCATTTTGGACAGTCACACATGACAGTACAATCACGTTCGTTAATATCTCATGGGACATTGAACAATAATAGTACCTACAAAACATTAGAGATATCGTAAAGAATCCTCGTGTGAAATTCATGTTCACAATAGTTATGACTTTTTATTGGTGAATATCCTTATTTACTACTTATTAGTAAATAATTTTTTTTTACAAAAAAAAAAAATCACTAAGCATCCTTGATCGCCAGTACTGAATACTATTAATCTTCTTCGGCCCATGTATTTTCGTTTGTAGTTCTTCTGTCTATGCTCGGTGACGTAGCCCATGGGCTGATGGGCTTCAATATTTATTTATAAACAGATTTTTGTTTAATTTATAAAACCTGAGCTGCCTTTCAAAACCCTAAAAATATTGGCCAACATGCACTATTTGGAGACATTGTTGAGCCCAACCTCCATGTCCTCATTTGCTTGTTTTGTTTTAAGTTGTTTAGTTTATTTATTATTTATTTTTATTTTTATATAAGATAGAAATTTTACTTTAACTTAATCTAAGTGTATATGTGTGTGAAGCTCTCTCTAGAAAACTTAAACTCTGACCCTTGTCCTCCCCACTCCACAAAAACTTTGTACTTGTGAAGTAACCATCACGCCAAAAGTGCACGGTGGTTAAGTTGTTTAGTTTAGAAGGGTCAAGGATCTCGTTAAATCTTGTTAGTATTAATTATTGTCTTTCAATGAGGTGGCACATCCTAGTTTTAGATTTGTTCAAATAAATCCTAACCATAAAATGGATTATATCCATTTTATAATCCATTTTAAAGTGAAATGGAGAAAATCCTTTCTCAATACAATGGATTTATTATTTACTTTTGTGAATATCACAAATGAGACTTAGTGTTATAATTCAAGCAGAATGTGAAAATTCAATGTTACTTTTCTTGTGAATGCTCGATTGGGGAATTGTTGCACTCATCTTCTCTTTCTAATTGCAAGAATAGCTTCTATTTATAGAGAGGGTTGGGCTCTCTCCCCCATGAACCTAGGGGATGCAATGATGAAACAAGTCCCATCCCCCTTGTCACCATCCATACTAAAAGGGTGTTCCTAGGTGGATTCATATCTGGTGCAATACCTAAATTCTCAGCCATAGATTTAATCTAATGGCTTAAATTTTTGACACCTCACCAAATAGGAAAAAGACTATTTTACCTTTAAAAAATTTCATAGCCCGCCCACTGTTTCTGGTAAGTCTGAGTAAACTTTCGTAAAATCAAATTTTTTTTCTCTTTCTCTTCCTTGCGCAACTGCCGCTCTTTGCCTCTCCTTCAACCCATTCTCTACCTCTCCTTCAATCCATTGTCACCGGCCTCATTGGGATCAGCGTCAAGATCTTGTTCTTGTGGCTCAACATCATCGAGGTGGGCAAGGATGGTGATGACCTTTACTTCTCTGTTGGGATTGCTTCTACTTCTTTTCCTATCGATAATTTCTACAAGTGTCCTTAGTGTGGTTGTGGATTGAACTACGGTAGTCAGCAAGTAAGGAAATTTAGATTCAACCCTTTTGTTTCTTCTAGTTGAAGATCAATTATTTTGAAATTGTAAAGTAAAAAAAAGTCTAGGTTTTGTTTTAAATGAAATTATTGGAACTGGGTTTCGGTTATTTCATCAAAATAATGGGATTTGAAACTTGTTTTAGTTGGTTAAAGATCAAAATTTTATTTTGTGCTTGTCTTGTATGTCTTTAATTTGATATGCCATTGGTAATAATTGAGCCAAATAGTTTTGTTGAATTTGATCAAAGTAGATCTATTGAAAGATTGGTAAGAATTGATGGTCAAACTCCCTCATACAGGGAGTTGTGAAGTGCCATTGGGTTAGCTATACTTATGATTTAATTGTACTCATTAGCAATTAGCTGATATCTTAGATTGATACAGAGGCTTTAAGATTTATCTTGTTGTAGTACACACTGGTTGAATAATTGGTTGTTTTTTGGAACTATCTTGTTTGTTTCCAAAGTGTTTTGACTGAAACTGTCCAATGGATTCATTTGTTTGTTAATTATAGGAGTATTCTTTAATTCATTGCATAGTGTGGCAAGAGAATTCTCTCAAAACATGGATGCTAATGAAGATTTGAGTCCTAGAGTTGGTATGAAATTCGATACATTAGAAGATGCATGAGAATTTTGGCTAAAATATGGAAGGCAAATGGGCTTTGATGTTAGAAAACATTACATAAATAAAAGTAAGAAGAATGGAAAGATAACATTAATGGGATTTGTATGTGCAAAGCAGGGCATTCGAGGTCTAGAAAAAGAAGATATGATTCGCACTCGTAACCAAGATGATACAAGGACTAATTGTCCTATAAAGCTATATGTTTCATTAGTGTGAGAAATTGGAAAGTATAAGGTGACTAATTTTATTGAAGAACATAATCACACTCTTCATCTATCAGAAAAGTTTATATGATGAGATCTCAACGGAAAATCTAAGAAGTTCATGCAGGATTGATTGAGTTAGCATCCTCTTCTGGAATCAAACTAAAAGCAGCACATGAGTTAATGAGTAGAGAGGCTGGTGGGAGAGCTAATCTTGGATTCACTATGCTTGATTAGCATAATTATCTTAGAACAAGATGGCAAAAAAATTTGGTATATGGTCAAGCTGCGTGCTTATTAGGATACTTTCAGGAACAATTGACTACAAATCCATCCTTTCAATATGCAGTACAATTAGATAATGTTGAGCAGATTACAAACATTTTTTGGGCTGATGTTAGAATGATTATTGATTATGCTAATTTTGGTGATGTGTTGACATTTGACACTACTAATAAAGAGCTAAGACCCTTAGGGGTGTTTATCGGTTTCAATCACCGTAGAGGGTTAACGGTTTTTGGAGTTGCTCTTTTATGATGAAATGAAAAAATCATTTAAGTGGTTGTTTGAAAGCTTCTTAGTTGCACATGTAGGTAAAAGACCTAAAACAATTTTTACGGATCAAGATCCTGCAATGGCAAAGGCATTGAGTGAGGTAATGCCTAACACTTACCATGGATTATGTACTTGGCACATAATGAAAAATGGGATAAAACATTTGGGGAATTTGATGAAGGATGGTTCCTCTTTTCATCAAGTTTTTAAAACTTGTATGTTTGGGTTTAATGATGAAATTAAATTGGAAAAAACTTGGGAGGACATGATTGACACATATGCTATACATGATCATAGTTGGTTGGATACTATCTACAAATTGAAAGGAAAATGGGCAAAGTGTTACTTGAAGAATGAATTTAAATTGGGAATATGAAGTACCCAACTTAGTGAAAGCTTGAATGGAGATTTGAAAGACTACTTGAGATCTAATTTGGATGTGGCAGAATTTTTTGAACATTTTTATCGGGTGATTAAGCAAAAACGAGAAAGAGAGTTACAAGCTGAATTTAATGCAAGACAAAAAATTTCCCAATTGGGCTTGAAAAATTCTCCATTATTGAAGCAGGCAGTACAAGTATATACACTTGTAATATTTCGAATGCTTCACAATCAATATGACCTTGTATCAGCAGCAAGGATAAAAAATCGCCAAGAGGACTTGTTAGTGCATACACACACTGTTGAGTTTCTGCATAAGCCTAATGAGTACATAGTATCTTATGACACTACAAATAAGACATTTTCATGTAGTTGTAGAAAGTTTGAAATAGTTGGGATTTTATGTTGCTATGTTCTGAAAGTCTTTGACTTCCTTGATATAAAGATAATTCCTGATATGTACATTTTGAAAAGATGGACAAAAGAGGCAAAAAGTGGATGTATCTTGGACAATAAGAGAACAACTGTGGAAGAGGATGTCAACTTGACTGCTACACAGTGGTATAGACGATTATGTCCCAAGTTGGTTCAGTTAACTTCTCGAGCAGCAGACAATGAAGAAGCATTTTCTTTAATAGAGAAGATGATAGAGGAATATGAAAAAAAGGTTGAAGATGTTGCGACATAAAATGTGGTTGGTCATCAATTGCCCCATCAAATGCCATTCTGTAGTGGTGCAAAAAATCTTGATCCTAATCAACATTTGGAAGATCTGGTTGAAAGAGCAAAAAGTCTTAAGAAAAAAGGTCGCAAGGGTGAAAAATGAAAGAAAAGTTAGGTTGAGAAGCAAACAAAAAAAAGGGGTAGATTTGAATTAAATGATGAGGTTAGCCAATAGTTTTCCAAAGTAAATTTTATTTATTTATTTTTATCTCTTATTAAGTTTCCATTGTTTGTAAACTTTTATATTGTTATGGCCAATAATATATATATATATATATATATATTTTTTTTTTTTTCTCAAATAGGAACCTAGTTTTGCTCCTAACATGCAATACAATAATTATGGCTCACGTGAAGAACATTATTCGCATCAAGTAAGAGATTTTTTTTTTTTTTCGTAGTGGAATAACTTAATAATTTGTGAAGTTGGAGGTTGTATTACACTTGTCTTTTCATTAGTGAATTTATTAATAAGGTTTTTTTTTTTGTGATATAGCAAACTTATCTTGTCACTTTTTCCACGCCAATGATGACATCTGGATTGGGACCAATCCATAGTTACCAAACTAGTTTCATGTCATTCTTAAGGGTAAACATACTTGTTTACATGTTTTGCACTTATAAGTAATTAGATGATTTCTTAAACTCTCTCTTATAATCATTGTGATTACATAGGCACCATTAACTCTATTGTTGTCTCAAGTATCAAATCCTACGGATGTTAGTCAGGTAAAATGTAAATGTTTTCATACATGAAATTTTGAAAAAACTTACATGTTTACTTGTTTTGCAATTATAAGTAATTAGATGATTTCGTAAATTATTTCTCTTATAATCATTGTGATTACATAGGCACCATTAACTCCATCATTGTCTCAAGTATCAAATGATGCAATTGTTTGTCAGGTAAAATGTAAACGTTGTTTTAAGTGACTATCTTCCCTCAGTTGAGCTCAACCAATCTTCCATTTTTTTCTTCTTCTTTTTTTCATGAATTTGTTAGATTTTTGTGAAGTATATTCACGTTTTAAGTGATTGTCTAGAAACTTTTGAATTGGTGGATTTGAAATCTATTTTTCTGATTGATTTATATTACGAAGTTTCTGTTGAAGTGGCTTTATGCGTAAGATTTAAGTAGGTCTTGGTTGCCAGTCAGGTAGTTGATGGGTTGGGATATTGTTATGGCTTGGTTGTGTGTTGTCTTGTTGACTAGTGATTTGGGTTGGCTCTTTGATGGTTGATAGTGATGGATGATTTGGGTGTGGCTGGCTATTGATTGTCTCTTGGCTATGCATACCTGGCAATGGGTGATTTGGGTTTTGGCTTGGCCTGTGGTGAGTGACTTTATTAAAAAATCATTACTGACTGGCCTTTTGTGTGAGTTCCACTTGTAACAATTTGGTGAGTGACTTATTATATTTTTGGTTGAGGCAAGTTTGGTTTTGGTCCCTCAAATTTAAAATATTTAGTTTTAATTCTTACTCACCAAATGAATATTGGTAAATTAAAAAATAAATCCATGTGTTTATATCCTCTCTACTCACCAAATGAATAAACTTATTTGTTTATATATATACACATGGAAATGAAGTTAGGTTCAATTATGGATTAACTCCATGTGTTGAAAATAAAAATGCTTGCTTGCAAACACAGCACTCTTTTGGTATGTAAAAAACTAATAAATGGTAAGTTTAATTATAGTGAAATTTTCTCATGTTTGTTTAAGTTTAAAATGTAACTTGATTTTTTTGACATAATTTCAGGCTAATATTGATTTTACAGTATGATGGATAACATTTTTTGGACAGTTTGTTTGATAGTATATTGCATAGTGGACATGGTAGCATATTGCACAGTGGACAATATTTTTGGACAACTTTGTCTTGGACAGTTTCTTGGACAGCAAATCTGACTATGTAGACAATTGATTGCACATGTAGCAAATTTTTTGGATAATTTTTTAACTAAAGAAGTTAGTCAAACATGTTAAATATGTTAGATTGTACAAATGCATGTTTGAGTAACTTCTAGTTAAACATTAATTATATATGCAAGTGATTAATATTTTTAAATGCAATGTCATGTACCAAATCTTGTTTATTTTTTAAATGCAAGTAATTAATCTTTTAAATGCTCTTACTTAGTGGAATGCAACATCTCTTCATACCTAAATTTTGTTCCCTAAATTTGTTAGTACATATTAGAATGAATGAGAGATTTCCAATTTTATATTAGATTTGGTGACTATCAAGGCCAAAGCTGGTTAACATCCACAGATGACCAAAACAACTTTATATTATTATTTTCAATTTTTATTATATATAGTCATATATGATATATATAATTTTGTTTAGCAAGAATGTTTTCTCTAGCATTAAAGTACTGCTAAGCAAGTTTAGATTACTATTGTAAACATATTTGATTTAATCCATCTAAATAAGTTGAGGAACAAAAGGCAAAGTCAAGGAATCTTCTAGAATGAGAAAAGGCGTTTAACCTTCGAATATTTAGCATATCCATGGCAGTTTTCATCAAGCATAATAAAGCTATGTAAAATCCACACTAAATTCCTCCAGATTTCTTAAGTTGAGCAGTCACAATCACTATTTTTGGAAGATGTACAGTTTTAATATACTGTTTTTGTATTGTGTTTGTAGATTTTTAATTTTGACAATGGAAAGAGTAGCAATATGGGATGACATGCAATAAACCACATTTTCATCACTATGGCAAAATGAAGCTTGCTACTAATTATTTGAGGCACTAAGAAACAGAACCATCTCCAAAGCAGAGAGAAAATTATCTAATTGATAGAGCAAGAAACTCAGCTAGCTAAGTGTTTTCCCCATTTAAAACTCACTCAAAACACTAAAAACTATGGAAAGATGATACAATAAAAATATGAAAAACTAAAATAAAAATCATGAACAAAGCCAGCTTCACAGTAGGTTGAGTAGGCTTCATGGTAGGGGCTTGGGCCGCTTGGTTTCTATGTCATCTTGTAGTGTTGAAAAACAAATTTCAATTAGTACAATAACCATAGAATTTTTTTTTTTTTTTTTTTTTTTTTTGTTGTTGTTGTTGTTGTTGTTTTCGCAATCATTATAGTCAATAATAAAATCACCAAATTTTGGAAGATGATTTTGAACCAAGAACCCAGGATATTTTGGGCATGCACTAACAAACATATAAAAATATGTAATTCATTACCTAAAATTTGAGCTGAACTTATAAAGTATGACTAGTAACAATTCAAGACAGCAAAAAAATTCCTCACAAGTTCATTTGTCCAAAGCCATAGATTGAATGTATAAAATAAACTACAACTGGCCAAACATATTATCCTCCCAGAATAATACATTGCTGCATAGTGCATGGTCAATCCAAATTTAGGAAAATAACACACACTTAAGAAAAATTAGGATAAGAAAAGAAAAATGTTGTAAGGATTTTTAGAATAGCTCATGACCAAGCAATAAAATTTCCAGTTTAAGTTAAAGAAAAAAAAAACTCCTAAAATTGCTCAAGAGGTAACAACAACAACAACAACAACAACCACCACAACCACCACAAGAAGCAAGGCAATAACAAAAATCAAAGCAAAGGGCAAAAAAAATATCAAGAAGATTAATACACTCACCCATTGCAACTTTTTTACACTAATACATGCAAAGCCCATCCAACCACCATTCATTGGTTTCAAATCCAAACAAAAGCTATAACCATTACACCAAGGACACACATAGGCTCACCATCAAACAGAAATTCAATCGTAGCATATTCAACCATACCCAAAGCATAGTAATGAGCTGTTATGGTTTTCAGTTGAGTTGTGGAAGTAATGCAAGTTATTAAAAAAACATGTAGCCGAAGTGACTACAAATTAAATCCAAAAAGACTAAGATTAAAGAACCAATTTCATTATAGAAATAATAACTAACAAACTTCATGGCTAATGATCTGCATTTGTAGCAGTTTTTGGGGATGCCAAGAAAATTGAAAACCTGAAAAAGTAAATTTTGTATAATCAAGAATTTGCTACCCATTTAGTTTCTTCTATATCTAAGGAGTGACACTCGATATGAGTCATTCAACACAATAAAAGCATGCCTTTTTAACAACACATCTACAAGAAGTCTTAAATTCAATTTTATGTAATTAACTCCAAATGAAAATGTACTGTCAAAATTTTTCTGTGAAAGCCTTTCAATGTATTGAACATTCATGCTTTGGTTAAATAGCTCATAAAGGTTCCAACTTTCATCATTAGGAACCTAATAATAAGCCCATTGAATACAAATTACAAGGATTCAAGCATTTTTAAACAATTGACAAAAATGCAAGTAATAAAAGACTTGATTTCAATTCCTAAGCTAAAAACCAAAAAAAGAGAAAACATAATTAAATTCAGCCCCAATAATTTAATCAACAAAATTGTGACACCATTATTTACTTTCCTTCCTTTCCTAGCAACTAAACAAAGTTTATTAAAAAAAATAGAGATAAAAGAAAACCCTTTTATTGAGTGGTGGTCTCTTTCTGAAACAAGCCGAAATCGGCAAGGCTGGCTCATCACAAACACCACCCCTGATGTTGGCTTCTTCTCTCCTTCGACCAAACTCTCTTTCTTTCTCTCTCAATCTCATATCCCTCCATAGATCAAACCTGAAAAGGCATCAACTTCTCTCTTGCCCGATTCTCTCCAAACCCTAACCCTTACTTTCTCTGATTTGGGTCTGAAAAGCATCAAATTCTCACTTAAACTCCCGATTCTCTCCAAACCCCAACCCTTACTCTCTCTCTTTGATCTGGGTCTAAAAAGGGTGTGAGTGTTTAGGGTCGAGATCTCAGATGGTGAGCCGCTGTTTTTGCTTATGGGTCAGAGTTAAGTATGCAGGAAGCAGTGATGACGGGGTTGAGGGAGAGGCAGAGAGTAAACGTGGATGTTGAGAGAGTGGTGGAGGCGTAGTCGAGGTTGAGAGGGTGGAGCGTTAGGGAGAGTGACAAAGAGAGATCGGAGGTATTGAGAGAGAGGAGAGAGAGTTTTAGTGAAATTCAAAAATGGGAAGCTAAAATGAAATCTTGAGTGAGCACATGGATTGCCAGCGAGTCCTGATGAGGTGTCAAAATAAGGAGTCATTGGATTAAATGGATGGCTGGGATTTGTGCTATTGCACCCCGTGCAATACCCTAGGTATTGCACGAGATATGAATCCATCCCTAGGTTTATTGTCCTTTGTTGTTGTTGTTGTTCAATCTAGTTAATCAACATTTATTGCAGATATGATTGCAGATTTGGGAGATGTGCTTTTTTAGAGCTAGGTTGAGATCAAGATCATAATTTTATGTGTCTCCTTAATAGATTACTATATTTCCTCGGTCTTTTTACGATCCTCATTTAGACAAAACTTGATTGGGGCTTGGCTTAGGCTTAAACGGGCAAGAGAATCTCAATAATCCACAATCATCCTTTACTATATGACTAAGCCTCCACAATAGAGTTTACCCAAATTCGAGCTTATTGCAAGTGTTAGTCTTTTTATTGCAATTTTTGGTAGAGGATATAATATCCTTACTTTTTTATGTGTGTGAAAATGATACCTCCAATAGTAAAGACGGCTTGATATTACAATAATTTTGTCACATCTGCAGTAGCTAATGCTATTGAGTAATAACCATTTCAAGAGCCAGATTATCTAGTTTACTTTATAAGAAGAATCTCAAATCTCATTCTCGCACTTGTTGTAACTATTAGATTATCAAACAAAAAAAAGTAGGGAATTTTCAAATTGAACAAAAATTCCACAGAAAGTAGCTGACAAAGATTGGAAGTTTCATAAAAGAACCTTTGCGTAGAATCCAAGACCCAATAGTTTTGATTTTGTTAATGAATATTCTTCTTTATCACTCATTAATAAATAAAATTAATAAAATCACCAAGCATAGTAATCAATACTAATTTGTCTAAATATATATATATATATATATTTCTTTATTTATTTATATATTTTTTAAAGTTACTTACCAAACTCCCTCTCCCCTTCACCCTCAAAGTCAATTTAGAAATCTCCTACTAGTATAGGATTGGATTGTTGGTTTCAAAGGCCCAATGGTGTTGGAAATGGATGGCTAAAATAGTTGGGTTGAATTTGGCCCATCTACCTTTGTTTCTGTCTATGGTAGATCACATGGGCAGATAGGCTTCAATATTTAAAAACTTTATAAACAGATTGTTGCTTAATTTTTTACCACCTCTAGTCCTCACTCCTCATGATAAACCCCTTTTCCTAATCATTTTTTTTTTTTGGGGACAAAAACCCTTTTCCTAATCCTAATTTTATACAATACTATTATATATATATATACACACACACACACACCTAAGCCCAATTGTATTTTGTGTGCAAGTTAAATATCTTACTTGTACTAAAAATCTATTATTATTTAATATACAATACAAAGATAAGTTTTTCACTTGTTGGATGGCGACTTGGCGGAAATTAATGGGAAAACCTATCTTTGTGTTGTATATATGTTGGCGGAAAGTGGAAAACCTATCTTTTTTTTTCTTTTTTTTTTGATAGGAAAACCTATCTTTGTGTTGTTATAAATATGTTGCCCGAAGGTGGAAAACTTATCTTTGTGTAATATATATACTAATATATAGTACATATCTATATATATCTAAAAGTTTAAGCGTAGCATTTATTGTTGCTACGATCTAGTCGAGCCACATCATCGTCCACCTCATTATCATTTTCTTTCCAATTTTCCTATAATTGTTTTTAACATTTACTTTTTATTTTATTTTAATATTTACAATTTTTCCACTCTTTCTCCACCCTTATCTTTTCATCTCCTCACTACCTTCTACATAAATATTCTTCTTCTTCTTTTCATCTCCCCACTACCCTTTACATAAATATTATTCTTCTTCTTTCTCTTCATCTTCCTTTATTTAGTCTTTTCTTATTCACACTCTCTTACTATAAATTTGTAACTATCTATACCATTCTATGCATGGTTTTCTCTCACAAAAAAAGGTTCTCTCTCTCTCTCAATTTTTCAATGAATTTTTTATACATTCTTCTATTTATGCCAAATTACTAATCTTTGGGAATCCTTTCTTTTCTTTTCTTTTTTCTACACTAGAATCATTATGCTCATTTTCTCACTTAATTTAGTAGGGTAGTTTACCGGAATTCAAAAAAAGGTTCTCTCTCTTGCTCTCTCAATTTTTCAATGAATTTTTTATACATTCTTCTATTTATGCTAAATTACTAATCTTTGGGAATTCTTTCTTCTTCTTTTTTTTTTTTTTTTTTTTTTTCTACACAATCATTATGCTCATTTTCTCACTTAATTTGATCGAGTAGTTTGCTGGAATTCAAGTAAAACCAGACAATAATAAGGAATTTTACGACATTGGAGAATGCTTGAATATATACCAACCAAAAGTTGAAAGTTAGCAAATTAGTGGAGCTATGATTAAGCTTTAAACGGGATTGATGGTATTGCCAATGTTCTTTAATTAGCATCCTTTTTTCTATTTCTCTATATATGTTTCCTAGACTTAGTATTAGTCTCATTTTTATTTTCTCTATTATATTCTAGGTAAACCAAGAGTTCTTTAAAACTCCACATTGGTTAATGCCATTTAGATTTGTTTTTAAAATTGTTTTTTTTTCTCTGTAATTGTTAAATGTTATCCTATTTTTGTTCTTTCTTATGACTCTAATTAATGTTGATGGTCCTTTTTTTTTTTTTTTTGGGTTAGTTAAAGGTCGATGGTTCTTTCTTACAGAGAAAAGAAAAATTGAAAACAATTGAATTCCGTATAAACCTGTACCTAAAGGGGACAGGAGCCTTTGTATATTTGATTAGAGACAATATATTAAAGGGGCGTATCCTTTGGCCGTTGCATTGCATTTCTTAGAGTTAAAAGATAAAGCTTGTCATTATAAAAAAACATTTTGGGTGGTGATAAGGGTGTCATTTTGTTTGCTTTAAGAGTAACAAAAGATCCTATTATAAAGGAAGCCCACAATCATATCGCATGCTTATTACACTAACCATGAGCACAAGCCATTATTCTCTCTCACCATGTTTCTACTACATTTGCATTTAGCAACCTAAGCTTAGAATTTATTCCCAATAGAAGACTTGTAGGATCATTCAGTTTTTATAGGAAACTAGCAGACTTGCACGATGCATGGGAATATAAATATTATGTAATAAAATGTAATATATAAAAAGCAACAATTACTTCAAGCATTGTCTTTTTTTAATTAAAAAAAAATATTTTTAAAAATATTTTTTTTAATTTTTTTATCTCTACAAATATATCATTTTAATATTTTTTTGTGTATTTCATTAATATTTTTTAAGGTGAACCATATTTTTCTAACTTTGTTGTAGTGTGTTACATTTGCTTAATATACAACTCATCTCTTATGGAATAAGGAAATTATCATAATAATAAAAAATCATCACAAAATTACAATGTTAACTTAACCAAAATTAAAATAAAACTAAAGAAATAAAAAAATAGATTTTATAATAATTTATTAGTCAAAAAATTGGTAGGCATATTCAAATTCTTATTTCCAAAAACAACTAAGTATTAATCCAAACCAAAATTCAATCAAAATTATAAAAGGGAAAGAAAAGACTTTCTAACGGGAAAATTAAAAAACACAATACTAAAACACATATTAAAAAAAAAACCATCAATCTTGATTAGAGTTATAAGAAAGAATAAAAATCTTTTATGTGCAATTTTTCTCTTTATTGGTATTTATGTTATATATTTTATTTTTACTTTTTTTCCTTCTCATCTTATGTTATTCAACATTTAAATTCAGTCACATCTTCCACATCATTAAATTATTTATATTTTCTCTCTTTTTTATTTTTAATAATTAAACATGGAATATTTTATTTAAATTCAAATCAATAAAATTATCCTTAAAAAATTGTACTCATTTTTTTTTCTTTTCATTTACACATTGTCCAAGCTTTTTCCTTACTTTTATCTTTTCATCTCCCCATAACCTTCTACCTTAATATCACTATTCATCTCCCCACATCTTCCAAATAATTAAATTATTTATATTTTTCCCTCCTTTTTTAATTTAAAAAATTTTAAAATTTTAAAATTTTACTTAAATTCAATAAATAAAAGTGTCCTCATAAAGTGGAATAATACTAGGGACACACTCATTCTCAAACCCAATACATCAAAGAAAAAATATAATACAAAACAAATGCCAATTGGGAAACACTAAATTAAAATAATAATAATAATAATAATAATAATAATAATAATAATAATAATAATAATAATAATAATAATAATAATAATGAGGATATCAAACCAAATATAATATAAAGAAACTAATAGTTATGGATATACTAACTTAAGGGTAGCAAAATTAAATGAAAAAAAAAAAAAAAAAAAAAAAAAAAAACTACAATGCTTATTTAATGCAATAAAATAATCATCAAATTTTGGAAAACAGTAGGTTAGTTATGGGGAGAGAGAGAGATGGTAAAGAAAAATAAAATCAAATGTCAATTAGTAACTATTAATTGGAAAACAAAGAGGTTGTAAGGAGAAGTAAAAATAAAAAATAAATATGACCAATATGGAGAACATTAAAAACTTTATAATGGAATAAAATCAATTGTTACATTCACTTAAAAATTGAATCAATAATCCATAATTAAACACAATCATAGCAATATATATAAACTTAAAACTAATCAAACTCTAATTCATAACTAAAAGTAGATGTTCTCATGTAATAATAGAAATTACATAAGAAATAAAGTTAGAAAATTTTAAAATCCCTTTTTTGACATTTCATTTAACTTTATATATATATATATATATATATATATATACACACACATATATTATCTTCATACACAATTACATTTAATAGTCTAATAAACGATGCTACATCTCATTTAACACCTCTGCTGTGAAAATCATTAGCCAATAAATATATGATAATAGTAAAAAACGTTATAAATGAAATTATGGAAAAAAGTTATAAAACTAATTAGTTACTATCATTATCAACTAATCAGTTACTATATGTAAGGTTTTTATTAACTTAGAAGAAAATGAAAAATCAATTATTAATAACAACAGCAACAACAACAACAACAACAATATAGGGGTAATTACCTTCCCCTTTCTTGAGGTTTGAAGAAATGACACTCTACCCCAAACTTGAAAGGAAAAAATATTTTCACCCTTTACATTTGTTTAACCAAACTTTGTCAAATTAATATTAAAATATTGTGTACTAACCTGCCTGTGCTTAAGGTAAGTTCCAAAATTATCCTTAATTTTAAAATTAAATTCACTTATTTTAAAATTTTAAATTAAAGTGTATTCCAAAAATTAAGAAATGTCTTTTGCTTTTTTTTTCCCCATTTTCTTTTCCCAACGAGTTATGGAGAGAGATTTGTCATTTCAAATATTTTGGTATTTTATAAATTTGTATTTTAATTCTAAAGTTATGAGTAATGTCTTTATTAACCATGGTTAAACATTTATAAACAGATTCTTAAATAAATTTAAAATTTTTTGTTATTAATATAAATAGAATGGGAGAGTATTATTACTTATTACCCAAAATATATTTAATAAGATCATCCTAAAAAAAATTATCTCGCGCAATGCGCGGGTTTGCGACAAGTTAATTTTATGTCTGAGTAAGAAAGAGCAGATATTGCACAAAACAAGAGTGCTCTCTATCACGTACACCAAAAGCAATAATGGAATTGGAACAAGGTAGGAATTTTGATTTTCTCCCACTAGATATCACTCTACGCATATTCTCACTACTTCCACTGTATCGTGTCCTCAGATTAAGGTTGGTGTGCAAGGCCTAGAATGCACTGATCACTGAATTTGCAGACGAATACCTGAAGCGCTCAAAAGAAACCTCTCTTGGGATGTTACCTGTTCCAATGATCGCAATTCTGAAGGTATGTTTTCCCTTGAAATATGTTCTTTACAAATAGGAGGTGGCCTTAAGACTTTGATGACAAAAACTGTATCTTCCAGTACTACTACGTCTACACCCCATAGATGGTCCAAAAATCTCAAATTGTTTAGTTCTATCCACAGTGTGATCTGCCTCATTGGTGTTGAAGATGTTCATGTATGTAATCCCATCACTAGTGAATTTGTTACTCTTCCACTTTGTCATCATACATTTAGGATGTTTTATGGAATTGGGTTTGGATATTGTCCTTTAACAAATCAATATAAAGTGATCAAACTCTTAAAAGATTTAGATGATACAGTCAAGACTGCAGTAATAACAGTTGGCTTTGGTAATTCATGGAGCATTATTGACAGCCCCGGCGTCATATATTTTTAGGGAACATTCTATTTGGATGGCACTATATAATATTTGAATACCATACGTGGAGTTGGTACTTATCTGATGCAATCGGTCATTACGGCATTTAATGTCAGTGATGAAACATTCAGAACAATCAGCGTACCTACAGGCCATTGTCATAATATTTCACAACCTTGGATACATTTAGAGGAATATGAAGGGAGGTTGTGTTTTGTTGACTTAATGCCTTATATTTATTTTGGTGTATATGTTATGCTAGAGGATCATCAATGAGAATGTCGAGTAAGTTTGGAGGATCTACCATATTATGCTATACAACCTTCTCTCTATTTAACATGCCTCAGCAAAGGAAAATTGATACTATGGCCTGAAGGAAAATTGGCTT
Source organism: Quercus lobata (assembly GCF_001633185.2). NCBI lineage: Eukaryota > Viridiplantae > Streptophyta > Magnoliopsida > Fagales > Fagaceae > Quercus > Quercus lobata. The sequence goes on from NC_044905.1 coordinate 68,060,170, forward strand.
TTTATGATATCAAAAGTGGAACCATTGATGCTTGTGAAGTGGGTGCTCATGATCCGAGCACCCATGGTGTTCATCTAATGTTTATTTCTTTTGAAGAAAGCTTGACCCTTATATGTAGAAGCTAATCAGCAATAGGTATGAATTATATCCTCTAAGTTGAAACACCAAATTGTTTTGTTTGTTGTAAAGGACTCTTTTTTTGCCCCACATGGCACTACTTCATTGGCAACCCACGCCACATGAACATATTATTGATTTTTTGGGTAAATCTCTTTAAAGCCCAAAATAAGCTTATATCTCATGGATTGGGCTCACATGGCCTACAAGATCCTTACTTCAAGAGACCGATTCATGGTCCACAATTCCTCTTCATCAATTGGGATCATAACCCTATGACATCATCGACATCAACATATAGATCGGGCTCAAGCAATGAATCAAAACTCATGGCCCATATTACCTCTCTTACACTCATGGCAAACGGTTTTTTCAACAAAAGTCCATATTTACACAAAATGACAACAAAACCCAAGATATGTCATCTCATTTTCGGCTTATGATCCAAGCTCATAAGTCTCTTTGAGGAAACTTTGAGTGTTGTGGTTTGGAGGGCCAAGAGATATATTCAGTAAAGCTCCAGCGGTTTAAAGTTGATAAAAGAAACATGTTGCTTGGCGTGTCTTCTCCAACTCCTTGAACTCTGACGAGTCTGTGTAACGGGTAACATATGATAAGTATCTCTTATCATATAGCACTTAAAATGATAAAATTCCCTATTGCTCTTTTCCTAAAACTTAATATTCATCATATGACAAACACTCAATACCTCCAGCCATCTAAATGCTGAACAAATAGCTATTCATTCAACCTTCAGCTGTTCTTACAGATTTAGAAACTTAATTATATTATTCTACATAAATCTCATTACTACTTTCAGCTAAAATCCAACTCAAACACATGGCTTAATCTGATTGGCTATCTTTATTCTTCAAATATATAGAATATTCATGATATCTCTAAATATCCAGCTGCTGTCTGCTCCAATCCGACCATATATTTTTCTACCAGTTGCAAGAGCAGAGCATTAAGTACTCTTCTTGCTCACCAAGATTAAGTCACAACACAATGAAACTTTAACTAAATCTCTAAAGCTTCATTAACTTTCAACCAATCCTTCTATTACTTACTTAAAACGTGTTGTAATAGAATCTTGGACCAAAAACACAAACACCCAAAAAAGAAAACATTTCTAGCAAAACACCAGTAGTGTGTTCAACACTTGACACTTGGCTGGAGGTGATATCATCAGCCTTTTAATGCTCAAATCCCCATCAGCCTGTTATCTGACTTCATCTACTTCTGCCCCAAGCAACAGTTGTCTTATGACAGCTATCTCATGATAGCTGTCATAACTTTTTCTGATAGCTGGGATAGCTTTTTCAGAACAAATGTAATAGTTGACCCAGTAGCCTTGAAATCACTGATTTTTCCACATTTGGCTAAAAACCAAAACCAACAAAAGTAATTATCTCTTTCTTACTAAAATACTTTCATTTTTTGCTGCTCTTTCCCCAACAGTTCTTACCCAAAACAGCAAGTGTGCAAGCCTGAAATGAGACTGTAGGGCTCAACCTCACTTGAGCTCACAATTTATTTATAAAATGGGCTTCAGGATTTCCTACTTTGAGTCGTTCTCGGCACTGAGACTTAAAGTAATGTTCCTCCTCTCTTTCTCAGTCACTGTTTTTTCTCTCTTTTTTTCTGAACCCCTTCTTCTTTCCCAACTTCTTCTATTTATAGCTTTAAGTTAGTGAGGAGATCATGATTACTGCCATTGTTAGTGCAATTGGAGGTCCAATATTATCTGTTATAAGTGGATGTTTAGGTGAGAGTGGAGTGTAACGATTATGGCCTTGGAACTTGGTTCTAACTTAGGTGAATTTGCTCGGTAGTGATGTTCCCCGAGCATCCTATGGTACACCCGGACAAGGTTTCACTGACCGTTCAGGAAGCTTATTGCCGAGCATAGTTCAGGAGCCGAGGCCCAAAACTTGTATCCTTTGAAGGCAGTTTCAAGCAGAGCTTAGGACGATGGGGCCATGCCATTGGGCCTGAGCCCAGGGCCCATCTGGGTCTTGGGACCTCGGTGCCGTACATTAACCCCCCCTTGATTCATACCCGGTTGCCGGGAAGAATCAAGGAGCCAACCGAGCCTTTTGGTCTCGAAAGTCCTATGGTCAAGGACTCATGCGGTTTTGGCTTCTCATTAATGCTCTTCTCAAAAGACGCGCTGTTCTGGGGCGTCAGGTTCAGTTTGTCATTATTGCCTGACGGTTCGCGAACCGAAGCGGCGCGCGTGTCAGTTACCTTGGCATTCACACGGTCGTTCGTGAATCGTGCCCATTTATTGCTTGATTTAACGCTCTCATACCTCTTTCTGATCCTATAAATAGCTTTCCTCAGAACATTCTTCCATTTTTTCTACCTCTGATCTCTTGAGCATACTCTCTGTCGACCACTCCCTTGTGTGCTTACTCACCAGCCCAGAGTTCCTTTCTCCCTTAGAACCCAAAGTAAGTTCTCTTCCCCTTCCTATTCCTTCAGCTTATTTCTTCGAGTTCCTTTTCATAGCATTAAGTATCATAGATAGGTTACTCTCATCTTTTAGAGGCCCTGGCTGCCTTGGCCACCTTTAGGTGCAAGTTTAATATTCCCGATGACGTGGAAGTGGCTTACTGCCATGAGAGTGAAATTGCTCTCCACCAAGGGCATGGTATAGCCTTTTTCCCTTTAATGGAAATTCTAGAGGGAGGGGTTAGGTTCCTCGTAGATCCCCTTTTGATAAACACACTTAGGTACTACGGGCTGTGTCCTGACCAGCTTTCTCCTAACTTTTACCGGGTAGTTAGCTGCGTTAGTAGGTTGAACCATACCTTTGATTTACAGTTAGATTACCATGATATTAACCACATGTATAGCCTCTGTGGGAACAAAACTTCCAACTTTTACCTAAAAACTAGAGATAATCGGGTACAACTGATATTATGCCTACCTGATTCGAATAGGAATTCGGCCGGGGAGTTTGTCCGGGTGCGCGGCAACTGGTTTGCCGGGGAAGTCCCCTGCCCTCTTTCACGGCATGAAGTGGGTTTATACCAATCCCTTGATCTAACCGTTCTCCCCCCCCCCCCCTTCTTCCTTCTCTTTCCTCTTTATTGAAGTAGATTTTGATTATCGGATTTTGACATAACATTTGTTCTTTTACAGACGGCAAGGTCTTCATTCTGGACATCAGAATAGTCCACGTAAAAGACTTAAACTTTGTCCTCCAGTCCGAGGTATTCGTGCACTGGGAAGGACAGCTCCGAGCATCGCACCTGATCCTCGGGGTAAAGCCTGTGTACTCCACCTGGCAGTCCTTCAAGCAGGCGCTATTGGTTGATAGTCCGCTACTGTCGTACATTGACGTTCGGTATCCGAACTTCTTGCCGCTGAAACTTACGACTGGGGAGGCGAGGGAGTACAGAAAGCGCTACACCTGCTTGGATGAGCTAGCTCCTTTGCGGGACGAGTCTGCGGAGCGCGTGTCTCGGCGCCTTCGAGAGTTAGCTCACGAGGCTATTCAACAAGAGGCCCCTGTTCAAGAGCAAGTGCAGCATGAGAACCCTATTGTGGAGCCCGAGCATCAAGCGCTTGAAGCGACCGTTTTGTCGGCTGCAGATACCAATCCCGGCAAAAATATGGTGGCAATGAGGGTCATGACAATTGATCGTTTCGTGCCCGGTGCATGGCAACCCACCCAGCCTTCACCTTCTCAGGGTTGGGGCCAGGTGCCTCCCCCTCCACCCCTTTCTCAAGCTGGACGAGCCCGGAAAAAACAAAGGGTTGCCGATCAACCATCTACGGGTTCGGGAGATTCTGCCATCCAGACTCCTCCCCGGCCAACAGGGGGCATTGTTATCTATGAGCCGCAGACCCAGGTCGGTCCGGGGGTTGCGTCCTCCTCTTAAACCGCTCCAGTGTGGAAGCCCAAATTTTTGCTGGACGGCAAGCCTTTGCCTTCAACCGCTTGTGTGCGGATATGGGAGAAAGGCGAAGGTGGTCGTATTGCCCAGACCCTGGCCGAGGGTCTTCTCCTTCCCAACGACGTGCATGCCTTCGAGGAAGGGTCGAAGGAGTCTGTGGGCCGCCGGTTAGAGTGGCATGCTATTGCGGTAACTCCTTGTTTGTCTTTTACTTTCCACACACTCCTTTTCACTTCCGTACTAACTTCTGTGTTTGTCAGGCTGCTCAATTGGCTCACATATTGGCTGGCCGTGCAAGGGATCTTGCTGAGGAAGTTGATCGTGAAAAGGGGGCGTGGGAGTCAGCTGCCAAAACAGCAAAGGAAAAACTAAAGGCAGCAGAATCTGCCGAGAAGAAGGCTGCTGCCGCGGAGAAAAATAGGGCACTGGCGGAGAAGAGATGCTCTGAGCTCCTGGCTAAGTAGAACGAAACAGAAGTGAAGCTAGCAGAAGTTATTAGCCTCACCACCTCTCAAGCCGAGGAGCTCACCGACCTGAGGGCAGCCCTGGAGGCCTGCGAGCAAAAGTGGTACAATGAGGGGTTCACGGACGCCGAGAAATCTGCGGAACTGGTGGTGTCCCAAGCTCGGAGGCTGGGTTTTGAGGCTGGGTGGTTTGCCGCCCTACAAGCTCTGGGAGTTCCCGAGGATTCCCCCCTGAGAGACTCCGGCCAGATTCCCTTTCCAAGCCCCGTTATTACCGCACAGGACCCAACGGTGCCCGCTGAGGAGGAAGAGACGGCAAGCATGAGGGAGCTGATGGAACAGATTGATGCTCATGCCGAGCCAGATGAGACGGAAGCCACCAGCATCCCAACTATGCAAGACTTACTCGGTGAGGACCTGCATTTTCCCGTGACCGGCCAGCAGCAGCACGAAGTGACAGATCCAACTCGGCCCTCCATCTGATCAAGTTACTTGTCGTCCAGCTTTTCATGATTTTAATTATTTTTACAGCATTTATTTCATTTTATTATTGGTATATTTGCCTATGTCACTGGGTTGTGGTGACTGAACAATTTCCTCATTTTACGGGGATACCCGTAAACAGTTGCCGAGTTTTGGCGATGAGATATTAACTCTGCTTTTTAATTCTGCTCTTGTCTTTTTGAATGACGCTCTATTCATTGTGTGTTTGCCTAGATTATGTATGTGCCGCCTTTCTTTACCTATTTTTGTGGTTTTTTATTCTGTAGTAAGTCGGGCCAAGAGCAGCCCGCTCGGTTAAATCATGCCTTAATACATCGCGTATATACAATGAGATTTAGTTCCCCCGACCGTAAATGGTATGATGCCCCAAAACCTGTTGCACGGTGTTTGGATAATCCGAGAATGACATTGTAGTTAGTGTCTGTAAGGGTGTTAAGGTGTCTACCTGTTCGGAGATTTTGATCGAACCGAGGATGAGGCTTCTGTCCTTAGAATTTTTTTTTTGTAACGATAAGGTTTCCGCCTGCTTGGTGATTTTGATCGAACCGAGGACGAGACTTCTGTCCTTAGAATTTTTTTGTAACGATAAGGTTTCCGCCTGCTCGGTGATTTTGATCGAACCGAGGATGAGGCTTTTGTCCTTAGAAATTTTTTTTGTAACGATAAGGTTTCCACCTGCTCGGTGATTTTGATCGAATCGAGGACGAGGCTTCTGTCCTTAGAATTTTTTTTTGTAACGATAAGGTTTCCACCTGCTCGGTGATTTTGATCGAACCGAGGATGAGGCTTCTGTCCTTAGAATTTTTTTGTAACGATAAGGTTTCCGTCTGCTCGGTGATTTTGATCGAACCGAGGACGAGGCTTTTGTCCTTAGAAAATTTTTTGTAACGATAAGGTTTCCGCCTGCTCGGTGATTTTGATCGTACCGAGGACGAGGCTTTTGTCCTTAGAAATTTTTTTGTAACGATAAGGTTTCCACCTGCTCGGTGATTTTGATCGAATCGAGGACGAGGCTTCTGTCCTTAGAATTTTTTTTTGTAACGATAAGGTTTCCACCTGCTCAGTGACTTTGATCGAACAGAGGATGAGGCTTCTATCCTTAGAATTTTTTTTTTTTGTAATGATAAGGTTTCCACCTGCTCGGTGATTTTGATCGAACCGAGGATGAGGCTTCTGTCCTTAGAATTTTTTTTTGTAACGATAAGGTTTCCGTCTGCTCGGTGATTTTGATCGAATCGAGGACGAGGCTTCTGTCCTTAGAAAATTTTTTGTAACGATAAGGTTCCACTTGCTCGGTGATTTTAATCGAACCGAGGACGAGGATTCTGTCCTTAGAAAAAAAGAATTTGTAACGATAAGGTTTCCACCTGCTCGGTGATTTTAATTGAACCGAGGACGAGACTTCTGTCCTTAGAAAAAAAAATTTTGTAACGATAAGGTTTCCACCTGCTCAGTGATTTTGATCGAACCGAGGACGAGGTTTCTGTCCTTAGAAATTTTTTTTTTTTTTTTTTTTTGTACAAAACATGCAATTCTCTTAATGTGCAATGACGGGATCGAAAACAGTATAGACAAGTAACTTCATCATTATCTTGACTTTAGCAAAGTACAAAGTTTTGACCAGCCGAGGTATATTCTCGGTAGAGGATGAAGCCAACGTGGCCAGCGAGTCGGCATGTCTGTTTTGTGCCCAACCTACCTTGGCTACCTTCATTGTCCCGAACCGGCCAATGATCTGCTTAACTGCACTCAGATAGGCTTTCATCCGAGAGTCCCGAGCTTCAAAGCTTCCTATGATTTGATAAACGACCAGCTGAGAGTCCGAATAAATCTCAACATCTTTCGCACCCAAATGCAATACGACCTTCAACCCGGCCAGGAAGGCCTCGTACTCGGCTTTGTTGTTTAAGGCTTTGAATCCTAATCTGAAGGAGAGTTCTAATCGTATGCCCTCCGGGGTGATTATGACGATACCAACTTCGGCCCCCATAGCATTCGAAGCGCTGTCTACAAACACTTTCCACGGACAACGTTCCACATTACAGATTATCTTCTCGTCGTTCTTAGGGGTGAATTCTGCAATGAAATCAGCAAGAACCTATCCCTTTATCGAGTTTTGTGGTCAATACCTTATGTCGAACGAACCCAAATGAGTTCCCCATTTGGCTATTCGGCCCGTGAAGTTCGATCTTTTTAACAACGACTGCAGGGGATACTCGGTGAGGACGAATACCGTATGAGCCTGAAAGTAATGCGGCAACTTCCTCGTGGTGTGCACTAGTGCCAAAACTAGCTTCTCAAGGGGCAGGTATCTCGTCTCGGCATCTACTAAGGTTTTGCTTATGTAATACACTGGCTGCTGTACTCCTTGGTCCCTTCGTAACACAGCACTCACGGCATGGTCAGACACTGAGAGGTACATAAACAAATCCTCCCTGGACTCTGGGGCCGTTAACGTGGGTGCTTTTGCCAAGTATTCCTTCAGTTCTCGAAAGGCCTTGTCGCATTCCTTGTCCCAATGAAACCTCTTCCACTTCTTCAGAAGTTGATAAAACGGTCTGCAGCGATCTGCGAATTTGGAGATGAATCGGTTTAAGACGGCTAACATCCCGGTTAGCACTTGTACTTCCTTTGGATTGCTCGGCAGTCTGAGACGATTCACGACATCTATCTGGTCGGGATTGGCTTCTATCCCCCGAGTAGAAATCAGATAACCCAAGAACTTGTCAGCCCCCACACCGAAAGTACACTTCTCGGCGTTCAAGCGCAACTTGTGCTGTCGGAGTATCTCAAATACTCCCCAGAGGTCTTCCGTATGTTGCGACTCCTTTTTGCGCTTTACCACCATGTCGTCAATGTATACTTCCACTGTGCACCCAATTTTCTCTCGGAACATCCTCGTCATCATCCGCTGGTATGTGGCACCGGCGTTCTTCAATTCAAATGGCATGACTTTGTAGTGATAGTTAGCACTCGGGGAAATAAATGCTGTCTTTTCTCGGTCCTCGGGCGCCAAGGCAATCTGGTGGTACCCTTGGAAAGCATCCAAGAAGCTCATCCTCGGGTGCCCATACGTGGCATCTACTAGTTGGTCAATTTTGGGCATTAGGAACGGATCCTTGGGACACGCCCTATTCAAGTCTGTGAAATCCACACAAACTCTCCATTTACCATTCTTTTTCTTTACCACCACCGTATTCGCTAACCACCTCAGGAAGTATATTTCCCTTATCACCCCTGCTTCCTTCAACCTCTAGACTTCCAAGTTCACCGCGTCATTATGCTCCTTCGATGCTCTCCTTGGTTTTTGCTTTTTCGGGGGGAATGATGGGTCCACGTTAAGCTTGTGGACAATGAACTCGGGATCTATGCCGGGCACTTCGTACGGACTCCAGGCAAAAACCTCCACGTTCTGTAAAAGGAACAACAACATCTCTACCTTTTCTCGGTCGTTCATGCTCGTGCCTATCTGGAAATACCTGTCATCGTCCGGAAAAATTCTGACCTTCAAAACCTCCTCGGCAATGTCCGCCCCTGTTTCCCCTCGGGGCTTCCGTGATTACTATAAAGTTTCTTTTTTGGTCTCCTCCGCTTGTCCGAGCTGTTCGCTCTTCCATCTGACCGCGGCGACCAGACACTGCCTAGCCACTCGTTGGTTCCCTCGCACCACGGCGACTCCATACTCGGTGGGAAATTTCACTTTCATGTGCAGGGTGGACGGAACGGCCTTCATTGCGTAGATCCACGACCTTCCCAGGATTGCAGTGTACGGTGAGAATGACCGGACTACTATGAAGGTCACTATTACTTCCTTGCCTTCCATGTCCACCGAGAGAGAAATTTGCCCTTCGGGAACCACGACCTTTCCGTCAAACGAGACCAGTGGCGTGTCATACTTTGCCAAATCCTGACTCTTCAATCCGAGCCCTTCGAATAGATCCGGGTACATCACGTCGGCTCTGCTTCCTTGGTCTATCATCACTCTTTTTACCAAGAACCCGCTTATCCGAGCTGTTACTACCAACACATCATCATGAGGTTGGATCATCCCTTGTAAGTCTTCTTCGCCGAAAGAGATGGTTAGCCGACCAACTTTCATCCTCTTCTCGGGTGATTCTCCTTCTGTGCATGCCACTATCAGTACCCCTTTAGCTGCTGCCGTACCTCTCGGGGCAGCGTGCATGACTTCGATCACTCCAAGCGGTGGTGGGAAGGGATTCCTTCTCTACTGAACACCCTGGCCGGCATCTCGGTCTGCGGAGTCCACTACAAACTCTTTCAGATACCCTACTTTTACTAATTGCCCGAGATGATCTTTTAGTACCCGACACTGCTTAGTAGTGTGCCCTTTGTCCCTATGGTATGTGCAATACAAGTTTTGGTTCCTTAGAGATGGGTCACCCCCCATTTTGTTCGGCCACCTGAAGAATGATTCGTTCTTAATCCGATCTAGAATTTTGCGCACAGGTTCTTTGAATGCCACATTAACTCCCTCAATTTGCGCCTCTAGTTCTTGCATCTTGAAATCTTTTTTCGGTCTTGCTGGGATAATGCCCTGCCGAGATCTCCCGAGTAACGGGGCTTTCCCCTTATTTTACAGCCGATCATCTTCCAGGCGTTTATACTCCTCAATGCGCCTCATAAGTTGCCTCATATCCTCCGGAGGTCTTTTCATCAATGACTCCCGTAACTCAGAATCTTCGGGGAGCCCCATCCTGAAGGTGCTTGCCGCTATCTTCTCATTTCCTCCACCGATCTCGTTGTAGAGTTCCCAGTACCGGCTGGCGTAACTTCGAAACGTTTCACCGACCCTCATCTTTATGGAAAGTAGCGCATCCACCAGCTGCGGCACTCGATTGCATGTCACGAATCTACTACCGAACTCTTGAATCAACTCAGCAAAGCTACGAATGGAGCCTTTTCGTAACCCATTGAACAATCTCAGGGAGGTGGAGCCGAGACTGGAGGGGAATACCTTACACATCAAGGCATCATTGTGTGCATGTAAGGATATCATGTGGATATAATGACTGACATGCTCCACAGGGTCCGTCTTCCCGTCGTAGGAATTGAATGGCGGTCTTGTAAATCTACTCGGCATAGGGGCCCGTTCAATTTCATCTGAGAATGGTGACCGAGCAGCCCTTCGTAAGGCTCGGCTCATGGCGTCCATGGCAGCATTGCGGGGTTGCCGTTCATCTGGCGAATTCGACCCTTGGTCCTCGTATCCATGCGAACGTGAACGGTTCCGACGGTGACGTGTCTCTCGGGAGTGTGAGTGATTCCTACGCCGGTGTGATTCTTGAGAGGGTGATCGATTTTGGAACCGTTGTGTACCAGATTGGCTAGAGCCCTCTTCGCCCCGATTTCCCGTGCTATCATTTCTCCTTTGCCGGTGGTGGCGGTCCCTTTCTTGGTGTCAACCCCTTGCTTCCAGTTCTAGATCCATCACCAGTCTACACAACCACTCCAGCTCTCGGTCTCTATCATCATACTGCCTGTGTCCTGAGACACCCGACACCGTTCGGCGGGTCTAATCCGACCCTTCTCCCAAGCCAGACTCTTCCTCTCCTCGCAGGCGCTTCCTATCCTCGCGCCCTTTCTGTCTTCTTTCTCGCCATGTGGATCCCTGAGAAGATCCCACGGAACCGCTCTGGGCACGCCCTCCCGTTTCCCTTATTTGAGTCTCAGTCGAACCACAACTTTGTAGGAGAGCCTCACGATGGGCGCCAATTGTGCAAGCCTGAAATGAGACTGTAGGGCTCAACCTCACTTGGGCTTACAATTTATTTATAAAGTGGGCTTCAGGATTTCCTACTTTGGGTCGTTCTCGGCACTGAGACTCAAAGTAATATTCCTCCTCTCTTTCTTAGTTACTGTTTTTTCTCTCTTTTTTTTCTGAACCCCTTCTTCTTCCCCAACTTCTTCTATTTATAGCTTTAAGTTAGTGGGGAAATCATGATTACTACCATTGTTAGTGCAATTGGAGGTCCAATATTATCTGTTATAAGTGGATGTTTAGGTGAGAGTGGAGTGTAACGATTATGGCCTTGGAACTTGATTCCAACTCAGGTGAATTTGCTTGGTAGTGATGTTCCCCGAGCATCCTATGGTACGCCTGGACAAGGTTTCACTGACCGTTCAGGAAGCTTATTACCGAGCATAGTTCAAGAGCCGAGGCCCAAAACTTGTATACTTTGAAGGTAGTTTCAAGCAGAGCTTAGGGCGATGGGGCTGTACCATTGGGCCTGAGCCCAGGGCCCATCTGGGTCTTGGGACCTCGGTGTCGTACAACAAGAATACTTTAAAGCTAAACATACCATTTTTGGCCAAATCTTAAGATGGATTTTTTGAAAATTCATTGCTAATTGGGATAGATTTTGGCTGAGATTCTTTGCTAAAATACCCCTTTAAACTCAGCTCTAAATAGAACCCCCCATCAACACCTCAAGGGGAACACACTAATGGAGAAGAAGAACTCTCTCATAAACTTCTGTCTCCCTTTAATTATCTTCTAAAGTTTTTAATGAAGTTCTGAGCTTTGGAGTTTTTAGTTTCCAAATCAGGAACTAAACTCTTCAGCCCTTAGCTCATAAATGCCCTTTATAAGCCCTTATCAATCCTCCAACAGTAAATCCCAGCAACATTGCTAAACACACTACAACACTATTACCCTTCCAATTATACTCATTCTCCATATTCAGAAAATACATCAATCTTATTGCCCCTATCTCCAAATACCTAAACACATCTCCATATATACTCTTCTCTTATAAAATCTTTCCTCTTGGAAAGCAATCTCTACAACTTCTCTAGTAGTTATAATCTCATATTTTTACTATCTTTAACCTTCATATCCTTCATACTTCCATATATCATACATATTACAAATACTACATCCCACAAAACATCTATATCTTTTACCATCTCCACACTTTTCGAGAGATATCAAATACTCACACTAAAAACCCTTCTCATGGAAGGCATAAACTTCTAATGCTAAAGCCCTTTCTCTAGAAGGCACCAAGATCTCATATCAAAGCCCTTCTCATGGAAGGCACAAATCCATCTTACATAAAGCCCTTCTTTTAGAAGGCACAAATACTTCATACAAAAACTCTTCTCATGGAAGGCTATACTATTTATAACATCACAACACCTAAAAGAGCATTGCCAAGGGGAAACTCATTTAAGTGTATGATAAAAGGGACAAGCTTAACTAGCCTCTACACACAACTGGACATGCTCTCTCTCCCTCCAGTTGCACCCATTTTTCCCTTTCAATCTTGAAGTTATCATGGCAAACTGCCTCTCTACCGCTAGAGTCATTCTACTGGAATGCTGTCAACTCACTGGTGCTATACAATTGGAGTTACAAACCATACAAAGATAAGTGACTCTGCTTCCATATCTTTAAATTTACATTATTGAGTACATGATTACTTCATTTTTAAATACATATTACTTTATTTCAACTACTATTACAACTATTAATCAAAGCCATTATATCAAACACATATAACATGTTTATTCAACCATTATCATAATTCTTAGACTTTGGCTTTAATGTTTTGTAGGCTCAAAAATACGCCGGTAGCCATTGGACCACATGACCCAATGTTGAGTTCAGGATGCAACTCTCCAAACACAACCCAGGCCTAGCAAGGTCACTAATCCAGTGGATAACACGTGGCCGAGCAACCGAAAAAAGGCCCCGAACATTTGTTTATTTATTTTTTTTTTTTTGAGAAGACATTTGTTTATTTATATCTAAACCAAGTAGAATGTTCAATGTGAGAAGAAAAACAAATTGTATTATTGTTTGGTTTTTCAGATATAATAATAATAATAATATATATATATATATATATATTTTTTTTTGGCGTTCAATAGCCATATGATTGTCTGAATATAGGTTTCCTCTTTATTATTTTTGTGGGTATTCTCATGTTCTTAAAAAGTGGCTTAAAAGGAAAGGGACTATACAACAGAAAATAATTTTAATGATGTAAACTTAGTTACAATATCATAGACAGTATATTAGGTTCCCTAATTTTTTTTTTCTTAATTAAATTTAAATACATAATTGTATTGAATTTAATTGTCCTTAAAAATTATAATACTGTTTGTCTTTTTTTCATCAATGCAACCAAGTGCTTAAATTTAATTGGAAAATCTAATGTAATACACCAAAGATTCTATACATAGGTTTTAAGAATTTTTTTTTTCTTTGTAGATATTTCTAGGAGTAGTTTATATAACAGGTCTCATTTAGTGTATCAATTATCAAACATTTGAAATTTAATTAAAAGTAAATTCGACAAAAGGAAAAATCTAACTAAAATATTGCTGACAAAAACTAAAATAGATACTAGTAAGCAAAGTCTAAAAGTACAAGACCCATGTACTCAACCATGAAAATTAAATGTGATATGCATACACGCTTTCATTTTTTTTTTTTTTTAAGCTATTTGTAGAGATCCAAGTGTTTTGACTAAAAAAGAAACAAGCAATAAAAGACTAATTATAAAAGAATTAATGGATGCAACCTTCTTTTTTATGAGTTACAATTTTAACATGTTCTTCCAAATTACATTGTTTTTTCTGCTTTAACCTTTGAGCTCTCTTCAGACTTTTCTATTGAGTTGCCCAGCTGAACATCTTTGCCTGAATGCCTACTCTGTCTAAGAATCCTATTGGGTAAGCATCACCTGTTCCTTTTTTGTGAAATGATAGTTTGGGACCCCAAACCAATTCTTGGAATATTGTCTGGTCGAAAATTGTGAAATTATCAAGTTCAACGTATATTACTGAGTCATTTTAAACAATTTGTGTCTTCAAGCCACAAGTATCCTGTAGAATTTTAATCCCATATGCTTGTCAAATGTGGGACTATTAATATAATCTCTGGAGCTATCATGAAGGCTCCTAGCTCAATGTCATATGTGGAGTTACAGATAAGCCAGTCTGCTACTTTTTCAGAGTCATTTCTAACCATAATTTCGAAGTTTAGGGACCAAATCAAAATTTTGAAACTTTAGAGGTAAAATGATAATTATCCTAAGTTTTAAGGGTATGATTTGCAATTTATTCAACTATTTAAGAGCTTTTTTCCTCCATTAAATTATTATTACAATTCACATAATATGCACAAAATATATTTCAAATTCATTAAAATTAATTCTCAAAATATCAAAAAAATAAAACTAGTAAAAACTTAAAATACAAGTAATATATATATATATATATATATATATTTATATAAAAATAGTTGGAGACTTTGGGGGTGAGTCTAGATTGAAAAAACTATTAAACCGAATCTGGCCTAATTTGGATTGGGTTGAATCATTTTAGTTGAGTTGGTGAGTTGTATTAATAGAAGTTGTCCCTAAGGTAGAGCATCTTTATCTTGGACGGTTTAATATATTTAATATTATTAAAAAAAAAAAAAAGAGATGAACAAATTAGTAAAAAAAAAAATGATAATATGGTCAATGATGTTGCTTAATAAGAATGTAACAACATTAAACGTTATGCTGCGACTTTTAAAATTATATATATAAATATATAATTCCATTCTTTAATGAAAAGTTTGTTTGTTTGTTTTTATATTATTTTATTTGTACATTGTTCACAATTGAATATTTACAAAATCCTTCATTTTTTTTCTCATCGTGGATTATAATTGAAGGAAAATGGTCATGTGCAACACACATTACCACTTTTTTATAAAACAATTTATTTTAAATAAAATTGAATAAAAATCTAAAAATTGAAAAAGAAATAACCTACTTTGGTTATTTGATTTCGACAAAATTTTCATTGAAATATAATTTCTTTAATCCACTACATAGCAATTCAAAAATTATATATGTATACTTTTAATCACATGAGTTATACAATAATCATGTAACCTGTTTAAATAATTTAATAAATCACATGATTGATTGAATTAAAAAAAAAAAATTCATGTAATTTATTACATGTTGATGGTAATAATGGATTTGAGAAAATCCTTTTCCTTTTTTTGTTTTTTGCCTATCCTCTCTTCAATTCTTTCCCTTGCCGTTATCTTCTTCTTCCCTCGCTTTCTCTCTCTCTCCATAACACAACTAGCCACCACAAACTGACTATACCCCAAGACCCATAAATCCTCACTGGCCACCACCAATCAAGCCGAGACCCACCATTCACTTCCATCTATTTTCTTTTTAACTAAACACTTTCTTGGAACACAAAGCGAAACGAAGGGTCAATTTGATCAATTACAATATCTTACAGGTCTAAAAATTTAAAATTCATAGTACAGGAGATGTGTTTGAAAACGACCCAAATCCCAAGTGTGTTTTTGCAATTTGCCCTAAAATATTTTAAGCCATTTTTTGCACTCAATTAAACCTTAATTCCAGGAATAAGTGTACCAATGTCTATTGTTTTCTAACCTTCCCTTTTTTTCTTTTTCTTTTATTTTATTTTTTTTATTTTTAGCACCAAAGAATGACTAAGTGTAAGTTTGGATAGAGCTGAAAACAAATTTCAGCTACGTACGTTTTTCCATGAGTCCCGTGCACTGTTCATGGGACCCACAAGTACAGAATTCAGTAAAAAAAACTTTAAAACTGGGTCCCACATGGCACAATTCATATTTAAATATTATTTTACTACAGTG
This sequence comes from Quercus lobata, assembly GCF_001633185.2. Classification (NCBI taxonomy): domain Eukaryota; kingdom Viridiplantae; phylum Streptophyta; class Magnoliopsida; order Fagales; family Fagaceae; genus Quercus; species Quercus lobata. The sequence goes on from NC_044905.1 coordinate 68,075,832, forward strand.
TTTTCAATTTTCAGCAATAAGCGGTATCTAAATAGACCATAATACTGCTCACTCTAGAAGCTAAGTCCAAGGATATGCCGGGACATAATTCATGTGAAAAAGAAAAGAGCAAACACAAGTATCCAATCAGATAAAGGAGGACAGATAAATTAACACCCCAAATGTTTGAAAAAAAAATCCAAATATATGAATGCGTATTATTAAGGGGTCTTCTTTCTATTGCTCAAATAACAAATTATCGTGAGAGCCTCTTATCATTAAAAAAAAAAAAAAAAAAAAAAAAAAAAAGGAAAAGGAAAATCGCGAGAGCCTGTAACATGACTGAATATAGTCCTGATGAGGGTACCTCCCACATTACAAGTGTGGAGCTTCAGCGATCCGCGAGTTCAATAAGCTGATCAACCACATTTGGATCTGCAAGTGTGCTAGTGTCCCCAAGCTCATCTAACTGCCTGGAAGCAATTTTTCTCAAAATTCTCCTCATTATCTTTCCACTCCTTGTCTTTGGAAGACCAGGTGCCCAGTGTATTTTGTCAGGTGCTGCAAAGGCTCCTATCTGAAAGGTTGAACAAGCATGAAACTTAGAAAGCATAATTATGAATTTATACATTTGTTGGACTGGAGTTCTGTTTTTAATTCGTTTTCATGTTCTAATTTTTTAGATATGCTTGATCTTTGTAATTTACGAGCTTGATGTAATGCTATGCATATACACTTCGGTGTACCTGGGTATTTTGATTTATGAACTTTCGTTATTTATCCAAAAAAAAAAAGGAATTTATATATTTGAATGCATCTGTCTCTGGTACATGAAAAATGCCTCTAGTAAGTAACTTAGATGGATGTCATTGATGGAAAATGGGATTAACTTAATTATATGGTTTGTGATCTCAGCCTTAAATCACCCAATTTGCATGTAAGAGTACAGAGATCAGATGGAAAAAAAATCAGTTCCTATTTTTAGTTTTTCTACCTTTCACTGCTACATGCTGAATAACTACAGAATTGCATGAAGTCCATAGATAACAAGGAAACAAATTCTTTCAATTATTTATTTATTTATTATAACGTAGGAAGCCTTTCTAAAGAAGATTCATTTGGACTTGCCTCTAGCCAGTTAAACCTATGGGCAATTGAACCTATCACTAGTTTCAATTGCTAAGTAGTCTAGGGGCATTCAACTTGACGAGCTAAGCAACAAGGAAACATTTTCTATGATCTAGATTCTAGAAAGTACAAAACCTATATGCAACTGGTTACCATTCACAGTAGCACAGAAAACTAATGGAGGAAAATCCATAAATCAGATCTCTAAAAGATATCAAGAATACAAACAAGGATGTTGGGAGCTGGGTTTGAACTTGAGATACTTCTGAATAATTTGCATGCTGTGACAAACGATACCATTAACTGAAACAAGAGCTCTTAAGCCGGTTTCCTGATGGAGGGCAAAATGCAAGACAAAAATTAAAGTACAGAAAAATATAGAGGCAACCTAGAGTCAGAACCTATACTTGCTTGGAGTTAGCACCAAGCAAAACAGAAAACCTTTTGGAGGCAGCACCTAGTGTTGGTTGGAGTCAACAATAAACCATTGGAAAATTCCAAAAAAAAAAAAAAATGTTCATTAATCAATCAAATTAACAAATCTCCACAGGAGCAGAATAGTCTGTTTATATAAACTACTCAAACTAAACCTATATTCTAGTTAACTTAGGAAACATTAATTCTAATTGACAGTAGGAAATAAAATAAAACTACTAAATAAGCTAATTGATTACTAAAGACCTAAAATACCAACAAAAACACAATTGACTTCCAAAATTAAATTTTTTTTTGCGCTTTTAGCATCAGTTCCTTTCTGGTTTTTTGATGACCACAGATCATGCCATCTGAGAGCAGAATTCCACTTAAATTATAATAAAATTTGTGTATTGACCTCACATGTTTGAGATCGATTCACTCAATGCAATGGAAGCCATCCAGCTGCTACATCACAAATAGTTGAATGCTATTCTAAGTAATTGGAAGGTGTAATTAGTTTTATGACTCTCAGCACGGTTTCTGTTCTTTCTTACATGATCTACCGAGTGCACTATATGCAGTATTGAGTAAGATTATATGTTTGACTATTTTGTTGTCATATGAAAGAAGTGCACTGGACTAGATACAGACCTGATTCCGGACTGTGAGTATGAGGCTTTTCCGGAGTTCTTCACTGTATTCAACACCCTCCACAAGAGTAACAAATGCATAGATACCCTGTCCTTTAACCTACAGCAACAAATATGGTAGTTTTTAGTTTGGTCAGACATACTTGGTACGGGCAATTTAGTTGTGAAATCACCCATCAGATGCCTCTCCTACACCCCCCCCCCCCCCCCCCCCCCCAAAAAAAAGGGGAAAAAATACCAATCAACCACCACCCACACATGCACATTCAAGCTCAAAGGTATACCTCATGGTCAACACCAACCACGGCAGCTTCTGCACATTGGTGATGAGAGACTAGAGCAGATTCAACTTCTGCTGTGCCAATACGATGTCCACTGCAATATTTTCCAAATATCAAAGGCAATGAAGAAAACTTGTATAATTTTCTTCCTAACAACAGAATGCCATAAATTTTGAGAGACAGAGATGCATAGCTTTAATGAAGTGTGTAAAAATCAATAAATTTATGATCCTACACATGTCTCTGTGTGTGTTGCTACAGGGAGTTTGGTGGAGCTGAGTTCAGGCTATCGCTGAACCCGCTTGAGGGAGCACCTGCAGCTCCCTTGCCGTCTAGGCTCCTCAAGCATTGGTCATCAGTGGGTAGATGCTTCTGTGGCCACGCATAGGTAGGGCCTTCCACAGACTAATCACCTTTTTTTATTCTTTTTTATTTTTTATAAGTAACAAGATTTATTGATATAAAAAAAAATAGATGCCCTAGCACACAGGAAGTGTACAGGGGTCAACAAATCAAGTACAAAAATTACATAAATCAAGAAAATCAAGAAAAGAAGAGAATGATTGGTTTCACAGGGCAGACAACCAATCCACTAAGGTTCTAAAGAAAAATAACTTGAGGTCTGATATGGATCTCTCATTATTTTCAAAACACCTACTATTTCTTTCCCTCCAAAGATACCACATGAAACAATGGGGAAAAATTGTCCATATATGACCATTTTGATGACCTATTCTCTTTTATTTTTTCAAGCTATATATATCTGTGTGGGGGGATTAAAAGAGGAAAAGATTATGAAATCTAAAAGATACCTAACATTGATAACATCGTCAACCCTTCCAGTAAGCCAGTGGTATCCATCCTTGTCCCTGAAACATAGATGTAGATAGCTTAACACAATTAGCCCACTCTTTGCATGTCTTATGTCTTGGTCTACGCAGTCATTTGTTGGAGACACCATTAAGTATACAAATTGTAGTTCAAGTCCAAGACACTATATCAAGATCCTTAGCACAAAATATTATCATGCAGACTGATAACATGACAATTGACAGTAATAACTTACCTACTGCAGCCATCACCACTGAAATAATAGCCAGGGAATGGCTTGAAGTATGTTGTTTCATATCTTTCATGGTCACCATAAAGTGTACGGAATGCCCCTGGCCATGAGCCCTTCACACATAGATACCCACTGCATTCACCGTCAATCTCAACACCCTTCTCATCCACTATGACAGGCTGTAATTTCAACCCAATAAGATATCGATGCAGAAGTAATTTAAAAAAAAAATAGAGATTGATGAAAGATTAAATTAATATGTTTTTTTTATAAGCAAAAAAGATTAAACTAATATGCTAGATGATTGCATCCATATAAAAGTTCAGTATGAAAGACCTGAATCCCAAAGAAAGGAAAAGTAGCAGAACCAGGCTTCTGAGGCCAAGCACCTGGTAATGGAGTAATCTGCCAGGTAAAAGTTGTGAACCATTGATAATAGTCTCAACAGAAAAGGATGGCAATATCAATTATAAACATGTCAAAGTAAAATCTCAAAGTTCATTCATATATATACATTTTGATAGGAAATAAGAGTTTTCTGCTGGCATCACAATAAGAAAGACATAAAGAAAAGAATTAAGATACCATGAAGCCACCAGTTTCAGTCTGCCACCAGGTGTCAGATATAGGGCACCTTGAATCTCCAACTACATTGTAAAACCACCTGAGAGAAACTGGAATGTCTTAAGTTGTCTTGTTATTAAAAAAGAAAAGAATTTTGGATTACTACAATAAACGAGCGCTGATAGCTAAACCTCCATGCACTTGGATTAATAGGCTCGCCAACACTTCCAAGGACCCGTAAGGATTTCCTCGAGTAACGGGTAACATACTGCAAAATTGAAAAAAATTCTCATTAGTACATTCATTATGAAAATTAATCACATCAGAGCATGTGAGTTTCGGAGCCCTCTCTCCCCTCTCTCTCTTTCCCTTGTTATGTAATAAACACAAAACTCCATAAACCAGCAAAAATCCTGAATGGTGAGCTGGGAACGACATTATAACTTGCAGTTTACAAAATTAATTTTAGATTTGAAATTATTACTCCCTCCATCCCAATTTGAATGTCATGGTTTGAAATGATACAATTTTGAATAGAAAGCTAAATATATAAAGATCTTCTTAAAATGTTCTTTACTTTATATTAGAGATGGCACAACTTAATAATAGTCTTTTTTGCTTTTCTAGAGAGAGAGAAAAAAAAAATTTAAGGATAACATGGGAAATTGAAGTAACTTCCACTTTTAAAAAGTGGAAATGCATTTTTAGATGTCCCAAAAAGGAAGGCAAAACATTTAAAATGGAAATAAAGGAAGTGTAATTTAATTTCTTTAGTCATCACATCCAATAAAATCCTCTAAAAACACGTGATATAAAGCCTCACAATCTTCTAAAGAGGTTATTGGGAGGAAAAATCCTTATTTTGTATTGAATGTTCAAATCCTTCTTTTTTTTGGTTGAATAAGTAACAAAATTTTATTAATAAGAGATTAAGGGCATAGCCCAAATACACAATAAGTATACAATAGGTACACCAACAATTAAGCTCTATAATTACAATGATCAATCAAATCTAATAAGTTTCAAAATGATAATAATCTTGACACTATCATCCATTCAAACAATCTCAGAAAAAACAATTTTAGATCTAAAATAGGTCTTTCAAACCCCTTTAAGCTTCTAGAATTCCTCTCTCCAAATGCACCACATCAAACACTAAGGTATCCCAAATATTTTTATCAAGAGATATGACTCTTGGATGTGAAAGGAATGTATTTGAAAATTAAAGAATGTATTATCCCAAACACTAAGGTATCCCAAATCTTTCTTCCAATAAATTTTTAGGTCTCTGAATGTGAAAAGAATGTATTTGTAGTAAGCTTGACTACTAAACAAGTAATAAATATATTTCTAGGTAAAGGTTTAAGGGGATTTGACTCCCGGATGTGCCCCATCATTCAGGGTGGACATGCGGCGTGTGCCACTTGGCCAAAGCTTATATATATGTAGTAACCAAAAAAAAAAATCTAGTCTTGGGCTAATGCAACCTCAATTCCAGAATTTCTTTAAATTATACCATATTTCTTTGACTTCTAAAATTATAGAACTTATTTATTAGAATAATAGTTAGCTGATTAAATTTGTTATTTCCTAACAATATAAGCCTTTGGTATCATGTGGTAATTTATCATGTGTTGCACCCCACTTATTAAGGGTATTTTGGGTCCACACATGAGGGGAGTGTTAGAACAACAGTTAAAAACGATTAAATTCACTATCTCCTAATAGTTTAAGCTTTTGGGATCAAGGGTAGTTTATCATTAATGAAAGTAAAACTAGCAGCATATAAACTTAAAGAAAGCATAACATGAGAATACTCTTAAATCCTGCTTCTCTTCTGCATCAGAAACTATGAACCTAGATTAACTAAAATGACAATATTGAAGCAATCCCACATAACTGGGAAAAGGCATAACTGAGTTGTATGATACTCTTGATTAACAAATATTTATATAAATCATTTCATCCACAGAGACATAGCTCAGGTCAGACATATAGCTTACTTGATCACCATCACGCATGAGGGACCGCACCAATGTGGGTGCGGTATAGAATATAGTCACCTTGTATTTGTCAACAATATCCCAACAGCGTCCAGAATCAGGATAATTTGGAGCCTGCAGGTAATACACAGCCACTTAGCCATAAATGGGAAAACTTAAAATACAGTATGATTGCCTCTCATTGTATTTCATAAGGTATGGCCTCTTAAGCTAAATATTTCAGAAAAATGATATCAAGATGAATCTTTAGAACATTTACATCAATTTTTTTTTTTTAAATTTGATGGTTCCAATTCCCATACAATCTTCTGCCTTTTCTTCTTGAGAATGAGTTATGAGGGCCAAAATAACATCTAAACATCATGAATGCCCTCAACGCACAGCCCATCCAAAAATGTTGGCTTGGACCATCTAATATATTGCTCAAGAGGTTCTTGAGCATCTTCCACACAGCAATACAGCCAATTGGTGTTTCAAATCAAACTGTATTATTCAAACTATATTTTTTTTTATAAGTGACAATTAAGTTTCATAAAACAGTACGATGTAAATAGCCAAATTATATTCATATATGACATTTAAACCCACATATGTATATATGGTTCTTAAAAAGAGATAAAGAACAGATAATTTTAGTTTAGATGCCAAGTTCTGGAGTCTCCATTTGGTATTCCAAAGCTAGCCCTTCTTAAATTTCCAATCCTGTGGTCAAAATTGAATGTATTGGTTGATCTCTATGCACCAATATAATTAATGTTTGAATGTGTAAGTTGTTTTCTAATCTTGAATGTTATTCCATGACCGTGACAACAGAAACTACAATAGAAGTTCTCATTTCAAGTACCCCTTCATAGACTACAACTGACGCTCCATTTAGCAGTGGTCCGTAAGTAACATAGCTGTGCCCAGTAATCCAACCACAGTCAGCTGTACACCTGAAATTGGGAGAAAGACAAATTAAGAAACAACAAATGTTAGTAGTATATATTATCAAAAAAAAAAAAAAAAAACTAATGTTAGTAGTATAGAATTTCTTCTATGTGAGGGAATTTGTAATGACATGAAGGATTAATTTCAAGTATACCAGTAGACATCGGACGGTTTGTAGTCAAATGCATACTTGAACGTTGTTGCGGAATACACCATATATCCTCCAGTTGTATGGAGAACACCCTTCAAAAACTTATGTGAGAACAAAACAAATGGAAAGGGAGAACATATATTAATAAGACCGTGTTATATAACTACCTTTGGCTTTCCGGTGCTCCCACTAGTATAGAGCAGAAAAAGTGGATCCTCCGCATCAACCCATTCCACCTCACAAGTAGTTGGATACTTAGGAACAACATCCTGAAAGAGATTTGCAAATCATCAATGACCCAAAAATTAACTATCCTAAATCTGTAATCACTATCAATTGATAAAGTATATGCCATAAATATCCCATTCCGTCCAGCAACATGTACAAAATTGTACATTAAGGCTCTTGATATAGAGCCCAGGCATGCATTTAAAATACACAAGGAATTTTTTGATAAGTTAAAATACACAAGGAATTAGACTTCTACATTAAAATAGTACCATTCTCTTCTTTCTAGGCATATCACGAAGGAATTGATACCAGAAGGAAGGGGAATACAACATGCACATTACAAGTACAAGCACCATATATTTCATGAGAATCCATTTATAAGAAGAGGTTCCAAAAACTAACCTGCCACCATATATCTCTTCCTTCTTGCCAATTAGTACTTTCCCTCGTCATGGCTGATTGGTTTTCATAGGTTAAGCACACATCTGCAAGAAAAAGGAAACAAATATGTCAATGTGGAGGGAAAAAAAGATTTTGTCCCAATATTTTGTTGTACAATACTGAACATAGGGTAAAATTTTGGCAAGTCAAGTAGGTTTTAGAACAATCTGAACCCAATGCTGAGATTAACTAAGCTGGTTGGGGCCTGATATAGATCCCAATCCTCAACAGTAGATGTTTTACTTCAGATAAAGCACAATGAACCTTTGGCATATGTTGTCCCCAATGGACATGGTACTCAATATCCATGAAATTTCATGGTCACAACTCCAATAGATCGAACATACTTAATGTATCACTAAATGAAAGAACAATGGAAGAGACTTAGAACAACTAGAAATTCAGGGAAACATAAATGGACTGTCGAAACCCAGACTACCGTCCTAAAGGAGTAGCAGCTCTATTTCAGGTAAGTGCAATGCAAGTTCATTTTTGCCATTAAATTGTGTCAATCATGAGAAGAAAATGTTAAGTAAAAAGGTGTATGACCCTTTACAGAGACAAATTTTCGAAGACTATACAATTTTGTGCTTAAATCATAAGCAGATATTTCCCCACCTACAGATATTCCATTTCGGGCTGATTCAGTTAGGCCAGCATCAACTATGCCTTTGAGGGGGATAACCTTAGAACCCCTTTTAACAGCATTGCAAGTAATCACAACTTTAGGTTTGCAGTCTACAATTCTTTGGGCAAGAGATTCAGAAGAAAATCCAGCAAATACAACCTGAGGATAACAAAAGCTATCAGAGATTTATTTGTAAACAAATGAAAAAATGTGGAATTTGGAACAAAAATAAAAGGAAGAGGAAAAAAAAGGTGGGTGGAAATAATGAAGGTATGCCATACCGAGTGAACGGCACCAATGCGAGCACATGCGAGCATTGCAATTGGAAGTTCCATTAGCATTGGCAAATAAATCACAACTGCATCACCTTTTTTAACCCCAGCATCCTTTAAGTAGTTTGCAAGCTGTAGAAGGAAAAATAAAAATAAAATCAATCACATTCATTTAGCCATTCGGCTAGTTGCAGATTGAAAACCCAATATCTTCTTTTATAATTTTTGTTATTTGCTCACACCCACATTTCAATTTCAATTTCTTGAGTTTGAGTTTATTATACATGAGTGTGTTTGTTTGTGTGCATGGATAGCATGAGAGAGAGCTTAGAAAATGACCTGGCAAACACTCTGTAGAAGCTGAGTGTACGTCAAAGTGCCATCAACACCAAGCTCATTGCCTTCCCAGTAAATGGCAATTTTGTCCCCATTTCCAGCTTTAACATTTCTATCCAAGCAATTGTAGCAAATATTGGTTACACCACCTTTGAACCACTGAGAAATAAAACACAGACCAGAAAAAGACTCAGAATAAAGAGCCAAATTAACTTTTAAAAGAAAAAAAAAAGAACTCAAAAGAAAAGTACAATAAAACAAAACAAAACAAAAGTACCTCAATACTAATATTGCCTTTCCGGACATCAAGATTCTCAGAAAACACTTGCTGACCCCATTTCTCTTTCCAGTAAAACTCTGACCACGCAATATCGGACCAAAATCCAGCAGGGTCCTCAATTGATCTCTTATACATCTCCACATACTAACAAATCAATACATACAAACACTCACGTTAGTCACATCTGCACTATACCTCAAAACGACTATTACCCAGTATATGCTATGCTCGACTTAACACATCCCACGCAACACACACTCGATCAATATTCAAGCGAATCTCTGGACATCACAAGTAGGAGGGTTGGTTGGCAGGCTTTACCTTTTCGGGAGATGGGACGAGAGCCTGAGAAGAGAATTGGTCATTGGGAAGGACGAGATCATTCTCTTCAGAAGCCAAGGATTCACCCAAGATGGCGGCGTTCAAATGCGATATCCTGCCAGCACCCGACGGTAGAATCGTCATTGAATCCACATGCCGCAGACGATGATGCGAGGTCTTTATAGGCGAAGAAGAAGCCATTCTCCTCACACCGCTTGATCTGCTGTTGCTATCAGATCTGGACAGCCAATATTTGCCGCAACAATAGCTATTGGACTTACAAGAGAACGGTACTGAATTTTGGTGGAACGAGCTGGCTACCGTAGGAGGAGGAAGAGAAAAAGCTCCCACACTCAAAACGTTATTATAACAAAACTGTGCTTGTGGACCCATCTCCTGATTTGACTTAAATCAATTTTTTTTAATATATATATATATATATATTTACACTAAATTAACAAATTTTTAGTAGGAGAAAAAAAAATATAGAAATCTGTTTAATATACGGTACAAAATTAGAGATAAGTTTTCTTTATTTTTTTTGGTAAGCAAGAGAAAAATTAGAGATAGTTTTGGGGGTTTGGATTTTGAGGACTTTATCTTTTGTACTGTATCATACTACCATCACAGTCAATAGCATTATCCGAATACGGTTGGCTTTCGCTGGCGGCTACAATAAATATAGTTCTGGGTTTGATCCATCGTGTAAACCTTTCAGGATCCTAAGAAAACGGGGTGAGTATTTAATAATGAATTATATAGGATGGCAGTGGGGACTTGGTTTTCGTTGAAAAATGTTGAAAATGACATTTAAATTGTGAAAGTAGGTGGTGTAGGATTCGGAGTATTTTGTGGTTTTTTAATTTAATTATGAACGAATGAAAAAACATGGCGGCATTTGTTATTGTTGATTGACCATGAAAAGATATACGTAGTAGCTACCTACCTCGCAAGCAGCAGGCTAACAACCCACTCACCCAAAGGGTCAGAGACGCCAAGAAAGAACCCAACTAACTATAACGCCCGTGAGTTTGAAATTTCAACAAAAGCAGAAAAGAGCAAAAAGAAACAAGGGAGAGAAAGAGAGAGGTACCGGTATGAGAATGAGAGACCCAGTAGCGGTGGGTCTGGGGAATGCTATAGTTTTTGAAGTTGTTAATTATGGTGATCTATTTTCTCGACATTATCCATCAGCTTTTGTTTTCATGCTCTCTCTCTCTCTCTCTGTGATTTTGGTTTTAACTGCCTGCGATTCATCCTCCAGTTTTTTAATTGCACAATTTTTAGCAGAATATAAAAAGCAATACTCAACCTCTGCCTTTTTATTTATTTATTTATTATTTATTATTTATTATTTTTATAATTATAAGAAGAAGCAATACGCAACCTCTGCCTTTTATTTATTTATTTATTTATTTTATTTTATAAATTGATAGGATCCGTCCTCTTCGGCCATCAGAGTTAGACCAAAACATTAATTAGTACTGAGTTCTAGTTAATTCAAAGAGCAAATTCGTGTTCTTCAGTCTTTGGTCAATTCAAGGAATTTTAGTCAATTTAATCTCTTCTCCATTATCAATAATTCTCATTTTTTTATAATATCTATGTTGATAATAAATCTAACTCTCCTTTTGTTTTATTTTATTTTTTGTTATTACTCAAGGTAATTTGACTTTTGTTAAATACATGATAGAATGCATGGTCAAACCTACCATCCACGTGTGTATTACTCTTCTTTGTTTTTGTGTTTTTTTTATTTAGGTCTTTCATTTAAGTCATAAAAACAATTTTAATCCATGAAATCCATTATATAAACCTTTATAAATGTAAGGATGCGATTCGTGGCGGACCGTAACAGTGTCGGGTTCGCACGTAAAAAGGCCCCTAACAATATCATTTGTAGAGCGTGGGTTTGGAAGGCTAGGTCTTGGTTGACAGGCGGTGGGTTTTTCGCGGTGTACGTACAAGTTTAAGTTTTTCTTCACCCCTGGAGTCTTTCTCCTGGAGGTGGGCTGGGAGGCTCTGGTTTTTGGCCATTTTTCCCAACCCCCTCTTTAGGTTACTTCTTTTTCCTTTTATATTCGCCTGCGTTCATTGTCCTTCGTCCACGTATAGGGTCAACCTTTCCAAGATTGATACTTGTCCCATCAGCCCATATTCAAAGTCGTTGGGGGTGGTTATAATCAGAGTATTGAATGGCAGTAAGGGCAGCTTTCCCTGAATATTTTAGATCTTTCTTCCAAGCTTCAACCCTATACCGTTTTTACCCTTCTTTCAAGGAGGACTTTGGGTCTGCCGAGGACTGAGCTGTCCTCGGCGGTATCCATAGGCTATTTTGTCGAGCTTGGGCCATAGCCCTCCTCGGCTTGGGCCTTCGAATTCTCCCCGGGTAGATGGGTCTGGCCCATAAATCATTTGGGCCCCACAATAGCCCCTCAAAACCCGGCTGTCCAACCTCTTGGTTGGAAAGGGGGGTTTTGGTGATGCCGAACCTCTTCCTGCGGCCCAATCAATTTGGCCTATTAATAATGCTGGCGGCTCTTTGTCTGTCCAAGAAATGCACCGGTCTATGAGACAGTTTTTGATTTCGCGCTTGATGCATTCTTATCGTTTGGGTATCCCAAAATGTGCTTTTAATGGCCACTATTTACGAGACTACTTTAATTCGGCGGTTTGTTTTGATGGGGTGGAGAAACGGAACCGGCATGTTTGTGTTGACAGATTCCTTTGGAGATCTGAACCTATTAAATGTCTCCCGCTCCACCCTCTGTATAAGAAGGAAGGGAGGAGGTTATTGTTTTTGTAAAGAATTCATTTTCATCCTTCTGAGATTTGAAATACTTGGCCTCCCCTAGGGTTCATTTTACCCTCTGGTTTATAAACTAAATCGCGATACACTTTACTATAACAACGAGTGATGCAGGAGCCAGACCCCTCCCATAAACGCCATGTTCTAATAAAGCTCATTATGGCTCGATCGGGACAGGGATGGCGAAGACTCAAAATCAACCTCATCCTTCTTTCAGTCAAAATCCGAAGCAGGGACTTGTCACGTCAAACTTTCGGCGTGACCGAGTCGAGAACACCCATCATCAGTACCAACCGCTCTCCTATGAGCATACCTAGTATGGCTCCAGTGTGTTGGGAGTCAGGATCGAGGCAGGGACTAAGTATCTCTACTTCTTCCTCTCTTCCTTCACTGGTGCTATCCTCCGTCTCCCTTTCTTAGTCTTCCCAGCACCAGTTCCATCCTGGTGCTTTCAATTCTCCCTCTTTTGCTCCTTTTTCTTTCTTTTCATCTCTTCTCTCTTCTTCTCCTCCTTCTTTACTCATGTCCTCCATCTTCTTCATTCATCTCCTCCATCTTCTTCATTGATTTCTTCCTTACTATTTCCTTCTCCTTCATTTTTTCCCAAAGAAGGTTCTTATCGTAATATGAGCAGTATTGAGGCAGAGATTGGAGAGACTTCGAAGACGAGTTTAAAAGACGCCTGACAGTTTACTTATCTGTACTACGGATGTAATTGTTGCTTAGGCAGTTCACATTTTGTATAGGCTCGTTTGAGCCCCTCTTTGTACGTTGTAATAATTTTTCGTATTAATAAAAATTGTTGTTATTTTATTTCGCATGTTTTGTCTCTATGCCTTTTTTTTTTTTAAATTTACAAACGCTGCTCGGCACAATAATATAGCATCTAAATCAATGACGACTAAGACCAAAATACTTGATAATAAAAAGATGTCGCCATAACTTTAATAGAAATGCTTGGCACAATAAGGCCGACCAGTGAAAAGTAATACTTACCCCATGCTAGCCGAGGAGTAAAACGAAGGTTTGATGCCGTGTGAGGAATAACCATTTGAAGATATATCACCCACCAAATGAACAGCCTTCTTATACGACTAAATGCTGGGGCGTTCCACCACCTTCCTTACAACTTTATTGGTCTTAACCTTTTATGGTGTTTAAGCCGTGGATGAAGTGACCTGACATTTTTATCAAGTAACCCATCTTACGAAATTCAAACCTTTTCTTATCCAAGTATTTGGTTTCCCCATTGGCTTGGGTCCGAGGACCATACAAGGCCTTGGTTCTGTCCAAAACTTGTAATAATTATAATTTTTGTACTTGGTTTCCCCATAGGCTTGAGTCCGAGGACCATGCAATGCCTTGGTTCTGTCCAAAACTTGTGATTTTTTTTTCTTTTTTGTACTTGGTTTCCCCATAGGCTTGAGTCCGAGGACCATGCAAGGCCTTGGTTTTGTCCCTGGGCCCATATGTTGAACGGGCCTGGGCCGCGAATTTACTGAGCCCACAAATTGAGAGGTATTTCCGTAGTCTTTGATCACGCGGTACTTTTTGGCGTCCCAGTGTTCGAGGTGCGCCTTCTCGAGACTCCTCTAGCCTCAGGGTTGCAGACGACGTGGGAAATCGAGTCAGAGACGTTTTGTCTGTAGCGTTCCTTGGGACGCTGCGTGAATTAAATGCCACCGGTTTACTTCTGGGTATAAATGGGATAGAGGATCACTTCACTTGCACATGACCTCTCCTGTTCCCTTCAGAACCATATTTCTTCCATATCCGCGATCTCTCTTTCTAGTGCCACTACCTCAAAGCAAGATGTTTGAGGCGTGGATGGGGATGAAAGGTCTCCGCACGCTTCAGAGGCACCGAATCCTCAAGGTGATATGGTATGGACAAGGATGGCACAGATTCAAGCCAGTCCTCCGTCTTGACAGGAGGAAGATGGTACTCCTCCTTCTTTTAGTCAAAATCCGAAGCAGGTTCTGGTCATGCCAGATTTTTGGTATGTCAGAAAAAGGAATTTCCGCCATTAGCGCCGTCTGCCTTGTAGCAGGCAAATTTTTGCGGGGGCTCCCCAACTTCCGGCTCCCTGCACCTCTTCTGTAGATGGTGTTAGCCTGAGGTCAGGTTCCCTGCACCTTTCCTTCACCGGTGCAGGCTCCAAGTTGGGTTCTTTTGCTGCCTGAGTTTATGGGCGTGCAAAAGCATTGAGGAGGAATAAGGTCTCGAGGCAGTAGCCAACTTCTCCTCTGTGCTACCTCCTCGGTTTTATCTTCACTCTCTTGTATTTTTCGTTACATACGTAGTTAGCTTCAATGTAGGCTTTGTTTCAGCTTTTCATTATACACTGTACTGTTCCTTTGTCTTAATAAAATATGTCTATTTCTCTATACATATCTTTCTTCTCCGTAACAACTACTTTATGCATGAATATTAAATATAAGCTTGCCCTTAATGATATTCCAGGCAGAAAAATGCCTTAACACAGATTCCTACTAGTTTAAACTTACAAGTATTATCAAGCATAACAAGGTTAATCATCAATAAATTAAACTCTTGGAACTAACCGGGATAACCGCTGAGTGCTGCGCGATGCATGCTAGAGCGATGTCCGAGAACGATAAACTTTAAGTAATTCGTCCAAGAGGGTAGCCGAGTAGCGAGGGACTTTAGTTGTGCTTTTGGGTAATACGTTACGCCGTATCGCATCAACCCCTTTGATACTGGGGATAGAGGGTAGACCGAGGAATCCGCGCAATCAAGGTATTAACCCATCTGTTAACGCGGAGTTCTCTTCGGATGGATTTTGAGGTTTATGTGCCATTTTTTTTTTTTTAAATAGTTGGTTCCTCATCCAGGTAGTTGGTTTCCCCATAGGCTTGAGTCCGAGGACTATGCAATGCCTTGGTTCTGTCCAAAACCTAGTTTTCCTCATCCAAGTAGTTGGTTTCCCCCATAGGCTTGAGTCCGAGGACCATGCAATCCCTGGTTCTGTCCAAAAAAAGTTTGCCATAATCCAAGTAGTTGGTTTCCCATAGGCTTGAGTCCGTGGACCATGCAATGCCTTGGTTCTGTCCAAAACCTAGTTTTCCTCATCCAGGTAGTTGGTTTCCCCATAGGCTTGAGTCCGAGGACCATGCAATGCCCTGGTTCTGTCCAAAACTTAGTTTTCCTCATCCAGGTAGTTGGTTTCCCCATAGGCTTGAGTCCGTGGACCATGCAATGCCCTGGTTCTGTCCAAAACCTAGTTTTCCTCATCCAGTAGTTGGTTTCCCCATAGGCTTGAGTCCGTGGACCATGCAATGCCTGGTTCTGTCCAAAACCTAGTTTTCCTCATCCAAGTAGTTGGTTTCCCCATAGGCTTGAGTCCGAGGACTATGCAATGCCTTGGTTCTGTCCAAAACCTAGTTTTCCTCATCCAAGTAGTTGGTTTCCCCATAGGCTTGAGTCCGTGGACCATGCAATACCCTGGTTCTGTCCAAAACCTAGTTTTCTCTTTGTGTGGGATCTTGGCTTTAGGGGAGTTAGCTCCTCAACCAAGCCCCTAGAGTTTATCCATACGATTAACGCTATCAAGTGCCTAGTTTGCTCTTTACGGGAGATCTTGGCTTTAAGGGAGTTAGCTCTTCAGCCAAGCCCCTAGTCAAGAAACGTAGCCCCTAGCAGAACTTTATACTAGAACTCTATAACCAACGGTTAGAAATAACGAAGAAACTCTATCGACCCACATCCTATACCTACACACAAGCCTTTCCCACAGACGGCGCCAATTGTAAGGACGCGATTCGTGGCGAACCGTAACAGTGTCGGGTTCGCACGTAAAAAGGCCCCTAACAATATCATTTATAGAGCGTGGGTTTGGAAGGCTAGGCCCTGGTTGACAGGCGGTGGGGTTTTCGCGGTGTTCGTATAAGTTTAAGTTTTTCTTCACCCCTGGAGTCTTTCTCCTGGAGGTGGGCTGGGAGGCTCTGGTTTTTGGCCATTTTTCCCAACCCCCTCTTTAGGTTACTTCTTTTTCCTTTTATATTCGCCTGCGTTCATTGTCCTTCGTCCACGTATAGGGTCAACCTTTCCAAGATTGATACTTGTCCCATCAGCCCATATTCAAAGTCGTTGGGGGTGGTTGTAATCAGAGCATTGAATGGCAGTAAGGGCAGCTTTCCCTGGATATTTTAGATCTTTCTTCCAAGCTTTAGCCCTATACTGTTTTTACCCTTCTTTCAGGGGGGACTTTGGGTCTGCCGAGGACTGAGCTGTCCTCGGCGGTATCCATAGGCTATTTTGTCGAGCTTGGGCCATAGCCCTCCTCGGCTTGGGCCTTCGAATTCTCCCCGGGTAGATGGGCCTGGCCCATAAATCATTTGGGCCCCACAATAAATATTTATAATTTTATCTATTTATTATTTAAGAATTCTTAGGATAGAAACAACAAATTTTTTTTCTTATAAATATCTCATCTACCACTTTATCATTTTTTTTTTTTTTGTGGGATAATAAAACATAAAAGTTTTATGGAATAGCTAAACTTTGAATTAGGAATGCGGCTTTATTGTTGACTGCGTGTGATGATTTCAACCTCTGATTTTGCTACTACTTAGCTGCTGAGATTTTTTTTTTTTTGTTGGTAAGAACAAAATTGTTTTTGTTTAGATTTTTTTTAAGGGCAGGGTTGTTTAACTTGGATAAAATTGGTTAATTGAGATTAATTTTTTAAGTTTTATTATTGGTAATTTTTGTTGTTGAGCTATTTTTTTGGGATTGTATATTTTGTTTTAGATTTTAGATCTATCAACTATTTTTTATGGTCATTAAAATGAGGAAAATGCTAGAGCTACAAGTTTTTTTTTTTTTTTTTATTATAAATTACTGATGTGGGGCCCAAAATCTGTGGTCCCAGCCCAGCTTGTATTAAGGGCCCAAAACCCAGGCCAAGGAGCCCTACTATCCAGGACATATGATGAAAGTCCTTTAAAGGCCAAAGAATGTGGCCAAGGAGGATCTCACGCTCAACGCCTCACATAACGCTTGAAGCAAAGGACAAACTCAGTACAAAAGCATTACAATGAAGAAAGCTGCCCACGCCGTAATGTAGAGCCCAACACCTGACAAGCCCATACTCCAGACCTTACTATTCAACTTTCCCCAACCACTCTAACGTATGGATTGATAGGATGAGTACTGACCCCAACAAAAGAAAAACTGACGCGTAGGCGAAGAACGGGAGGTAAATACTAGTATAAAAGGGAAAGAGAACTGAGACAAAAAGGGGGGGATCCCATAAAAAAGGAGAATGGTGAGAATGAGACGCTCCTCGGACTAAGTCCGAGGAGACAAACCTTTCAAATCACATCCGTGTAAGGCTTAGCTATACAGGCCAAATCCACCTTCGTATGGGCTTCCATGTAAATCATGACTAAACCGCCGTCCAACAACCAAGGTCCAGCCTTTCTATCCCACTCTCTATGAATTATATTGTTCAGGCCTTTTTATATACGAGATCAACGTTATTCTTGGGTCGTTAAAAATCGTGTCCCTACAACTGATATAATAAGTTATTACTAGTAAGTAAAAAAATGATGTCAGTAGTAAGCCCATTATGCGAACCAATAAGAATTTGCTAACAAAATAAATATATAATTCTTATTATTATATATATAAGAATTTATATATATAATAATAATAATATTTTTTTAAAAAAAATTTGGGGTCCATTGCCCCCCTAGTCTAATGATAGCTCCGTGGATTTGGCTTACCTCTAGTACTTTTTTAACTAGACATGTCCTTTTGTTTTAAATATATAATGACAAGTGATAGTAGGTTTTGATCTCCACATTTTATTTAATTTGTGAATAATGCAACAATTCCTAATTAAAATAAAAATAGATTCTAATTAAAAAAGTATTTGAAGTAAATCAAACCCTAGCTCCGTGTCTGGCTACTATCCTATCCTAAACTAATGTATATGTACAATTTTTAAATCAATGTAGATTTTTTTTTTGTGTTTTTTTTTTCCTAATAATTCTCCTTCTTTTATAATTCCTAAATTGATTACAAATCTAACTTTCTTACAATTAAAAATTCTCTCTCTCACTCTCTCTAACTGTTTAGCCTATTTATTCCTCAGCACACATTCTTCTTTTTACGGCTTCTTCTTTCTTTTTTATTTTTACTTTTATTTTATAGAAACACTACTTACTGTTCTATTCAATTTTTTCTCTTCTCCATTATCAATAATTCTCCTTCTCTTATAATTTCTATGTTGATAATAAATCTAACACTCTTTTTGTTTTATTTTGTTTTTGGTTATTACTTAAGGTAATTTGACTTTTGTGAAATCCACGATAAATGCTTTATCAAACCTACCATCCACGTGTGTATTACTCTTCTTTGTTTTTGTGTATTTTTATAAGGTCTTTCTTATGGGTCATAAAGTCAATTTTAAATCCATGAAATCCATTATATAAACCTCTATAAATATTTATAACTTTATCTATTTATTATTTAAGAATTACCAAATTTTGTATTCTATCCTACAACAAAGGTTTCATCTTTTTTAGTTATGGGTTGTGTAAGGACACGATTTTTAACAACCCAAAGATGACTTTTGGGCTCGTTTATGAAGGGCCCGAACAATATGATTTGTAGAGAGTGGGTTTGGAAAGGCTGGACCTTGGTTGTTGGGCAACGGTTTAGTCAGTATTTTCATGGAAACCCATTCGAATGTGGATTTGGCCTGTAGGGCTAAGCCTTACACGGATGGGGTTTGAAAGGTTTATCTCCTCGGACTAAGTCCGAGGAGCGTCTCCTCTTCGCCATTCCTCCTTTTTCTTTTTCTTTTTTATGGGTCTCCCCCTCCCTCCTTTTATACTAGTATTTTCTCCCGTTCTTCACATACGTGTCAGTTTCTCCTTATTTGGGGTGATTACTCGTCTTATCAACCCTCACGTCAGAGTGGTTGGGGAAGAGCTGGATAGCATGGTTCGAGTATGGGTTTGTCAGGCGATGGGCTTCACATTAAGGTGATGGCAGCCTTTTCCCCTGTGTTGCTCCTGTGCTGAATCTGTCCTTTCCTTCGGGCGTTTTGCGAGATGTCAGGCATAAAGTCGTCCTCGGCCACATCCTTGGGCCTTTAAGGAGCTTTTATTGAGTGTCCCTGACGATAGGGCTCCTCGGCCTGGGCTTTGGGCCCTTAATGTGAAGTGGGCCGGGATTCCAATTTTCAGGCCCCACAGGTTGTATTTGTGTTATGTTTTTTGTGTGTTATTAGATTAAATTAATTTTCTTGAATAGTAAAATTTTTATGTTACTATTTTTCATTTGTATATTTGTTATTAGTAATGTTATATACGTGCGGAAGAGATTGTCTAACATTATAGGCATGCAACTTAAAAAAAAAAAAAAAGGCATTGTAATTATTATTATTGTAAGGACCAGATTTGGGTCTCTAGCCCAGAGTATAAATGAACTTAGGCTCAAAAAATTCAACACAATGAATTTGTAGAGAGTGGGTTGGAAAATTGGGTTTTAATGAATCGGTCAACGAATAGAGTGGATTCATATGACAAGAAAATATAAATAGACTAGTTTAATCTAAAGAAAACTGTCCTCGGCTACAGTCCAAAGAGATCAGTTCTTATATATTGATTCTCAAGTTTGATTACAAGTTCAATTCTTGATTGCTACAGTGTTTCCTTTCTATTTTCGATCTTCATTTCCTCAGGGGTCTTTTACATTATATATCTCTCTTTGAATGATCTTGGCCCTCCACTTGTCGATCGTCCAAGCCACTACTTAAGTGCTTGTCCCATCAAATACTCTTACAGGCCCTCTATGAGTAGGGGCGATTAAGATAGCACTGTTCAAGGGTCTTCTTCACATAAATGTGGCTAGAGAGTTAGCTGCAATGCATTCTTCTTCACATAAATGTGGCTAGAGAGTTAACTGCAGAGCATTCAATGTGGTGGTAGCAGCTTTTTCTTAAATATTTCTTGGCTCCCATTTGTCCTGTACATTCATAGTACATATTCTTATCAATAGAACTTCTTGGAACGTCATTCTGGACAACAAAACACACTTTCTGACCCCTTCTTCATTTAGTTGAGGAGATACTCTTCTTCGGCCTATCTCTCCCAATCTTTATAGTCATAACTTACTCGTGAAGTTCAAAGTCTTACTTCTTTCTCATTATTGATCTATTCTCGGACCACTATACCTCCTCGGACAAGGCCCAAGGCTCAATATATATTTGGACCTGCGTCCCCACAATTATTATTATTATTATTATTGATTTTACATATATCAATATTTATACCTATATTTAGCACCCACAAGACATTTGAATAATATTGGTGGAAAAAAAATCTAAAACATAGCATGTTATGAATATCAACAACATATTCCTTAACAAGATTGCTATAACCAAGTAACATTAAATCAACATCATGAAATTGAATGCTTGTGCTAATAAATTTCTTTAATAGTTGTCTATATCCTTTTTCTTCCTTAGGACTCTTTTAATATTAAATTTTCGGACTCTCCACTCATCCTTAAGGAGATCCTATTTAGATAAAAGAGACCATTAGTATATCAAAGCATAACTCTAAATGAAGGTTTGAAAAAAAAAAAAAAAATACTATGTAGTCTATACTCTTTAAGTGCATAACACAATTCAGATGTAACTAGAAATGTCATTATAAGCCAATCGATTAGTTAGAAGATAATTATGTTTTATTTTATTTTTTAGCAAATGAAAAACCTCGGGTTAAGTTTCCTTAGGTTTTTAATTATAAAATTTAGGATTTTTTTTTCATATAAATATGTTGTGTGATTGCTTGAAGCCTTAATGAACAATGCTTTAATTACAATTTATATAATTTAGACTCAAGTGATTATTAATTTATTATTTCTCAATTAAATTATTGTAAAAGTTTGTAGCCAAAACTGTGCAATGCACAGGAATATATATATATATATATAACCAAAGTTGAGAGAAAATTCAATTAGATTTTAAATTGGATTTCAATTAAAGTCTAATTTTGCGCCAAGTGTCCAAGTTTCTAATTTTCTTCTTCTTCTTTTTTGTATAAATACCTATGATCTAAACCACCTTAACGGTTTTTTTTTTTTTTTTTTGTTGAGAAAGAAGACTTTTATTGAAAGAAACTAAAAAGCGGCTAAATCAGCCTAAACAAAAGGTAAAGTGTGAAATGAAACGTCCTCCATCCACACAGTACAACTTGGTGATGTTAGAGCTAACCTAGCTAAACTGTGAGCAACTTTATTACCATCTCTCCTTATGTAAGAGTATGACAATTCTGAAAATAAACTGGAAAATAACGACAAATCATTTATCAAATGGGCAAAAGGAGCTAACCCATTATCCTTTCATCTCAAGGCCTTCACAACCAATTCCGAGTCACCCTTGACAATGACGCAATGAATTCCTAACTCACTGCCAAACTCCACTGCCCTACACGTTGCCATTACCTCAACTTCCATGGGTTGGTATGCCTGATCCATCTGCTACACAAGTGAAGCAATTACCTCCCCTTGGCAATCCCGAACAACTACTCCAATCCCAAATTTGTTGTCTGCATTTGATATTGCTCCATCATAGTTGATCTTGTATGTATTTGGTGAAGGTGTTGTCCAATTTATTTGAGGCTTTGAACTGATTCGGTCCCGCTTGAGGTTACATCTTCTGATCTCGTTCCAGCTATCCTCTGCATTCTGTTGCAAGTCCTTGGTAAGGCAGCAAGCATGGTTTATCCTGAGCTTGTTTCGCTGATTCCAAATACACCAAACCTAGATAGCAAATAGGTCCATTGGCTTCCCATTCTCAATAATCCAGCTGCACAACTCCTTAAAATCAGCAAATTGTTCCCTTGACCGAAAGCTCCATTTGTCACCTTCCCACACCTTATCCAAACCCAAGCAACTCCACAGTGCATGCAAAGGATCCTCTGCTTGTAGGGAACATCGATCACAGCTTGGATTTTGTATTATAGTTCTCCGGACTAGGTTTTGTTTCATTGGTAGGGAGTTTCTACATGCACGTCACCCCAAATTCTTGTATTTGTTAGGAAATTCTAGGGACCAAATGCTCTTCCAAACTTTCTTATCCACCTCCGGTTGAGTGCTCACCTTTGGATTCACCTCCAAGTCCTTAAGAAACTTATATCCAGACTTGCAATTGCACTGCCCATCTGCAGTGAATGGCCAATACAAAGCATTCTCTATTTGGCTTCGAGGTAGTGGAATCCTTTAAACAAGCTCCGCTTCAGTTGGTATGAGAATACCTTCAAGCATTTCAGCATTCCATTTACCTGTGTTGTCATCAATGAGGTAGTCCACTGTGGCATTCTCCATAGACTCTATAATTGGGGACGAGACTAATGGTGGGTGCTTTATGGGCAGCCAATGGTGCTGCCATATTTTGATGCTTTTTCCATTGCCCACCCTAAATCTTGCTCCCATTTGGATCACCTCTCTCCCCTTCAAAATGCTTTTCCAAGCATAGGATCCGGATGCCGATTCTTTTACTTCCATGAACGAACAATGGGGAAAAAATCTTGCCTTAAAATTTTTGTAAAAGAGAGTATCTTCATTATGTAGAAGCCACCATGCTTGCTTGGCAAGAAGAGAGTCATTGAAAAGAGCAAGGTCTCTAAATCCCAATCCTCCTTCTATTTTTGGTTTTGTCAATTCCAACCATTTAACCCAATGTATTTTTCTTTTGTCACCTCACTACCCACAAAAGAATTTTTTTACCATTGCTTCAATTTCATGGCATAGGCCCAAGGGTAGTTTAAAACATCCCATGGCATAAGTTGGGATGGCTTGAGCAATTGCTTTTATAAGAACTTCTCTACCGGCTTGAGAAAGGAGCTTCTCCTCCCACCCTTGTAGTTTCCTCCAAACCCTCTTCTTAATATAGCTAAAGCTTGCTTTTTTACCCCTTCCCACCAATGAGGGCAGCCCTAAATATCTCTCATAAGACCTTATTTCATTCACACCAACACATTTTTAATTTCCTCCTTAACATCAACTTTTGTGGATTTGCTAAAGAAAAAATATGTCTTTTTTTCATTGATTTTTTTGGCCAGACACCTCTTCATATTCCGCCAAAATTTTGAGCACATTTCCACATTCTTGGGAATTTGCCTTACAAAAAAGCAAGTTAACA
This sequence comes from Quercus lobata, assembly GCF_001633185.2. Lineage (NCBI taxonomy): Eukaryota > Viridiplantae > Streptophyta > Magnoliopsida > Fagales > Fagaceae > Quercus > Quercus lobata. The sequence goes on from NC_044905.1 coordinate 68,099,498, forward strand.
TTTGCAAAAAATAAGTGGGTTAGTTTGGGGCCTCTCTTGCAAATTGAGAAGCCGTTGATTTCCTTTGCTTTTACGGCTTTTGTGATTAAGCCATGTAATCCTTCCGTGCATAATAAGAATAGGAAAGGGGAGAGTGGGTCCCCCTACCTTATGCCTCATGTTGGATTAATTAACCCCTTCGGATCATCATTCACCAGAATTGAGTATGAGACAATGCAAACAAACTTCATGATCAAACCAATCCACCTTGAGCAAAAGCCCATTTTTTCCATCAATTTCTGAAGATAATTCCATTCCACCATGTCATATGCCTTGCTCATGTCTAGTTTTAGAGCCATAAAACCTGTTTGTCTAGAATTATGATTTTTCATACAATGCAAGGTCTCCAAAGCTACTAAAACATTATCTGAAATAAGCCTATTCTTTTCAAAAGCAGATTGATGCTCAGTTATAAGTTCTGGCATGATTTTTTTTTTTTAATCTGTTTGCAAGGACTTTGGAGAAGATTTTGTAAAATACGTTACATAGGCTAATAGGGCGATATTCAGAGACTAAAACAGGATTCTTTACTTTTGGAATTAAAGTGATAAAAGTATGATTTATTGGGTGAGGTAGTTTACCTGAATTTAGCCAAGTCAGTACTATGGAAGTCACCTCTCTATTCATAATCCCCCAAAAGTGTTGGAAGAATAGGGGTGGTATCCCATCAGGACCTGGTGCTTTTAGGGGTTGATCAAGTGCTTCTTGAATTTCCCACTCCATGAACTCCCCCATTAGCTGTTCATTTATCTCATCTGTGACCAGCTTTAGGATAAAGGAAAGTGAACCTTCTTCAATGGCCGAATTCCTTGTAGTGAACAAGTCTTCAAAATACTCCACAATGATGTCTCCAATCACTTCTGATTGCTCTTGCCAATTACCTCTTTTATCTTTAATTCCAAGAATGAAAGTTTTCCTAAATCTTTGAGTTGCTTTGTTATGAAAAAATTTGGAATTGCTATCCCCATTTTTCAACCATAACACTCTTGATCTTTGGCTCCACATTCGGGTTGCCTTGTCCATGAGAACATGAATTTCAGCTCAATTCTCTAAGCCAAGAATTATCTCCCCTCCTCATTGCCTCAGCCTCAACCTTGGCTAACAACTTTTTTTTCTCCTTCAATTCTCACCTAACATTCCTAAAAACATTTTTTTTCCCACCATCCCAAATCCTTATTGCATTTTTCAATTTTTTTTTTTCATGATATCACCTTCCTCACCATTCCTCCATATCGCCTCCACAATTTCACCACAGCGTGAATTAGATAACCACATCTCCTCAAAGCAAAACACTTTCTTCCTAGGTGGAGCTTCCAACCCTGAAAGATTGATAAGAAGTGGAATATGATTTGATGACATACATATGAGATGGGACACCCTTGAGCTCGGAAATCTTATGAGGAACTCACTATTCCCCAATCCTCTATCCAACCGTTCCCATAATGAGTGACCATCAGTAAAGTGTTTGATCCAAGTAAATTTGGATCCCTCAAATCCCAAATCAATGAAACCACATTCATCAATTACGTCTCTAAATTGTTGCATTTGGGTGTGACTTCATAGTGCTCTCCCCAATTTTTCATTTTGTCTACTGATTTCATTGAAATCCCCTGCACAAAACCATGGTACTTCTGGCCTATTGTTTAAACCCCTCAATTTATTCCAAGCCTCCATTCTCTGATGAGTTTTAGGCTCTCCATAGAACTCAGTAAATCTTCATTCTGTTTCCCTATTTTTATCTAGGGTTACATCAATAAAGTACCTATATGAATCCTTAATAGTTGCATGAACATCATTTTTTCGGAATAGCACCAATCCTCCACCTCTCCTCCCACTACAAATCTCCTACTTATTATCAAAATTTATGTTGTGAAGGACTCAATCTAGCCTAGCTTCACCTGCTTATGTTTCGGCTAAAAACACGACAGATGGATCTTTTGCCTGGATAATGTTTCCAAGCTCCTTCTTTGTACGTTGGTTCCCAAGCCTATGACAGTTTCATACTAAGAGATTCATGAAACCTGGCGGGGCTGAGCATCAACTTCCACCATTCGAGAAGAAAATTCAACATCATTTGTCAAAACCTGTTTCTTGCTGCAAGGTAATTTAAGGTGATCATCAATTGTTGAAAAACTTCGTTTACATGGTCCTGTGATGTTTGCCTGAGCAACTTGCTGCGTGTTCTTGCCTCTGTCCAGCCTAGTCCACGTACCTGTTCTTTTGGTTGCCCTAGTAAATTCATGCCCCTCACGTGACAGAGAATTAAGGATGGAAGTATTAGCATTAGGGTTTAATTGGGCTGCCTCTTGGAATTGATTGCTTTTGGAGGATTAGTCAAGACATTAATTGGATTAATTCCAATTGGTTCCGTTGGAGATAATAGACAACTATCACCAGACTTTTCGTGCATGTTGATCCTTATATTTTCTACATTAAATTTGTCCAGATTATGTGGAGAGATATTAGGGCCTTGGACTTGATTACTTGTGTAACTGCTTCCTGAATAATTAGGCTCATCGCGTGTGTCGGTTTTCTCCTATAAATGAGCTTTTAATGAGCTGTCCGATGAGTCCAGGTTATGCACCACCATGACCTCCGCCATAGCTCTTGATTCATCGTTGCTCTCACTGCCATATTCAGGTCTAGCTTCAGTAGCATGCGACTTTGGGACTGTGCGTTTCTGACTATAAAAACTTGGGACAGCCACCACACTTTGCTTTGACGGAAAAATGGTGGAGCACATAATGAAGGCCCAAATTGTTTTTGTGTTTCTGCTAAACTTCCTTCACTGTCCAGCCAAATCTCACAATCACAGTTTGAGTGGTCCATTTTGCCGCACCAATAACAAATATTAGGTAGACGCTCATATTTGAACGTGACCCAAGATTTTTTTCCTTTCTCCATAGACATAACTCGACCATGGCAAAGGGGTAAAGATACATCCATCTCCACTCGAATCCTCATAAAATTGCCCCCCTCCGCTTCAGCTGGATCAGTAGGGTGTACAATTTGTCCAATAACTTCACAGATTTTTTCGGCTGCCTTAACATTCATGTATTTGTAAGGGAGCCCATGAACTTGAACCCAAAATCGAGTCTTCTCGAATTTCAGTTCTTCCATTGCCATGCTTTTATCATATTTTTGCATGATCACCAAGTGCTTATCAAAGCACCATGGTTCAGCATTAAGGACCTTCTCTACTTCATTTTCATTTTCAAAAATGAAGAGAATCACATAATCACTTAGGTTTTTGATCTTAAATCCGCTCCTTGAATGCCATAATGGGGTAAACCTTTTTGCAATGGCCTAAATATTAAGAGCCCGTTTCATAAGAAACTTTGCTGCTATGATATGTTTTTTTTAGTTGAATTTGTCTTCCAAACGGCAACCTGGCCCCTCTCTCTTTGAGAGCAATAGTTTCATCCAACTTTGTGATAATTCTTCCATTGGCAAAAATAAAATTATCAAGGCAGTAGTAAGAAAGTTAAAGAAAGACAATTTGTTTCCCTATTCCCTTGAAGAAAACCCAACTAGCCATCGAACTAACACTATTGGAACATGGAGAACAAAAAACATTCGTAGAAGGTAGGCTATTCTACTGCCTAAGAGAAGTTTGGAGGACTTTCTTAGTTACAGAGAAACCTTTTTTTATATTGTCAATATATATAAGTAAACTGCTTCAAATTGTTACAATTCAACAAAAATACCACCTTAAAGTTGAACTTCGGATATTATGTGGCAGTTTATGGACTATGTAGCATGATAGAAGCAATATGTGGGCAACTTATAAATTTTGATTTAGTACCCAACAAAATGATAAATATTTGTTATTGACCAAAATTTCGAAGTATATACATGTTAATTAGGATCAAAACTCCCCCCTTAAAATTGTTGTGGGGTAATTTCCCGCACAAGCTGTTTGTCCGCTTTGGGGAGTCAAGCCCGCACGGTTTTGTTCTGCAAGCGACATGAGAAGACTTTGAGTGCAATTCCACATCGACAAGAGAAGCGCTAAGCACTTATAAGGCATGAGTGGGGTGCTTCTCTTGCCGATGTGGGACTGCACTCAAAGTCTTCCCATGTCGTTTGCAGAACGAAACCGTGCGGGTTTGGCTCTCCAAAACGGACAAACAGCTTGTGCGGGAAATTACCCCCACAATTGTATAATAGAATATTATGCTAACAAAAAATTATATGAAATTATCATGGTTTAAGTTAAATATAAGCTATAGTTAAAAGAGACTTAAAATAAAAAATACAATGTAGAAATATCAAAATACTATAGCTAAACATATGATCCACAAACAAGAGAGCTTACAGCTAAGCAAAAACCTATCCTCTACATCTTAAATTTCTTATTTGCATAGTTGGAGACAGAGAAGAAAAATTGTGAATGAAACATCCCACTGAATTGAACTGGGTAAATTAAACAAAGGCAATATTGTTAGGACAAATAAAAACCCCTTTTATTGACATATATTTACATCTTTATCAACAAAAAAGTCTTTCATTTTCTAGAAAATGTTACCCTTCAAATTAGTTTAGAAAAAAACTCTTTAAACTTCTCCTATATCCTTTTATTGGATGTGAATTTTGAAAATTTAACTATTAAATTGCATGTTCTTATTATATCATCCATGCTTGCAGAATTTCAAAAAAATTAAATATTAATAGTTATGTCACCTATGACTTATTTAAATTTCAAGTTTTTATGGTAAAAAATTATGTATAAAAAATAAGTTTATTGATCAAATAGTAAATAACATCCAATTTTAATCGAATTTGACATGCATGTTAAGAACATAAAGAAAAATGCAATCCAACAGTTAGATTTTCCATTTCATATTTACTCCAAAAGTTCTCTTCCATTCTTTTTCCCATTCTAGCTCCTCATTAGGCTCCAATTTGTTTAGCGATAGAAACTATCTTTTACAAGAGATTAAAAGTAGTTAAAAAGGTAGAAGCAAAGTGAGATCCATGGTTACTGCTTATACATGAATAATGTGAAAGCATACTGGGTACAACTATGAACAGAGTTTGAAGAAGAACTGAGCTTGAGTTCTTTGCGGATAACAATAATACGCTTATATAAGAACTAGATCATTTCATTTCAATAAAAAAAAATGTCTCACCCTATATTATTTTAAAGTTACTGCATTTAAAACTAACATGGATATGGGGTACAATGGCGTAGGATATTCTGTTTCAGTTTATTACCAGCTTTTTTTTACCCACTTGGTTAGAGATTTGAATAGCCAAAACTTGATTCTTTCAACCCTATCCATGATCTAATACCAGAGGAAGCTAGAGCTATACACATACGTACCAGTTAAAAAAAATTATAAACTCATTGAGAGGTAATAAATTGAATATACATACATTGAAATATATAACCCCTTTGAGTGAGAATGAAACCACCTTGGCATGAAGCTTGCCCTTTTAGTGGCTTAAAGTATGGTCATGCAGATACCTTTTATCTGCCTAGCACAAAATCAACCTGCATCCCACTTGGAGACCTGAAGCCAATTTTGCCGCAAAGAGTTTGCATCTATTGTTGAGACATCTAACTTCCCATATAAGAATTTCTCCATATTAACAATACCATAGACTTTACTTAAGTGCAACAATGCTGGCAGTATATTGTCATTTGGCTCTGATGGCATGGCATTTACTAATTTGCAGTCCTCATCTAACATACCAGCACGGCTATAGAGTTCAGTCATGCAGATTAAATGTTCTGGAATAGGTGTGATGCCATAATGTTCACCCATATATTTGAAGTACCTCTGACCCTCTTCCAAGTTATTTGTCTGTACACAAGCACATAGAAGACCTACAAAAGTGATAGCATCTGGCCGTACATTGCCCCTCTCCATCTCTGTAAAAACAGAAATAGCTTCCTCTCCGCACCCATGCACACCCAAGCTAGTGATCATAGAATTCCAAGTAGCCAAACTCTTTACTTGCATCTTATCAAACACCTTTCTTGCATCCTCTAAACTACCACATTTGCTATACATGTCAATAAGAGCCGTCCCAAGAAAAATACCAAGTTTGAACCCATTCTTGAGAGCAAAGTCATGAATCCATCTACCCAACTTGAGGCTCCCCATCTCAGTGCAAGCTTTTAACAAGCTAACCAAAGTAAATTCATTGGGCCTCACATTATCAAGCTGCATTCTCCAGAATAATTCAAAAGCTTCTTCGGGTTGATTTCTAGCATATCCATTAATCAATGCTGTCCATGAAACAACATTTTTGCCTGGCATTTTCTCAAAAACCCCTCGGGCAGCATCCAATTCAGCACAACTAACAAGTCCAGAAATCATGGTAGTCCACGAAACCACACTGCGGACACGCATTTTTTCAAATATCTTACACCCAAAATCTACCTTCCCACACTTGAAGTAAAGATCCATTAAAGTGTTCAGCACAAACAAATCTCCTACAAAACCAGTTTTGATAGCTAGCCCATGAACCACTTCTCCCATCTCAATTGCAGAAGCAGCACTGCAAGCTTTGATAACAAATGGAAAGGTAAACTTATCGGGTGGAAAGCCTTGGGATATCATAAGGTTAAACAGAAGAAGGGCTTGTTTTGAGCAATCATTGATGGTATAAGATCTAATCATTAGGTTCCAAGTAAAGGTAAGAGGGCCCTGAATTTGATGGAATACAAGAGTAGCAAAGTCCATTTTCCCATAAGAAGAGCAAATACTAAGAAGTCTCCTAATAAGTAACTGATCATGAGAGAGACCGTGGCGAATTATCTTTGCATAGACTCGCTTAAGATGTTTGAAATTGGTGCACTTGTGGAGTGATAGAAGAGCTTCTTGTGAACCAAATTGTGGTTTAGAAAACGGGAATGGGTTTGTTCTGGGAAATGCATCAGGCGTGCATGAAAGGCATGCAACCATTATATATATAACCAGGCTTCCACCAAGTTGAGCGTGTTCTTCAACAACTAACCACAGTATCGCCAATGCCAAGTTAATAAGTGATAACACAAGAAAATACTAAGGTACAACACCTAAAGAACTGTGCTAATTTTAGCGGAAAAAGGCCTATCGACAATAATAAACAGGAAGAAATGGAACTAATCTTAACACTTTTCCACTCTTTGCATCTAGAAAGGAACACATTCAGATATAAAGTAAAGATCTTTGTGAGCAATTGGCAACCTTCACATAATTGTTTTATGACATAACTTGTTATGGAAATGATGAGATACAGTCACTGCCACACCTTTTTTTAGATAGATGCTGCGAATTAAAAAAAAAAAAAAAAAAAAAGGAAAAAGAAAGAAAGAAAAGGGTTTTACCTCGGACTTAGTCTGTTGACACTACCAGCATACCACAGCCACTGAGGAGAGTGAGAGATAAGAGAGGAATAACTTGAATTGAAGAGTAAGGTGTACAGGGATGGGATTGAGTGAAAAGTTCAAGCCCCTATATATAATGAAAGTATTGGGCAGCTGAGCTAGCCCTCCAAACTCTGCTTAATTCTCTGTTTGTGTTGCCGTTTTGAGATTATGCTTATGAACCCCCCCTAATTCCTCCGCTTCTTCTTCAAATTCTGCTTCTGCTTTGGTAATGAAATAAAGAAAAGGGAAAATAAAGCTAAAAAAGAAAGATAAGGGTTCGGGCTTGAGAAGCAAGTACACACTTTTTCTTTTTCTTTTTTCTTTTTTTTCTTTGAGAAAGAGCAAGTACATACTTAAACGGCCTAATCCTAACCGTCCATGACCCAACAAAAAAATATATATATAATAGGGAATTTTATTGTTTTCTTTTATTCTATATATATATATATATATATTTTTTTTTTTTTTATTAGATAGAAATTGTGTATATGATTACATTATCGTGCTTATCATTGTTTATTAAACCTACTTTAAGTGTATATATATTTGAAAAAATTTCTCGGAGACTTAAACACTAATTCTTGACCTCCTACCCACAAAAACTTAGGATACATTTGGTACACTAAATGAAGATTATAACAGGAATTGTAATCTTTATTACTAGGAATAAAATTTGTTGTAATGTAATAACTAAACATATTCATTAGTTTGGTTGTGAGTTATAACATTAGAATAAAAGTTAATATTTATTTTAGGAAATATTTTACTCATACAATTATTTTTCCTTAAAAAATTTTATTTTTAAATTTAAGAGAGATATGTGTTATTTTTTTATAATTTTTTATTTTTATAATTGTTAGATGTATGTGGGGGTTAAAAGATCGGGAAGCTCATGTCAATATCTATATTGGGCCAAGGGTCCAGTCCAAGGAAGAACCCTTCCTCGGCCATGGATGTAGCCGAGGACAAAGGGAGCAGCCTACTACTAGTAATGACACTCCGGGTCATTCTATGGAACAGGAAAAATATTAAAACAGAAAAGGACAACGGAGAGAATAGAAATATCTAAGGGAAAAGCTGCCATTATTGCATTCAGTGCCTTGTACCTGACATAGTCATGCTTTTCTGCCCTTACAACCACTCCCAAACTTGGGGAAAGAGCTGATGGGACAAGTATCAGCACTAGGAACCCAATTCAGGAGGAAGGAAACTACTATAAAAAATGGTGAAGGGAAGCGGTAAAGGGGACCTAAAACCCCTATCACTCAAGAGGCACCAGAAAAAACTCCTCGGATTGTGCCGAAGACCAACCCTCTTTGATAAACCTAGTTCATCCTTGCCTGACTGTGATAAACACCATGTTAGTTGTTGTCCATGCACTAAAGCCTAGCTCTTCGACCCACTCTCTACAAATTTATTGTACCGGGCTCACTGGTTCAAGATCCCATATATCTTGGGCTTGGGTTACAAAATGTGACCCTACAATTGGCACCATCTGTGGGGAGAGCTCGTGTGTTAATGAGTGCAACGGTTAATCATGGTAGGATTAAGCTCCTATCAGCAAGAGTCCCTCAAAAGTACATTTTGGCGGTGGTGCATGCTACACGGAAGCTTACCCATCGTTTCCAAGAATACACGGTTATTGTCAAAACTCAGCCTCCACTCAGGGCTACTCTTCAAGGTACTGATTACGCGGAGAGGATTGCTATATGGGGCACAGTTCTAGGGGTTTCTGACGTCAAGTATATGTCCCGTACATATGTCAAGGGGCTAGTTCTCGCGAGTCTAGTAGCCCGGCTTGATGAATTCCCATTTGGGAAAGTGCTAGACAGAACCATGGTCTTGCATGGTCCTCAGACTCAAACTTATGGGGAAACTAGCTACTTCAACAAGAATATAAGTGCTAGACAGAACCAAGATCTTGCATGGTCCTCGGACTCAAATCTATGGAGAAACTAGTTACTCCAAGAAGAGCATAAGTGTTAGACAGAACCAAGGTCTTACATGGTCCTCGGACTCAAACCTATGAGGAAACTAGTTACTCCAAGAAGAATATAAGTGCTAGACAGAACTAAGGTCTTGCATGGTCCTCGGACTCAAACCTATGAGGAAACTAGCTACTTCAACAAGAATATAAGTGCTAGACAGAACTAAGGTCTTGCATGGTCCTCGAACTTAAACTTATGGGGAAACTAGTTACTCCAAGAAGAACATAAATGCTAGACAGAACCAAGGTCTTGCATGATCCTCAAACTCAAACTTATGGGGAAACTAGTTACTCTAAGAAGAATTTAAGTACTAGACAGAACCAAGGTCTTGTATGGTCCTCGAACTCAAACTTATGAGGAAACTAGTTACTTCAAGAAGAATATAAGTGCTAGACAGAACCAATGTCTTGCATGGTTCTCGGACTCAAACCTATGAGGAAACTAGCTATTTCAACAAGAATATAAGTGCTAGACAGAATCAATGTCTTGCATGGTCCTCGGACTCAAATATATGGGGAAACTAGTTACTTCAAAGAAGAATCTAAGTGCTAGACAGAACTAAGGTCTTGCATGGTCCTCAGACTCAAACTTATGGGAAAACTAGTTACTTCAAAGACGAACTCAAGTCCTAGACAGAACCAAGGTCTTGCATGGTCCTCGAACCTCCTGCTTTGTGGAAACCAACACGCACCGGCAACTTTCTAAGCGTTTAAGCTAAATTCAATCATGCCTCGGTCCTTGGACCAGACGCCTAAAGCAAGTTAAAGTTATAAACATCATCGTAAATGTTGAAAAGAACCTTAGTACTCGGTGATCCCCTCGGCCTGTTTACTTTAAATTACACGTCCTTGGGCGGTTGCACTATTCGCAATGTAGAACATGTGGTTGTTTTCCTGATTAGTCCTATACAGTTAACTTATTTAAAGTTAGCGATCGTGTGCCTGTCAGTTTTGACAAATTTGGGGTGACAACTCCTTACTATCAGCGGCATCAATTCTAAATGCTATTCGAAAGAAAAGATACCAACACACCCATTCGTAAAACAATTATTGCAGAAAAGGAAAGGTTCGCAGAGTAAAATAAAGTCATCTTTTTATTAGATAAAGAAGAAGTACATTGTACATAAAAGGGCTTAGACAAGCCTATTTCAAAAGCTAACTATAAAAAGCAGTCCATGGGAACGATAAATCCTCAATCTTATTCCAACAGTAATCGAGCAAGTATGGATGGTACCTGCGATGGGAGAGAAGAAGAAGTAGAGATGCCAGATCCACATTCTTGCTCCAGTAGCAATCGAGCAAGTATGGATGGTACCTGCGATGGGAGAGAAGAAGAAGTAGAGATGCCAGATCCACATTCTTGCTCCAGTAGCAATCGAGCAAGTATGGATGGTATCGGCGATGGGAGAGAAGAAGAAGCAGAAACGCCAAATCCACATACTTGCTCTAGCAGCAATCGAGCAAGTATTGCTCTAGCAGCAATCAAGCAAGTATGGATGGTACCGGCGGTGAGAAATCTAAATCTGCACATGCGTGACACACGGTGCCGGATGAAATCCAAATTCTATCGCACCAAAAATCTGATGCGACCTACACTTGCTTCGGATTTTGGTTAAAGGAAGAAAGACTTCTTTCTTGTCCAGTCGAAGGGGAGAAATATCTTTGGTCTCTGCCTCCCTTGCCTTAACTATGTCATTCTGAATCTCGGTGACGCCCGTGGCTTCTGAAGAGGGCTTGGTTCCTTCACCCTCACCCTTATCCTTGACCATTTCACTCCCTAAATCTCAATCACTACCTTGGTGGGGCCCTTGGGAACATTTGAAGAGTTAAGAGCCTGAAACTCCCGCAGAACTCAAGGATCTGCGAATAAAGAAGAGCGACCCCCCCCCCAATGTGTCTTATATAGGAGGCAAACCTGGTGGCAATCAATTCGCCCAAATCTCCAAGAAAGAATTACAAGCGAGATAAATCTCGCTCAATTTCCAAAACAGTCTTCAGCCGTTGGATTTGCGTCACCTCGTAAAAAGACCTTAATGAAAGCACGCCTTGTGTACTAAAACGGCAAGAACGCAGCTTGGATAAACTAAAAAAATGTCTCACAACCAGGAATAGTGCAAAATGGGCGCGAAAGGGCAGTCATTACATCAAGATCCTCCTTTCCTTCCATGGGGAAGAAAAGAAGAATCTCGAGGGGCTATTGTGGGGGGTAAAAGACCGGGAAGCTCGTGTCCATATCTACATTGGGTCAATGACCCAGTCTAAGGAAGAACCCCTCCTCGGCCATGGGAAGAACCCTCCTCGGCCATGGATGTAGCCGAGGACAAAGGGAGTAGCCTACTACTAGTAGTGACACTCCAAGTCACTCCATGGAACATGAAAAGTACTAAAATAGAAAAGGACAACGGAGAGAATAGAAATATCTAAGGGAAAAACTGCCATTATTGCATTCAGTGCCTTGTACCTGACATAGCCATGCTTTTCTGCCCTTACAATCACTCCCAACAACTTGGGGGAAGGGCTGATGGGACAAGTATCAGTACTAGGAACCCAATTCAGGAGGAAGGAAACTACTATAAAAGAGGGTGAAGGGAAGCAGTAAAGAGGGGCTGAAACCCCTATCATTTAAGAGGCACCAGAAAAAGTTCATCGGATCGTGTCGAGGACTAACCCTCTTTGATAAACCCAATTCATCCTTGCTTGACTGTGATAAACACCATGTTGGCTGTTGTTCATGCACTAAAACCTAGCTCTTCGACCCACTTTCTATAAATTTATTGTACCAGACTCACTGATCCAAGATCCCATACATCTTGGGTTTGAGCTGCAAAACGTGATCCTACAATGTATATGTAAGGTTTGTTTATTTGAAAATATATTAAGTTTTGAAATTATTGCACTTACTAAGGAATAGCTAATACAACTTTTTAAAAATGAATAATTATTCTTCATTTTGAAGAATAGATATTTATAATGAATGACTATTCCTTGTAATAAAAATATAAACAAACTAAAGAATAATTAAATCATAGAAATAACTATGCGCCTATTACAACCTATCAAATATACCCTTAGTAGTTGTGGATGACCATAATGTCAAGAGTATGTGATGGTGAAAATTTTATTGTTAAATTAGGAAAAATTGATTGAGAAAGTATTTATGAAGGGAAATTTTAATGAATGTTTTAAAGGTATTAATTGATTAAGAAATATTTTTAAAAACATTTTTATGGAAAAATAATAAAATAATTAATTTTCTTGTCAGTTTTTTACCTTTTTTATAAAAATGATGTTAAAAAATCCTTATAATAATTTATTAACCATTATTCTAAAGAATTAACATGGTCCATTTATGAATTATCCATTTTATTTATTTGGTAATAAATATTTGAAATTTATTTAATTTTATTTTGTACGTATCTTTTGGATAACTTTAATTGGTGAGGGAGGATGTTGATTGATCCACTTGTAAGTTATGGATCGGGATGGATCAAAATGGACGGCCCAGATTGAAGCGGACATTCCAGTGGACAGTAGTAGACTGGAATCGAAAAGTCGCAAATTCGGGGAAGAAGGAAGAAAGGTGTGACCTGCGAAACCCCACTGGTCATTCTCAGCTCAGACCACACAACTTCATTCTTTCCTCCCCTCCTCCACATTTGACCTTTTCCCACCTTCTTGAATTTTCGATTCTTTTGACCCCTCCATCCATCCATCTCTCTCCTATATCTATCTACCCAAAAAACACTCAAAGTTGTCGCAAAACAAAAAATGGGTGCGAGTAGCGATCCGACCCAAGACGGATCCGACGAGCAACAAAAGCGGTCAGAGATATACACGTACGAGGCGCCGTGGCACGTCTACGCCATGAACTGGAGCGTCCGCCGCGACAAGAAGTACCGTCTAGCCATCGCGAGCCTCCTCGAGCAGTTCCCAAACCGGGTCGAGATAGTCCAGCTCGACGACTCCAACGGCGAGATCCGATCCGACCCGAACCTCTCTTTCGAGCACCCCTACCCGCCGACAAAAACCATCTTCATCCCCGACAAGGAGTGCACCAAGCCCGACCTCCTCGCCACCTCCAGCGACTTCCTCCGCGTTTGGCGGATCTCCGACGACCGCGTCGAGCTCAAGAGCCTCCTTAACGGGAACAAGAACAGCGATTTCTGCGGGCCTTTGACCTCCTTCGATTGGAACGAGGCTGAGCCGAAGCGAATCGGGACTTCGAGCATTGACACCACGTGTACCATCTGGGACATCGAGCGTGAAGTTGTGGACACCCAACTCATCGCCCACGACAAAGAGGTGTACGATATTGCTTGGGGTGGTGTTGGGGTTTTCGCTTCTGTTTCAGCTGATGGGTCTGTTCGTGTTTTCGATCTTCGCGACAAGGAACACTCGACTATCATCTATGAAAGCTCTGAGCCCGACACGCCTTTGGTTCGACTAGGATGGAACAAGCAGGATCCTCGGTACATGGCCACTATTATCATGGACAGTGCTAAGGTTGTTGTGCTTGACATTCGCTTTCCTACGTTGCCTGTTGTGGAATTGCAGAGACACCAAGCGTCTGTCAATGCGATTGCTTGGGCTCCACATAGTTCTTGCCACATCTGTACGGCTGGGGATGATTCTCAGGCTTTGATTTGGGACTTGTCCTCTATGGGTCAGCCTGTCGAGGGTGGATTGGATCCCATTCTTGCTTACACTGCCGGGGCCGAGATTGAGCAGCTTCAGTGGTCGTCGTCTCAGCCTGATTGGGTTGCCATTGCTTTCTCCACCAAGCTTCAGATACTTAGGGTATGATGTTTATGATAATTGTGAGGTGAGGTGAGTTTTGAATGAAACTATCTCTGGCCTTGTCTTAAAAACTGTCTCTGTTCGTCTTTTTTAGATTCAACATTAATGATGAGTGTAGTTTGTCTATTCCAATTTTTTTTTTTTTTTTCCCCTATTGTGATGGTGTCTTTTAAGTTTCCAAATGTGAGTTCCTGCCTGATGGTTACTGGACATTTATCCAAACAAAACACAATGAGGAGCTTACACCAATTCAAAACTTAGCAAGAATCTCTACATTCTCATAACTCATAAATAGCTACACTTTTGTTTAAATGTTGCCTTGAAGATTATCATTGGGATTATTTCGGATGCAAGGAGCTAGTTCATTGTAGCTCAACTGGTTCTAGGGTTCAAATCCCCCACCCCGAGTTATCAAAAAAAAAAAAAATTTCAAGGCAAGGATTGGAGGAATTTTGGGACTTTTTAAGACATGGATGGGTTTTTGGAATGTTTTATGTTTTAGGAATTATTATCAATTTGCATGTTTTCCTCTTGGGTATTTACTCCTTAGAATCTGAAGCTTTTGCCTTTTCTAGCACTTTGTGACATTGCTGAGATGATTTTAGATAGATGTGCAGTAAGGGAAGTATCTAGTATTGGGTTGGTTGTATGCATATGAAGAAGAATATAAATTTCAGAAAACTTAGAGATAGTGTCATTAGCTGACTACATGAGAGTCATTTACAATGGTTTTCTCATATGAAGATTTATGATAGGGAAACCTTGGGTCAATGCTAGAACAACTTGTTAGTTAAAATAACCTAATGAAGTAAAGGAAGAAACAATGTTTTAAGCAACTGATTCGATAACAGGAGTTGCTGAAATGGGGAGTCAATTGAAAATTCAAAATGTTGGTCATATGAAGTGAAGATTGATTTATGTGGTGATATGAGTGAGCAAGGAAAAGTTGGAGGCTGAAAAGGGCCTGATGAATAAAATGGGTCTATGTTGATCAATTTGCTTATATATAATATCATGAAAACAATCAAGGATCTTCAGTTTTCTGAGTAATGATATTTTTACCTAAAAAACTATAATGGGTAACCATACTTCCTTGTGAGTGCTGAAGACACTATTTCTTTAGATTTCTGGTCTCTTAAAATTAAATATGTAAAATAAGAAGGGAGGGAATTTGTTCCTTACTCGGCAGCGGCTCTCTTCATGTTGAACGGTCATGTTTGCCATGTTTGTCTGTATCATGTTCAACCATCACTTGTCTTACAAAACAAGCCGTCTTAGAGTTTATTGATTTTATTTATCATGCTCCTCATCACGTTTCAGTGTCTAACGAGAGTATTTAATGGTTAATATGATTCTCGCATAATGACTTGTTTTATCATTATGTCTGTCACTACCCTATTCGTAGACGGCAATAACTATATTGGCAACTGCTAATGTTGACACAAGATCTCAAATTCTATGGCATTCCCACTCTATTACTCCAACACACTGCTCGTTTGACTCAGTTCAATACTGCTGCACCTCTACACCCACTTAACTCACACATTGGTAATAAATCACATCTTATATTTGTGCTTTTAATTAGATTTCCATATTATTCTGTAATAAAGCACCAAATTGGGAGGTAATGCAAAGATGAAATATTCGGGTGCAAATTTTCCACAATAACTTTAGGCTTTGGTTTCAAGCAAAAAAAGCTTAGGCTGTGTAATTAAATAATAATTAAGAACTACAAGAAGATGCTCAGTGCCATTGCATATCTTAAATAAGTCGCATAACTGGACACACCTTTGGTTTGACTCGGATGGAACAGGCAGGATCCTAGGTACATGGTCACTATCATCATGGACAGTGCCAAGGTTGTTGTCCTTGACATTCGTTTTCCTACTTTACCTGTCGTACACCAAGCTTCCGTTGATGTGATTGCTTGGGCTCCGCATAGTTCCTGCCATATCTTTACAGCTGGGGAAGATTCACGGGCTTTGATTCGGGACTTGGCCTCTATGGGACAGCCTGAGAAGGGTGCCCTGGATCCCATTCTCACTTACATGGCCAGGGCTGAGATCAAGCAGCATTAGTGGTTGTCTCAGCTCGATTGGGTTGCCATTGCTTTCTCTACCAAGCTTCAGAGTTCAGATACTTAGGGTATGATGTCTATCTACTCTTTTTTTAATAATATTTATAATATTGTGAGGTGAGTTTGCAATGAAACCATCTCTGCGTTGTCTGGAAAACTGTCTCTGTTTGTCGTTTTTAGATTCAACTTCAATAATAATTGTAGTTTGTCTATTCCAATGTTTTTTGTGATGATGTCTTTCAAGCTTCCAAATGTAAGTTTCTGCCTGTTGGTCACTGGACATGCATCCAAACAAAACAAAATCAGGAGCTTACATCAATTGAAAACTTTCAACGGAAGAATCTCTACATTCCTATATCTCATAAATAGCTATACTTTTGTTTGAATGTTGCTTCGAAGATTATCATTTGGATTATTTCAGATACAAGGATTAGAGGAATTTTAGGAATTATAAGGACGTGGAAGGGTTTTGCAATGTTATATGTTTTAGGAATTAGGATCTATTTAATTCTTTTCCTCGGGTGTTTACCCCTTATAATCCAAAGTGTTATCTTTTTCTAGCACTTTGTGACACTGCTGAGGTGGTATTAGAATAGATGAGCAGTAAAGGAAGTAAATTTCAGAAAACTTAGAGATAGTGTCATTAGCTGACTACATGAGAGTCAATTATGATGGTTTTATTGTATGAAGTGAAGGTTTATGATAGGGTAAGCTCGGTGAAATTCTAGACAAACTTGGAAGATGAAAATAACCTAATGAAATTCAGGAAGGGACAATGTCTTAAGTAACTGATTAGATAACAGGAATTGCTGTAATGTAGAGTCAATCGAAAATTCAAAATGGTTTTGTTGTATGAAGTGAAGATTAATTACTGTGGCAGTATGAGTGAGCAATAACCTGTAAGGCAGTCTAGGAAAAGTTGGAGGCCGGAAGGGCCCATATGGATAAAAAGGATTTATGTTGATAAATTTGCTTATGTATATAATATCGCAACCAATAGAGCAAAATGGCAAGGAGGTCTGGATGGGCTCATCACAGTTTGAGCCAAGGCATTGTTTTCAGCTATATTGGTTGGCTGGACCTATCCCAATGCCCTTCAACTCTCCTGCTTTTCTAGGGGTGGTTTGTAATTCACGTGAACCTGATAAGTGGTAACATTGGTAAATATCAATTCTCACCCTGTGATCTAAATGCTCCAAAATGGACCTGACTCTGCAGTCTGTTAGATTTTTTGTTGGATATCACTCACTCTGGATTTTCATTCTCAAAATTACATGCATTCTCAATTATGAAACCACTATGGGGATAATGAAAACAATCAAGGATCTTCAGGCTTTTGAGTAATGATATTTTTACCTGTACTTCCTTGTGAGTGCTGATGGCAATATTTCTTTAGATTTCTGGTCTCTTAAATATATAAACGAAAAAGGGAGGGGATTTGTTCCTTCCTCTTTCTGAACTCAGCAGTGTCTCTCTTCATGTCATACAATCATGTTTGCCATGTTTGTCTGTATCACATTCAATTATCACTTGTCTTAAAAAAACAAGCTGTCTTTGAATTTCTTGTGTTTATTTATCATGCTCCTCATCACCTTTCAGTATCTGATGAGAGTATTTAATGATTAATATGATTCTTATGACATATTTATGTTCTGTCATTATTCTTGCATAATCATTATTATGTTCTGTCATTACTCTTCTTATTTATTAAAAACAAAACCTCAATTGGTAGAGGGCAATCATTATATTGGCTGCCAATGTTGATACAATATCTCAGATTTTATGTGATTCCCACTCTTTTAATCTATACTTGAATACACTGCTTGCTCGACTCAGTTCTCGCTTAACTCAGACATTGGTAACAAATCACATCATATATTTGTGCTTTTGAAATTCTTTGTGCTTTTTTATATCAGAAAGTTTGAATTTGTTTCTTAAAACTAAAAAAATCACAAAATATCTGGGAATAGGGTGATATTATGGATTATTTTTAACCTTTTGAATTAAACTAGTATAGGCTATGGAAAAACATGGACTTCCCAAATGCATTTGGTCCGTATGCCCTCTTCTAGTCCTATACTGCTTTATTAAAGGGCAAATGGTAATCATTATCATTGCGAATGTTCTGTGTTTTTGCAACCTTGCTTACCAATACCTATCTTTGATCCAATGGTGCTTATTTTTTGATAACTCCAATGGTGCTTATTAAGAATATGTCAATCCAAAAATCTTTATTTAATATATAGTCAAAAGCAGTTCTACCGTTGGGAATCGAAAGGCTCGGTCAATATTTTGAGTTCAACCCCATTGAAAGCTAATAAAGCGCCAAATTGGGAGATAATGCGAAGATGAAATATTCGGGTGCAACTTTTTCCACGATAAGTTTAGGCTTTGTGTATCTAAAAAAAAAAATAGTTTTGGCTTTGTGTTCAAGCTAAAAAAAGTTTAGGCTTTGTGTGATTAAATAATAATTCAGAACTAAAAGAAAATGCTCAGTGCCATTGAATATCTTAAATAAGGCCCGGAACCAGACACTATCTCGATAAAAATTGGTGCTGAAGAGTGAAATTAATTTAGAGTCTTGTTAACGGGTGCTCTTAAAGTTGTTAATAAATTATTTTAAGAAAATTTTAGACATCATTTTTATGAGAAATATAAAAAGCCATTAAAAAAATTAGTTACTTTTTTATTTTTTCATAGAAAATTTCTAAAAATATTTTATAAACCAATACTCTTAGGGCATCTGTTAACTCCCTTAAATAAATAAGCTAAGCTTCATTGGTAAAGATGTTTATCATTGAATAAGAGATTTGAAGTTCAAACCTCATATAAAAAAATTAAAAAGAAAACCTAATTTGTGTTTTAGTTTGATGATAAGAGTAATTATTATGAAGTGGATGCTGAATGTTTAGGCTAACAAAATATTAGCTAACCAAACATGCACTGGACCGTATGCTTATGCGTCATAGTGCTCTGATACAATTAGCTTGTCAATGGTATTGGCATCTACAACGCACATGCAGGTTGAAGGGATAGTGGCAGTTTACTTGTGCCTTCTAAAATATTCGTATTGCATACTTGAACCCAGTGAATCAAGAAATCCACTTTATTTTACTCATGTTACAATTACGTGCGATTCCCCTTTCTTTATCCTACAGATATTTTAGGTCAGTTTGCCTTATTACTTGTAGCATAACAGTTGTAATTGCATCCAATGGCATTGACTTCGGTCCTGGCCTAGTAGGCCCTTTCACACACTACCATCTCTCTCTCTCTCTCTCTCTGATTCAGGGGGCATATAAATTAACATTATCACGAACTTGAAGTTTAGTTCTTCAAATCAGTCCCTCTTCCAAAATTGTATTTATTAAGATTAGAAATGCAGTGAAAAGAAGGAATTAGTTAGTCAAGAATTCTGTATACCAATAGACTAATCTGCATAATTATATGGTTCTAATTACCCATGAAAGGGAGGAGCAAAATCTCATGAAGTAGACCACAAAAATGACTTGCCACCCTCTCTATCTTACTCATATGTCTCATATAATGTATTGTTATAGACTACAAAATGACTAGCGAACTTCCAACTTAAAATGAATACTTGAATCAAAAAAAGGAAAACCCTCTCCTTTCCAACTCATTTGAGCCATAGTGATTGATTGTGCTGGAGGTCTCACAAGTCACATCACGGAGCATCCCACAGTATTATCATCGCTGAAATAATCCCCAACTTCCGTTGCTGGTGTCTGGAATGGTGGTTGAGATATTGAGTATGAGTTGTAGAATTCCTGACCATTATAAGTTGGTGGGAAAGGAGCCATATTAGAAGGTATTACATAATAGGGCATGGTGGTGACAGCAGAAGGCCCGACCATGTAAAAACATTGAGTCTGAGTCTTGACATTGCCACCATCATTTATTAGGGTTGGATGATCGGTGCTATTCGTGTATGGTTGAGGATTCGGAGGAATTTCATTCTTAATGACATCAATAATAGAAATTTTTGCAGCACTCTCCATTTCCTTCTGATCATTCTTTAATGTTTTGTTCTTGTTTCCATCCTCACTATCTATACTCTCCTTAGTTTTATCAGTTATTGTGGCATGTGAATCTAGGCACTCGGCTTTTTGACACTCAGTTTTTGTCACTGCCACTTCTGCTTCTTTCTTTGCCTTTCCAGCATTCTGATTCCCGGAATTCCACATTTCTGCTTGTTTTCCAACTTTCAGAAGCTTCTTGATTAAAACTTTTGAATCCACATTCCCTAGGACTGTTACTTTCGACTGCAAAGGGTCGATTTCTGTCTTTAACACACCTGATAATATGTGTTTTTCTTTCATGATTAGCAGGAGGAGAAAAGCAAGGTCGTGTAAAGAAGAAGAGAAATGTAAAGGCCTTGAATTTATTACCCTCAATGCCTTGTAACGCCTTCTTTACTTTCTTCTTGCAACCATCACAGCAGTTGACAGAAACCTTCAACTCAACTTTCTGAAATAAAGTCAACGTAATTTGGTTTCAGACCTTACTGATTTAGAGTTATGAAAAGAAAAAGAAGTGAATAAAAATAAAGAACTAAGAGACTCAAAGAACATGTAATAAATATCGAGCATGAACATGCTTCATCACCTTTAAGTCTACTTCCTTAGCCATGTTTCCTCGCTGCCCTGATTTCTGGAGGAGACAGAGGTGCAAGTCTTGGATATATAGAAGAACTAACTAAGGAGAAAAAGTGAAAACAAGAATGTGAAAACAGAAGGTGCTTTTGCAATTAGCTGTTGGATCTGCAAGCTCTATTTATAAGCACAAAAAGAACGTAGGAACTGGAGTCAACAGTCACAATAGTGCAGTGTTTAATGGCCTTTGCTTTTTTCTGTATTATAATATACTGATTATGTTGTTCCAACGCAAAAGCATTTTTTTAGGGACAGCTTTCTCCTTAAGCAAAAGAAATATGCAATTTCACCCTTTGGGTGTCCACGAGTGCTCCCATTTCCTTTGGCCCTTTGTGCATTGTTGCCCGTAACTATTGTAATTACTTCCATGAGGGGGTAAGATCACACAGGCTCAGGATGGGAAGGCCCACGAGCAAGCACAGGGCACTCCATTTGAGCAAACCTAGCCTCGTTGAACCAGCCCGACAGGTATGGTCAAAACTACAACCCTTGGCCAACTTGAAGGCATTCAACCAAACCCCCAAATTAGGGCAATCTACATCAGGTCGAATCCATAAAACAGATGTCAACGGCCGGCCTTATCAGTCTAAAAAGGAGTGTATTCAAATGACCATCTCACTTCACATTAACATTTATTATAGCTCACATATCGTTGTTTGTATTTAATGTAATGCAACAATAGTCCACCCCTTACTATAGCAGAGAAGGTGCCCTAAGGCCACATCATCAACCATCCTAAGAGGGTGACTTGATGTTAGAATCCCATCTTGACTGCATTGTGAAGCATCCACCGGCCTTCACTATTAGAATCTTTATTATAAATACCCTACATAATCAAGAAGAAAGGGACTCCATAAACCTGTATCTCTGTTATTTTTCTTTCAACTTACTTGTTAATGCTATGTTTGGTTGGGATGAAAAGGGAGAGGATGGAAAATGAAGGAAGAAATTAAAATTTAGAAAATGCAATTCTCTATTATTTAGTTGGACTGAAAATGGAGAGGAAAGAAAGTGTGGTAAATATTGTTTCCAGTTTCCACCCAAGTCCACCATTTCCCTTTCCTTCTAAATTGGGGGGAAGAAGAATAAGAAGAAAAAGAAAACGACATTGTGAAGAAAAAATATAAAATTATTCTCACTTTTTTATTATTATTTTACTTTTAATAATAAGGGCATAATAGTAATTTCCTATCTATTATTTTACTTTTCTATCCCTCTGTGAAACACGCATGGTAGAAAACACAAATATTTTCTATTCTACCAATATTTTATATCCCCTTAGTTTTTCATCCTCCAACCAAAAAAGAAGTTGAATCTCTTCATTAACTTAAACATTTGAGTATCTCTAACCAATCTCATTGAAGGGAGGGAGGTTCGAATTACAAACATGGACCACAACAAATAATATCATTACCATTGAACTATCCCATAAACCCAGGAACAGAGCTATAGTTGGACCGTGCACTCGGGGGCAGTGCCCCCCCCCCCCCCCCAAATTTTTTTTTTTTAAATAGTATATATATACTATATTATTTTTAGCAATCTGTTTCAATAAAATTGCATTTTGCCTCCTCAACAATATTATTGATATTTTTAAAAGTTATAAAAAAAAATATTAGTCCAACAACAAAAACTAAGCCCAAATATCACCCCCAAAACAAACACACGCCCAAAAAAAAAAAAAAAAATCAAAGCCGATTCTAACTAGCCTATAGTAGGAGAACACCCAACTTACAGCAAGACGCACATATAATAAAAAGGAAAAAAGAACACCTGTGTAACATAATACCTGTGCCCATGTGATGTTCTGTGCATTTTATTGTAATTTTGTCTGTTAGAGTTTTTATCTATTAGTGTCTTTTAAAAAATTAAAGAGATTTTTTTTGGGTAAATAATTAAAGAGATTAAATTCAACTTTGAAATTTATTGGTTAGTTGTTGAGTGCTTGTGTGCATAGTGCTTGTCAAAGATTTAAAAAAACAGCAAGTTTCATTTTCATAAATAGTTGCATTGTAATATCTTAAAAAATAATAATTTTGTGTATTTTTCTTTGTTGATGGTTTATTAAATGAATGTTTATTTGGAGTTTCAATTATTATTATTATTTTTTGTTTGTTTGTTTATACTTCTGCCCCCTAATCCCCAGTCCTGGGTCCGTCCCTGCATAAACCTGAATAAGAATGAAATAGTTTATGTCTTATATATATTAGTACGTAATGAATGAAAGTGGTAACTATATTCATATAATCTTGTACCAGCTTGCTCTGTTTCTTTATTCTAATTGATTGAGGCCTAAGTAATGACAACAACGATTCCATAATCTTTTTTTTTTTTCCCTCCCTTCTTTTGCTAGCATTGAGACAACAATCATTCCTTCCTTTAGCTTTATTTATTTTATAATCACCAAATTGTACATATCAATCAATCAAACACCTTCCTGTAAAAGAAGGAAGGGAATATGCTGTAGTCCTATGTTCGTGACTTGTGAGAGAGAATGATATTTTTTGATAAACTGTGAGAGAGAATGATAGTAAATTAGATTTATGGATGTATAATGTTTAGTTATAAATATAATACTAATAAAGAAATTAAAGAACAGATCCAATCTCCTTGAACTTGCACTCTCGCAACAGTGAATAAACTATTTGATTGCAAAGCATATATTGATTCCATATTATTAAGCAATGAACATGGCTCTTCTCCCAATGACTAGGACTGGTATAGCTTTGAACCGCAATGAGACAGCTATGTGTAAGAATAGCTAAGCCCACTATGTTCAACAATATGCACTAGAATTGGAACAAAAGACCAGAAAATATATATAAAAATGGAATAGATATTACATGCTTTCCATATGTCCATCTGGGGTTGAACACCTCTCCTTTGCCCTTGTTCGGATCCTCCACATACATGTGCCTTTGTTTACTTCTGATTACAAAAGAAGAAGAAGAACTATTTGCTTCTAACTTCTAAGTACCCGTTTGGATTGCACTGATTCTGGCGTTTGCGTTTCTGTTCTGCATTTTCAGCAACTTTAAAAAAAAAAGGGGTTCCACGGTACTATTTACACATTTAAAAATTATTTTGCTACACTATTTTCAGTTTCAGTTTTCAGTTTCAGCAAAAATAAGTTCAATCTAAACATACCCTAAATTAAAAAGTTTCAAAAGATACTTAGCTTTTCTACTACCATCTATGGGTGATTACTTTTAGTTTAGGAAATTGTCAAAAGAATCTCTCTCACCCTTCGCCACAAACACTGCTTGACTTGTGGTAAGTAAAGCCAATATCTCGTGCAGCCAAATTGGCTCTTTCATGGCTTGACAAGTGGCACCTTCATGCCTACCACCCCAAAACCTCTCATTGTGAATTTGTATGCATGAGGAATGGGGATGAGGTATTTCAAACATATTGAACTATTAGGTTTTTTATTACTTTGAATTTTTTTTAATTAAAACATAATTCATTTTTCATCCAATTAAGCATTACTTTATTGGCCAATATCAGACAGTTAAGAAGAAAGGATCAGAGAATAAGAAGAAAGAAAAGAAGAATAAAACGACACTACAAATGAGCTAAGCTACAAGTTTACTTAGAAGAGTTGCTAAACGACATGTAGTCTTAGTTGTTAATTTAGTTCAAATTATTTCACACGTATGTTGTAACTAATTCCTACACGTGCTGTAACTAACTCCCTTAGCTTCTGTTAATCCGTTAGACTCTATTTTGGGTGTTTAGGATCAGAGTTTGTATATAAGCCTAGAATGTGTACAGATTCATTAATCACAAGAATTAGAGAAAGTTTCTTATCTTTTCTCTCAATTTCTCTCTCTTTCTCTCTCTGTGTGTTCATACATCTCTTCTTCCTTCATCTCTGTTTCGTTACATGGTATCAGAGCTCGAGCCTTCTTCAATGGCGTCGAATACTCAAGCTACTCAGGCTACTCAGGTTCTCTCTTCTCAACGAGAACTGACTTCGATGGAGGATCCACGAAGTCCATTTTTCTTGCATCATGGTGAAACACCAGGTACGATTCTGGTTACTTAACCACTAACAGAGGATAATTATCCTATGTGGTCCAGAGCAATGAGAATGGCTTTGGATGCCAAAAGCAAGCTTGGATTCGTTGATGGTACTGTTAATGCATCAATGGCTATCACACCATTAGAGAAGCAAGCCTGGTCCAAATGCAATTCAATGATCTCCTCTTGGATCTTGAA
This sequence comes from Quercus lobata, assembly GCF_001633185.2. Taxonomy (NCBI): domain Eukaryota; kingdom Viridiplantae; phylum Streptophyta; class Magnoliopsida; order Fagales; family Fagaceae; genus Quercus; species Quercus lobata. The sequence continues at coordinate 68,124,655 of NC_044905.1, forward strand.
TTCAGTTTCTCCTCACCTCACTGCCAGTGTGATTTACAGAGACACTGCATTCGAAGTATGGAATACTCTCAAGAAACGATTCTCTCAAGCAAATGGACCTAGGATCTCTCAGCTTCAGAAACAAATCTCAACTATGATGCAAGGTGATGCTACAGTCACAGGTTTCTTCACTGACCTTCAAGCTGCCTGGGATCAACTATTGAATTTCAGGCCTTCACCTTGTTGTTCATGTGGAAAGTGCACCTGTGGTGTGAATGATAAGATCACAACCTTCCAGCATCAAGATTCTCTCATGCAATTCTTGAATGGGTTGAATGATTCCTATTCTTAAGTGAAATCACAAATACTCATGATGGAGCCTAGTCCTTCCATTGATAAGGCATTTTCTCTGGTAATTCAAGAGGAAAGGCAAAGGTATTCAGGATTTACTATTGTTCCTTCTGTTGAATCAACTGCTCTTGCAGTCAAGAATCAAGGATTCCAACAAGGGATTCCATATCCAGGATACAACAAGAGCACCAAAGGAATCAATGCAAAAGGGAGGCCTGTATGTAGTCATTGTGGCAAGCTTGGGCATGTTGTAGAAAAATGCTACAAATTGGTAGGATATCCTCCAGGTTACAAGCAAAAGGGCAGAGTGGCTATGGCCAATCAAGTCTTGACTGAAGATGATCAAGGCAATTCTATCAATTCTAGCAATCAACAGGTCAATTCATTTCCCTTTACTTCAGAACAATATCAACAACTAATCTCAATGCTCAGCTCTCATCATGCATCCACATCTGGTGCTGCCAATGATGCATTGCACTCAGTTAATTCTGCTCTTTCAAGTAATGTGTGTAATACTTGGTCAGATTTTGTTTCCTTAGATTTGCAACATTCGGTGTTTGCTACTAATCCTGTCAATAAGAATGCTTATGGTACTGATGTTTGGATCCTTGATACCGGAGCCACAGACCACATAGTGCATTCCTTATCTTTGTTTACACACATCACTAGCTCTATTTCCACATTTGTTCAATTAGCTAATGGTGAAAGGGTCACAGTTACACATATAGGTACAATTCAGGTTACTTCAACCTTGAAACTTGAAAATGTGCTGTGTGTCCCCTCTTTCACCTTCAACCTGATTTCTGTTAGCCAATTAACCAAAACACTTTCATGTTGTTTCATCTTTCTGTCAAATTTGTGCTTTATATAGGACCTTACTTGTTGGAAAACGATTGGAGTGGGTGAATTACATGACAATCTGTATCTGCTGCACACTGCATCATCCTGCAAATTTGTTTCAGCAGATTCTTCAAATCTTGAGTTTGTTTTTCAATCTTTTGTCAATTTTGTATTTGATTCTATGTCCATTCCTAGTGTTACCAAGTCTTATCTTTGGCACATGAGGTTAGGACATGCCTCTGATAATAAATTTCAGGCCTTACACAATCATATACCTGATGTACAAAATTTTCATCGCAATAAAATTGTGTTCTTTGTCCAATTGCAAAACAGAAAAGGCTTCCATTTCCATTTTTTAATCATATTTCAAATGCTGCCTTTGATTTGATCCATTGTGATGTTTGGGGACCATTTGCCAAACTCACTCATGATGGTTTCAAATTCTTTCTTACCATTGTGGATGATGCCACAAGATCCACTTGGGTTTATCTTATGAAATCAAAAGCTGAAACTAGACCTTTGCTGATTTCTTTCTATAACATGATAAATACACAATTTCATGCAAATATTAAGATCATTAGAACTGATAATGCCCCTGAATTTTTCTTAAAAGACTTTTATGCAACCAAAGGCATCATTCACCAACATTCATGTGTTGCCATTCCACAACAAAATTCAGTTGTGGAGAGGAAACACCAGCACATTTTAAGCATTGCAAGGGCATTAAAATTTCAATCTAATGTTCCTATTTGCTATTGGGGTGACTGTGTACTGACTGCTGTCCATATAATCAATAGATTACCCTCCAAAATTCTGAACCAGAAAACTCCCTTTGAAAAACTCTATGGAAAACCTCCTTCTTTTACTCATTTAAAGGTATTTGGCTGCCTTTGCTTTGCCTCCACCTTATCCCATAACAGATCAAAATTTGCTCCTAGATCATCCCCTTGTGTTTTTCTTGGTTACCCGTTTGGAGTTAAAGGTTACAAATTACTTGATTTAACTACCAAGAGATTTTTTATATCAAGGGATGTTCATTTTCTTGAGACTGTGTTTCCTTTCATTTCACAGCCTCATTCTTTTTCTCCAAACACAAATATCCCTTTATCTCACCGTTTTCCTTCAATGGCTGAACCACCTTCCTCCTTATTTGATTTTGCACCCTTTGGCACACCTTCTTATGTCCCACAGGTTCCTCTCACTGATCATCTTTCCAATCATGATGTTCCTTTAGAAAATTTACCTACTGATATTTCAGTTTCAGCACCTGCAGATTCACTTGTTGCCAATTTTGCAGACTTACCTGTTGCAGATTCTGCAAAATTCCTTGTTGACAATTCTGCAGATCCTTCACCTTCTCCATCTATCCAACCTATCATTCCTTCCACTCTTCCATCTTCTATTCCCTTAAGAAAGTCATCAAGAATCTCTAAACCACCTACATACTTAACTGATTTTAAATGCAGCACAGTTGTCAATGATAATCTACCTTCCCTTTCTGCCAACAAGTCAGGTATCCTCTTTCCTTTATCTCATTACCTCACTTCTTCCAAATTATCCTCCAATTATGCACATTTCTGCTCCCTCATCTCTGCCATACCTGAACCTACATCTTACCATGAGGCAATCAAAGATTCTAATTGGTAGGATGCTATGGCATCTGAAATTGCAGCTTTGGAGGCCAATCAGACTTGGTCCATTACACCCTTACCTCCTCATAAAAGGGCCATTGGATGTAAATGGGTCTATAGAGTCAAGTACAATGCTGATGGCTCTTTGGACAGATACAAATCCAGGCTTGTTGCCAAAGGATTCACTTAACAAGCTGGCTTAGACTTTACTGATACATTTTCACCTGTTGCTAAGCTCACTACTGTCAAAACTCTGCTTGCCATTTCTGCTGTGAGAGGTTGGCATTTGGTTCAACTTGATGTGAACAATGCCTTTCTTAATGGTGATCTCCATGAAGAATCTATATGCAGTTACCTCAGGGATTTCACAACAAGGGGGAGAACCTAGTTTGCAAGCTTAACAAATCTTTGTATGGTCTTAAGCAAGCATCAAGACAGTGGTACTCCAAGTTCTCTTCAACCATTTTAAAATATGGTTTCAAGCAATCCAAATCAGATTACTCCTTGTTCACTAAGAAGTGTAATCAGACTTTCATAGCATTGCTTGTTTATGTTGATGACATTCTAATTGCAAGTAATGATGTTCAAGCAGTTGAAGATCTTAAAACTTCTTTGAATCAGGAATTCAAGTTGAAAGACCTTGGTAATTTGAAATACTTCCTTGGTCTTGAAGTTGCTAGATCAGAGAAAGGAATTTCATTATGTCAAAGGAAGTATGCATTAGGGGTTCTTAAAGATGCTGGAATGACAGGTTGTAAACCTAGCAAAGTGCCAATGGAACAAAACTTAAAGCTAAGCAAATATCAAGGAGAATTGTTGACTGATCCGGGTGTTTATAGGAGATTAGTTGGAAGGCTGCTTTATCTAACCATAACAAGACCAGATATCACCTATTCAATTCATAAACTAAGCCAATTCATGGCTAAGCCTAGAAAGCCACATCTTGATGCAGCCTACAAGGTGTTACAATACATTAAAGGATGTCCTGGCCAAGGCATTCTTCTGTCATCAAAGTCAGACTTGCATTTGAAGGCTTACACGGATGCAGATTGGGCCTCGTGTAGATACCAGAAGATCCACTACTGGATTTTGTGTGTTCTTAGGAGACTCATTGATTTCATGGAAGTCTAAGAAACAATCCATAGTTTCTAGATCCTCAGCTGAAGCTGAGTATAGAGCCATGGCCTTAACTGTTTGTGAAATGACTTGGCTATTAGCTCTGTTGAAAGATTTTGAAGTTGATCATCCACAACCGGGCATGCTTTTTTGTGATAACCAGGCAGCAATCTATATTGTTTAGAACCCTGTCTTCCACGAACGTACAAAACACATAGAAGTAGACTGCCATTTGGTTAGAGACAAGGTACAAGAAAAGGTGATTCGTTTATTCTTCACTCCCACACATACACAACTAGCAGATCTGTTTACCAAGGCATTATGCAGTCAATAGCTGAAGTTCTTAATTTCCAAGATGAATGTATTAAACATACATAGTTCTGAGTCTCATCTTGAGGGGGAGTATCAGACAATTAAGAAGAAAGGATCAGAGAATAAGAAGAAAGAAAAGAAGAATAAAACGACACTACAGATGAGCTAAGCTACAAGTTTACTTAGAAGAGTTGCTAAACGACATGTAGTCTTAGTTGTTAATTTAGTTCAGATTATTTCACACGTATGTTGTAACTGATTCCTACACGTGCTGTAACTAACTCCCTTAGCTTCTGTTAATCCGTTAGACTCTGTTTTGGGTGTTTAGGATCAGAGTTTGTATATAAGCCTAGAATGTGTACAGACTCATTGATCACAAGAATTAGAGAAAGTTTCTTATCTTTTCTCTCAATTTCTCTCTCTTTCTCTCTCTGTGTGTTCATACATCTCTTCTTACTTCATGTCTGTTTCGTTACAGCCTATTATATTCCAATTTCTTATCTATGTGTGGATTTTCAGTTTTAATTTTCTCCCTTGATATATTGTTTAGGCCAGTTTTTTTTTTTTTTTTTTTTTTTTTTTTTTTTTTTTTTTCAACACCAAACATTTTTATTAAGTAGTTGAAGAATCAGAAATAACAAGCTTAAGGATGTCAGATGGAACATGCTCTATCCACACCAATAGAGGAAATGAAACTATTACTCTCTTAACCAAAGCATGGGCTACATGATTACCTTGCTGCCTAGTATGAGAGAAAGAAAAGGTTCTAAGCGAACCAACAATAGACTAAATGTCTTTTATAATCTGATCGATATACAGGTGGCCCCAATCTGCTGCCTCAACGCCCTGCACACCACCTCTGAATCACCCTCAAATTCAGACAAGGAGATTCCCAATTCAACAACAAATTTTGCAGCCCTTCTAGTAGCTAAGGCTTCCACCATCTCCATTGACCCCGGATATGTGATTTTTTCAGCAAGGGCCGCAATTACTTCCCCATTCGCATCCCAAAGTACAACCCTGATAGTTGCCTCCCCCGATTCACTGAACACAGCCCCATCATAGTTTGTTTTGTACAATTCACCCAAAGGCGGTCTCCATTTTATGCTTCCCCTGTATGGTTTTTCTGTGCCCAGGTTTAGCTTAAGCGTGGAATTGAATTTCTTATAATAAAGAATGAAATGTGATCTAAGAAGAAACATTTTAGAGTCATTTAATGTCAATGTAGTAATTTAAAAAAGCTAATAAAGTATTTTTTTCTTAATATATATTTTCCAAACTCAAATTGAATTAACCCTTCGAATTATCCATTGGTTGGCCAGCCTTAGCATAATCTAGGCTCCAAACAAAGTATCTTGTGCTATAAATGCCCCTTTTTGCAGTTCTATTTGGCACAAGTGAGGAGAAGTATGGGTAAAATTACCTATGCTACTTTTATGTTTGTCGTCCTCTTTATCTATGTGGCATTTGCGGAGAAAGGTACGACATAGTTTTGAAACTCGAACCATTTAAAGAACTATAAAAATGGAGAAGTTTAAGATTTTTGAGGACCGAGATTTAACTGAGGTCAAACTATGATAAAATAAAATAAAATAAATTTAATTCAATTATATATATAGTTATAATGTATAGTTTGTGACATTAAGACTCAACAAGCCCACATGCATTAATGGTTAAAGTGTCAAACAACTTTTCATGAAACCCACCTAACCTTCAATTCCGATTGAACCACGGTTGGTCCGGTTACGAAAACAACGGCATTTTATATTTTTTATATTTATACCTATATTTAGCCTTCCAATATGATATGTAACTTTCATAAAAAAATATAAATAATTCCCAAGCTAAAATTTGTTCATATTATTATTGGGCACATTACTAACTCGATGGTTTTTTTTTTTTTTTTTTTGACAAACTTAATGATTTTATTTCAACTTGGAGTTCTTAATTTTTTTCACTCGATGAATCACCTACAACATTGAATTTAAACAGTCAATGTTTCAGTGATCTCCAATCAAATTTAGCTCAAATATTTGTAAGATCATAAAATTTTCTTTAAAAGAGAATTAGTACGAAGAGTAATGGTATAGGAATTAAAGTTTTTGAAATTCCTTTTTGGGAAAAATACTTTTTTTTTTTTTCTTTGTAAAACCATGATGTTACTTAAAGTATTGTCACCCTAAACTTTAAATTTTAACAATCAATCGTATAAATTGAGGAAATTTTTTTTTAGGATATATATTGTGGAATTAGTTTCAATGTCTCCCTACGGATTTTTCAAAAAAAAAAAAAAAAATGTCTCCCTACGGATAAGGTTTGTCTACCTTTTATTTTCTTTACCTTAATATTTTTATAATAAAGTTTGACTAGACTAAATTTAGTTTAATTAAATTCTCTCTCTCGTGAGTTCCAGTTAACTTAAGCGATAAAATCTCTTATGGTTGAATGAGAGAATTTTTTTTGTGTGGATATATATACGAACATATGACAAGAGACTTTATCAATTTGAAGTATACAAAATAAATGAACAATTGATTCAATGAATGAAAAATGTGAGAAGACAAAGAGAGAAATTGAAATCTAATAGAAAAAAAAAAAAAAAAAAAAAAAAAAAAAAAAAAAAAAAAAAAAAAAAACCGTGGACATTTAACTGTAGTCTCTGTTATTACATATAGTGGAGATGCATATCAGTATATGGTATGAATTATTTTGTTATTGTTGTCTTTACCAAATTCTTCAACTTGTTAAAAACTAGACACTAAAATGCTAATGAGTAATATCTGACTTTGATAAAAAGTGTTGAGGTCTAAAATAGGTCATAAACAAACGATAAATCAATCTTCCCCCAGGTTCCCGCACCACCACACATTCTCGGGATCCTGAAGAGCTGGGCTCCCTCTTCTGTCTCTTTCTTTCTAGAAGGTTTCCCAGGTCACGGGTGCCCCTTCCTCCTTCTTCTTCTTCTAGGACTGGTGCCCCCGGGGTCCCCGGGGCGGGGTTCTCATCATCTGGCTCCAATTCATCATAAAACATTGTTTCTGCGAAGTTCACTTCTCCCTGGCTGAAAGGATTACGATTGGCAGGGATCCTTATGGGCCTCCCATTCAGTCTCCCTTTAATGCATTGATGGAACGTGGATGGAATAAGGCGATGTTTATGAAGCCACGGGCGTCCCAACAACACGTGATAAGAAACTTCTGCATTAATTACATGAAACCTTGTCAGAGCTACTATCGGCCCCACCCTTAAGGCTAGCTGCACGTATCCTTCTGTTGACTCTACTGATCCTCCAAATCCTGTTATCTCCATGGGAGTCCCCAGGATCCTTCTGTCAACTAACCCAACAGCTTCCAGGGTACTTAAGGCTATGAGGTTGAGTGATGCCCCTGTATCCACCAGTGCTCTTCTGACTTGAACGCCGTTTATGGTGGCCATTAGATAAAGAGGTCTACGATGGTCTGGGTGCTCAATCTCCATATCTTCATCAGTGAAGGTTATTGCATTGGTTGTTTCCAGGAAAGCTCGACTAGCATGTGACTTAGCTGTAAAGCATTCCATCCCTGAATCTGCTGCTATGCTCATGAGAGACTCTGTGGCCACCCTCCTTGCTTCTGGTCCGAATCCTAACTGATTAAATAGTGACCTGAACTTGGGATTCTTCTGGAGGGTCCTGACTGTGCTCGGGTGGAAGGATCCTTCAGATTCTCCTGCTTCTGCCGGGTTCCCGTGTATTACTACTGCTACCACCCCTTTTCCTTTGTGGTTAGGCAAGGGGTTTCTCTGCACTTCCGGCTCCTTCTGGGTGAGCTCCAAGGTTCCTTCTCTCAACTTTTTGTGGAAGAGTCTGCGAAGGGTCCAGCAATCCTTGGTGGAGTGCTTGACATAATTATGGATTCTGCAAAATAAAGGGTTCTTCCTTTCTTCTTCTGTTGGTGGCCTGGACACAGTGAATGGCCTGACCACCCCGTCTCCAATCCACTTGTCTAGGACATGGCTTAACTCCTCAGCTGTACATGGGATCACTGGTGGTTCCTCAAACACCTTCCCATCTGGTCTCTTCCTTTTCTCTCCTGATGATGCTGTCATAGCTTGGGATGCGGGCAGCCTTTTTGTTCTCATGGTCTGCGCCGTCCTTCTAGTTCTCTGTAGCAGGTCAGCAAATTGTGTGATACATAAATTTTCAAGGTTGAGTCTGTAATCAAAAAGCATGTTGGCTATACAGGTCTCCACGAGCTCCTTTTCTTCATGGTCTCCATAGCAGTCTAGGGACACGTCTTTGAATCTTTTAATGAACTGAACAGGGTCTTCTCCGGGTCTCTGCCTCACCATTTGTAGGTTCTGGAAAGTGATTTTGTCTTCACCTGGGTAATATTTGGTGTAGAATTTTTCCATCATCTCATCTCAGGTCTTGATGGACCCGGGTCTCAGTGTGGTGTACCAAGTGTATGCCCTATCCACTAAGGATTTGGCAAATTCCCTTAGACATAATTCTTTGTCTCCTGCATAGGGGCCCATAGTGTGGACAAACCTACTCACATGTTCCACTGCACTTCCATTCCTTCCATCGAAAGGATGGAACTTTGGGGGTTCGTACCCCTTAGGGTATGGTTTGCCAAGAAGTTCTGGAGGGAACGGGGGATCCCGAGAGAATTGCTTGGGGGTCCCTGAGTTTTTCCCTTTCTTGCTCTAGGAGGGCATTGACATCTGCCAGCGTCAAGTACTGAGGGTTGGCCCTTCCTCCCACTGCTGACCCTCCTTCTGGATGTGCCCCATCTTGGTGACCAATAGGGGGAATATTGTCTCTGACCTCCTGTGTCCTGCCTTCTTTGAGAAGACGAACTTCTTGCTCCAGATCCTTTAACATTGCTGTCATTCTGGCCATTAGGTCTGGTTCCTGCCTCGCGTGTCTTTGTTCTGACACCACCTCCTGTTCTACCAAGGGTATCCCACCTCCTTGCCTGGAGACTTCCTCGTTTTCTCCTACATCAGGAGGTTTGTGCCTGGTTTAGCCTCAGCTACAGCAGGCCTATCCAAGCTATTAAAAAAGGGAAATGAATTTACCTGGGGAACGAAGCAGCAGGAAGCTTTTCAAAGAATTCAGGGCATTATGAATCATCTGCCCACCCTCCAGGCACCAGTACGTAGGCGACCTCTGTTGCTATACCTAGCATCAAACTCCCAAGCAATAGGAGCTTTGCTAGCACAAGAAGATGACCAAGGAAATGAGCAGCCCATATATTATGTAAGCAGAACACTCAAGGATACCGAGACCAGGTACCCCAGAATAGAGAAAGCCTGCCTAGTGATCGTTTATGCATCACAAAGGTTGAAGAGGTACTTCTCAGCTCACCAAATCCTCTTGGTGACCAAATCCCACCCCATAAAAGCACTCCTGCACCAGCCCCTTCTCACGGGAAGGATAGCACAATGGCTAGTGTTGCTCTCACAATATGATATAGGCATAAAAACTCTCAAGGCTGTCAAGAGCCAGGCCATAGCAGATTTGCTTGCTCAATTCCCAGGAAAGGAAGAAGGCCCGCTGAGTGAAGAAATTCCCGGCGAGGTAGCAGTGATGGAGATCCCAGGCAAGAAATGGACCATGAGGTTTGACGAATCAGCTACAGCAACTTCAAATGGGGTAGGAATTGTACTAAGCTGCGAAAATGGGGATATCATGCCCCTGTCCTTCAAGCTTGGTTTCTCATGCTCCAATAACGCAGCTGAATATGAGGCATACTTAACCGGGTTGACTATAGCACTCAGCATAGGAGTGAAACATATGAGAGTGTTGGGAGATTCTAATCTTGTAATCTCCCAAGTGAAAGGAGACTTTGCACTACGAGAACAAAGCCTGGCAGCCTACAGGACTTGGGCACAAAGGCTGGAGATGGAATTTCAAACCTTCAGCGTAGAATACACTCAAAGAAGTGAGAACAAGTTTGCAGATGCTCTCGCCACCCCGGGATCCCAAATACCATTTAATGGGAGGGATACGCTGATAAAAATAGGAAGGCAGGAACGTTCTATTGTAAGGATCCTCCAAGGGATGTACCCCGGGGAATCCAAACAGTGGGACTGGAGGGACGAAATCAAAGAAAAGATGAAAGAGGCAAGCCCCAGAGGGAACATCAAAGAACTAATGGATTACACTCAGATAGAAGGAGAGTTATATAAGAGACTGCCAGGAGGAATATTGTCCAGATGTATCACCGAGAATGAAGGAAAGGCGAAACTAGAAGAATTACACGCCCAAGCATGTGGAGTCACAGAAAAAGTCAGCCTATACAGAAGGATGCAACGCAGGGGATATTACTGGCCAGATATGGACAAGGAAGCAGCAATCATACAGGGGAAATGCCAGGAATGTCGTTTGGCAATTGATAAAGAAGAAAGTTACGTGGTGTTCATTGCAGAAGACTGGCAGGTTCCTTTCATAGGATACCTGGCTCGAGGGATCCTGCCAACCGACAGGGAACTGGCCCACAAGCTCAAGAAACTAGCGTGCAGGTATTTCTTGCAGAACGACATTTTATTCAAAAAGGGATATCATGGGGATCCCCTCAGGTGCCTGGGACCAAAGGAAGCTAGAGAAGTAGTCAGAGAGGTGCACTCTGGAGACTGTGGAAGTCACCCAGGAAAGAGAAGACTGTATAAGCAATTATTGTTGTTGGGATATTACTGGCCAACGATGAAAAGAGACTCTGAGGAGCTGGTCAAAACATGTCATGCTTGCCAAGTCCTAGGAGATGCAATTCACACTCACCCAAATGTCCTACAGGATATGACGACGCCATGGCCTTTTCATACTTGGGGGCTCGATCTCATAGGGCCCATAAATCCTCCATCCAATGGTTATATATGGATCTTGGCAGCCACGGAGTACTTTACAAAATGGGTAGAGGCCATCCCTTTGAAAAAAGCTACTGGAGCAGCTGTGGCAAATTTTATTCGAAACCACATCATTACAAGGTTCGGGATCCCCAGAAGATTGATCAGCGACAATGGAACCCCATTCATAAACAGAGATATGAAAGGATTAACTGAAGCATACCACATCAAGCATGGAAGGTCTACCCCATACTACCCACAAGGAAACGGCCAAGCTGAAGCCACTAATAGGGTAATATTAAAGATCCTTAAGAAAATGAAACATGAGTATGGAGGAAAATGGAGTGACCATCTGGCAGATGTGCTTTGGGCATGTAGAAGCTCTGTAAAGACAGCCACAGGATTCTCCCCATTCTCCCTGGTTTATGGAACGGAAGCCATCAGCCCTGTGGAGTTAGTCATTCCTACACCAAGGGTAGTTCTAGAGGAAAACCAGGGAGAAAGTGAGGACACAAGCAATGAAAAGAGGCTAGCAGATCTGGAAGGAGTAGAAGAAGAAAGAGAATTGGCTAAGAAAAGAAGCCAGAGATACCAGCAAAGAATGACCAGAGCATATGCACAAGCAGTACGCCCAAGAGTGTTCAGTAAAGGGCAATTAGTGCTAAGGATGGCGGAGCATGTGAGGAGGAACCTGCCAGGGCCTTCCAAGTTCACCCCGAAATGGGAAGGACCTTACATCATCAATACAACTCATGAAAGTGGGTATTATTACCTTACCAAAGAAGATGGAACAGTCCTGATAGAGCCCATAAATGGGAAGTGGCTGAAGCAATATTATGCATAAGGACAAAGGGATCCCGGTACCTCAGGGTCCTTTCACCAGTTTCACTATCTGCTAAGTTCCTTTTATTTTTGTCTTTTTCAGCTTTTATCATGAATTCTAGTCTAAGCTAATTTTGTTCAGGAACATGTGATAGATTGACACTTTGTGGTCAATACTGCACCAAAAGACTTTTTCTTTGTTCCTTGAAAATGACTATGTTTTAATGAAATTCCTATTTCTTCAACATTTAAGTTTTTCATACTATAAAGAAAAAAAAAAAAACAAGTTTGGATAAATTTAAGGAAGGATACCTGAGTCAAAAAAAAAGGGGGAAGAGTGTGTAATGCCCTTTTACATATGGCCCAGGATTCACCCCACAAATAATTTCAGATACCCCACAAACAGTCCCAAGTGCATAGGTCTAGGATCACAGAATAAAAGCAAAATATCTAGGATACCTAGCCTAGCACTTGGCAAAAGGGGAACCTGTCAAAGTTCATGAACTGGGACCGTATCTCGAAAAAATATATGTACATAGAGAAGGATACCAGTGTACCCAGTTCAGTACTTACATAATAGATTACCGGGTACCTGGACCAGAATTTACAGAGAAACCTGTGAAAACCATGGTCCAGGACTCAGGAAAGGAAAGAGCGATAGGAAAGAAAAGGCAATATACCAAAGAAAAAGGTAGATTCACATACTGAAAAAAAAAAAGAGAAACAGTTTTGAAACACAAAAGAGAAAGCAAAAAGCAGAACAATGTTCAAAAAAAAAAAGAAAAAAAAAACTTATACAATCCCAAATTGTCTATGTAAATCTAAAAAAAAAGAAGGCTAAGGAATGAGGCCGGCCAACAGGGAGGCATCCGGAGAAATAACAGGCACAGCCAAAGTAGAAAGGATCCTCTGCCGCTTGACCTTCAAGTCTTGTAAAACCTTGTGAGCACGAGCCAAAGCTTCCTCAGCAGCAGCTATCTCAGTGTCTATACTCTCGAAAGATTGCCTCTGAAACAGCATATGGGCCAGCAGACGCAAGTGATCCAGCAGAAAAGACAAGTTAAACTTGGCCTCTAGAAGGTCTTGCACCACCCCTCTCCACTCCAGAAGCTTTTCTTCGGACAAGGAATCTACAGAGGAATTCCTTAGGGAAATCAGCACAGCACACAGCAACTCCATTAAAATATTGCCCAAAAAAACGCCTCCCCTGAAGCCGCTGGTGAAATCCTCGTGACTCTTAAGCAGACTCTCTAGCAGCGGCAGGCCTTCCACAGGAACGGAGAAACGCAGGAAGCTGCCATAAGAAGACCCAAAAATATGGAAGTGGCTGGCAGGAAGACTGTTGAATTCCAAGAGATCAAAGCGAGCCAGAAAAGAAGAAAGCCTTGAATCAAGATCTGAGGCAGTCATCTTCGAGGCATCCCCCATCACTGTGTCACCACTTGCAGAAACAAGGGGACTTGCAGCCTTTTGCTCTGGACGAAGGTCAGCAACTTGAGCAGGTCTCACAATTCCTTCAGGAATAACAGGCTCAGAACCTGCAAAGCCTGTATCAATATTCAAAAAAAAAAGAAAAAAAAGAAAAGAAGAGGAAGAACAGATTTAGTCTTAAAAAAAAAAGGGAGAAAAAGAAGAACAAACCGGTTCCAGCTTCTTGGGGCAGAGCCTCTTCTTCCTGATCTCCTGACTTCCCCGAAGATTCTGGGAAGGAACATAAGGCAAGTTGAAGAAAAGGTGAAGGACCAATGGCAAAGTGGCTAAAAGAAGGGATAGATGCAGGGGGCTTCGACATATATAAAAAGAAAAGGAGGAGGAAGAAAAGGAAACACGATGGGAGTAACTTGCACTCACCTTCTGAGCTTTCTGATTCTAAAGAAGAGGCAACACTGGGAGCGGATTTCTCACTGGTTTGACCTAAAAGGAAAAGGAAAAGGAGGAACTCAAAAAAAATTGGAAAAGAAAGTAGAATATAACGCCATTTCAAGGGAACAAGGTTTACCTGTTTGTTTGGATAAAGGAGTGTCTCCCAAAGCACCTTTATCTGACAAGGACTGAGGAAACACAGTCCTAATAGGACTGGGAGTACGCTCAAGATGGGGACTTTGAGATGACGGGATCCTAGAAGTTTTGGGATCCTGGGAATCCTGGGAACCTTGCATTGGTTGCCCAGTTTCTTCGGCTGGGTCATCAGTAGGGGGCTCCTCCCCCATAACAGGAAAAACAACAGAAAGAGCTGTGATAATTTCCTCCCCCAGAGCCTTGTCAGTCATAGGAGGGGATACCTCCACCTAAAGGAAGGAGAAGAGGAAAAGGCAGTGTCAAAAGAAAGAAAAAAAAAACACAACAGCAGGAATGCAGACAACACAATGACAGAACAAAAGGGAAAGAACAAAAGAAAAAGGGGAACACATACCACGTCGTCTCCAGAAGATTGGCTCTTACCCGTCTTGTGATCAGACTTGCGCTTAGACTGCAAAGGAAATCACCACTCGTCAGCAAAAATAGAAACAAGTGCGGCAAAAAAAAAAGAGAGAAGAAGGAAAGAAGTCTTGCCCTTCTCTTTCTCTCTACAGATTCTCTGGAAGTCTTTTGCTTACTACGAGTACGCCCAGAGGGTCCTAAAGGAGGCTGGGATACCAAACCAGAGGATCCTAAAGAACCATGGACTGAGGCAGTCACAGGAACCTGGGGAAAAGAATGCTCTACCTTAGTCTTCTTCCGGGTCCTTGAAACCAAATGTTCCCTGACATCCTTGCCTTCCTGAGATGCCAAGTGTGCTTGAGGTTTTCCTGTCTTCCTACTTTTTGCCTCAGAGCCTATTTCCACACCTCCTGTACTCTCGCCAACATCAGCAGCTTTCATTTTCTTTGACTTGACATCCTTACCTTTATTTGGAGCAGTGGCAACACTTATTGTCTCTGTTGCACCCCTTTTGATGGGCACCCCAGAGGAAGCACCAATGATGAGGCTATCACCTAGCCAGGTTTCAGGAAAATCCTGTCCATAAACCACCCAACCTCCCCTGGAGGCATGCCACTCTGCAAACCCAGTCTTGCTGCTTGCAACAGCGGAAACAATCCCAGCAGTAGGAAGGGATAAACGTCTATTGGATGTAGGAGCAGAAACAATGCTAGGATTCGGGACATCCCGAACTGTACCAGTGCCAACATAATCAACAAAGGACTTTTGCACTCTCCTCCAATAACTCGTATAGCCACTAGAAGCAAAGACTCCTCTTTGGGAGTTAGGCACTACAAATTGGGGGCTCCTCCGTGACCAATAAGAAAAGGCTTGCAGCCTCAAGAAAGGATCCAAGGAAGGAAGGGATGGCACCACATCCTTAAAGACTGGAGGAATGTCCTGATCAAAACCAAATTGTCGGAGTACCCGGTGCGCTGAATAATGAGTATATTTTGGGCCACTTGAAGAAGGCACAGGAAGCCAGGAGGGGCTAATGCAGGCAAGATAAGCCAGACTGCCCTCATCACCACGGCGCAAGTCAAAGGTATTACCTGTAGAAGATAAAAAAGAAGACAACACAGAATCACATGCAAAGCCAGGACCAAACTCACGAGGGGATCTCCAATATAAACTCCCTGCTTGGTCAAACAACTCCACAAGATTGAGACCACCACCCTTCAAGCTGATACAACGAAAAATAATGGGAAAGGCATCGGTAGAATTGCCACAAAGACCCTTCACTATGTCGGGGGATCCTTGGAACTTGTCTTTCACAAACTTCAAATTCCTGCACTTAGCCAAAGTAGCTGCAGAACGGTCCCACATGAAAATCTGAAGGATAGCACAGTGAAGAGACGAAGTGATCACATAACAAGAGTCACCCTCAGCCTCATCTCCATGAAGCTGGTCCAATTGAGAATAAACATGACCCAAAAACAGAGGGGCCAAAGGATACTAGGTACCTCGAGCCAACTTAATTGCCAATGGAAAAAACGAAGACTTAACCCCGTACCTAGGGAACTCACTGAACAAAAACTTACTAAGCCAAAAAGCCAGGAAACCGACCCACCTCACTTCCTTATCTTTTTCACGAGAGAGGGTCATCACCCATCTCCCCATCCTAGCGGGCTTGCCACCAGAAGAAGCGGCGCGACCACCAAAATGACCAAATAATTTCTCTTCTACCATGAGATCCTCACCAGAAAGGTCAATATCAAAGGGATTCTCTTCACCAAACACCGGGAGGAGGAAGTTATTAACCACATCCTCCAAGGTGACTGTTAATTCACCAGTAGAAAAGAAAAAAGTATGAAGGGAAGGGCACCAACGACGTACCAGATGCCGGAGCCCTTTGGCGTCTCTGAAGCCCTCAAGGTTTCTGGAAATAGCCACTGCCTTTAGGATACCGGCGCGCTCCAGACAACCCATAAACTCAGCATCAAACAGTTCTTTGTCTACCCATATAGGCCAGCCCTGAATCTTTCCTGGAACAAAATCAAAGAAAATAGGAACCGCCTCTCGGATTCCTTGTCTGATCTGGAGATCAAAAATCTCTCTAGGGTCAGGAACTTGGGCGGAACCAGCGAAGCCCGCTTGACCAGAAAACATCCAAACGTGAGGGGATGGAGGAGCCTCACCATGAGATATATGAGGAAAAAATGCGCTGAGAGAATACCAAGGATCCCGTAAAGGGAAGGCCGGACGTTCAGTAACCTCGTGAGAATCACTCGGAGCAGAACCAGAAGAACCTTCACCCGCAGAAGGACTGGGAGTACGCTCTCTCCTCTTTCGAGAAGAAGAAGAAGCCATCGAAACAACACGCGCTCTGAGAAGAAAAAAGATTGAAAGTGCAAAAGGGAAGAAGACCAGAGTAACGGAGAAGAAGAGAAAAAAAGAAAAAAGAAACACAGAGTGAAAGACTCAGAGAAGCAAAGTGATAAGGTGAAACGGCTACAATAAAGGCGCAAATAGCAGTTGGGGAAAAACAGTTTATGGAAAGACGCGCCAGTTGCCAAGAAATTTAATTTGAAGTGATCAGCAGTTATTAATGAGGGATAACGGGAAACGAGAAAAGTGGGTAGAGGAGTTTTACCTCAAATACCCAACTGCCACGTCTCGTATAAAGAGGAAGCTGCGAGAGGTAATAATGATAAGGGAATGCAACACGCAAAAAGGAGGCAACTAAAAGCAGCAGAAAAGGGCCGGGATCCCAATTAAAAAGGAAGAAAATCCAATAGAAGTCAAAGGAAATGGGGATACCATGAGAGTCCTAGGAAACCTAAATCACTCACGCGTGGGTTTCAGGCAACCCACGAGCTCGGGGGGCTAAATGTTGAGGTCTAAAATAGGTCATAAAGAAATAAGCCCAAAAACAAAAGAACAAGTCAAGCCCAAAAGAAAAATCTCAGGCTAAGCCCAAAAGTAATAGGCACGGATGACCCATGGGAGGCAAAAGGAAGGCCCAGAGGATCCTGAAGCTCAGAAGAGGAAGAATCATCCCAAAAAGAGACCACAGCAAAATAAAAAGAAACAAGGATCCTCAAATCCCTTTAAGCACAAATAAAAAAAGAAAAAAGAGAAGACTGGGACAGATCGGTAGAAAGAAGACAGGAAAAGAAAAGAACAAGAAACGCAAGCGACCTTTCATGGCACAGACAGCAAAAGGGGCCTCGGGAAACCAGGACAAGGAAGAAAGAATGGCAACGAATGACTTTCAAAAATGGCAGAACAGGATTCCGCCCAAATAGGAAAGAAAGGAATACGCCAGAAATGAGGATACCGAGAAGGGCATACCTCAGCACGTCCCAAAGAGGATGGCCAACCAGAAGCTTTCGAAGGAATCAGAACCAAGAGAAGGAAAGAGTGAGAAAAAACGGCAAAGGGACTTACCGAGGCGACAGAGACAGAACATGCTCTGTTTGCAAAAGAACAAAACAGGGGAACCCGGGACACCCAGAAAAACTCCATTATAAAAGGAGGGGACGGGTCGTGAAGAAAGCAGCAAGAAAAAAGGAAAGAAAACACACAAAAAAAAGAAGAAACTCTCTAGGAAGAACCATCAGAAAAATCCATCCAGAAAGAAAATACTAAGGGAAGAACGAAATACTTCTTCCCGATATCCTGTAAAGGCCACTATTGCACATACTCGGATTCAACAGGAATCAAACTTTGCAAGTTTTGAAGGCTAAAATAGCCATTCAAGACTGCAATTTTTGAGCTTGATTGGACCTTGTATCACGTCCTAGTGAGCTTTCTGTAATCAAACAGATAACTTGTTAATGAAATACTGCCTCATAACTTCCAGGATCCCCACTGCACCTTTTTCTTTATCGTTTTTGCTAATCCTGTCTTTGTTCTGAATTTACGTTGCTAACATTTTTGGGCATTCTACGATATCCTTGTTTGTCATTTTTTTTTTATATTGTCAGGAGTATTCTCTGTACCTACTTGATTCTTAAACAGCTCGTTAGCTGCGGTGAGTCAAGGCCCGGTCCACCAAATCCCTCTTTTTTCATTTGGGTCCGGGATCCTTGGGCCTGAGTATCCTAAAAAGGGCACTCTCACAAAAAGCATGGCTTCAGATGTACTTCTCTTTCTCTAATTGTCTAATTATTTAGATATTGTAGGACTCGCAAGGAGAGTCCATCAAGAACATTTTCGAATTAATGAGAAATTCACGGGGAGATGTCAGAGCACTTATGATGTCATACATTGTACTTTATCTTGTATCGAAGAGGACAACGCAATATTGGGGAAATGCTGCCTTTGCTTTTATTTGTGCTAGCCGCAAATCCATGCGATACGTGAAAATATTTTTAATGATTATTTTATGATTAAAGTTATTTTAAAGTAAATTTTTTTAATAATAATTCATTAAGTATCATTTTGTGAATCACCAAAAGAAAATTCTTACCAAATAAGTTAATTAACTACCATTACTAAAAAAAATAACCAAAGATATATAACGTTAATTTATTAAATTATTCAAAAAATATTTGTCAAGAAATGATTTAAATCAGCCATCATATATATGACGTGCCCAAGAAACTTCATAATTAAATAGTGTAGAGTAAACATGGTTTTACAAAAACAATGAATTTAAATTGACATAAAAAAAAATGTAGAAAATGAAAAGAAGACAAATTTTATTGTAAATTTTTGTGCAGTTGAATATTACTCCTATACTTGTGGACTCCATATTATGGTATGTTGATTTGTTCATATATATCTAGATGAGTAAGAATGTAACTATTATTTGAATGATTATTGTGATTTATTGATACTAAGTAATAAAAAAAATAATTAAAACCTAAATTTTTTTTCCTAATATAATGGAGTAGAAGACAATTGATTGTAATTTAAAGTAATTAAAAAAATAGAGAACATACTCATAGATTCATATGTTTGTATTACCTAGGCAAACAAAGATTAATTCTTATAGTGTTTGATGACTTCTATATTCGGTGAACCGTTTTAGATAGGAATTTGATGATTATTATGCGTTAGAGTCACAAAATTTTTTGATAGTTTATTATGTTTAGACAAAGATGATGTGGATAATGAAAATAAAGATTATTTGTAATATAAGCATATTATTTGCCTTGTCATTTTTTTGGTGTGACGCACCCCAATGTGAAGTATATGTTATGCAAATCTTTATTCTTTATTTCAAATTCTGAAATCCAAGTGGTAAGGGGAAAAAAAAACTAACAACGGCTAGAACATGTTGATGAAGAAGAGGATAATGAATCAAAATTATTGTTGCCTAATATTCTTTTTACTATATTCATTGCTACAATAAATCCAATAAAACACACCTTAGGAATTTTTCATAGCATTGAGAACCCATTTATGAATGAAGTTTACTAACATAATAGTAATCTTCAACATTTGTTCTTCCTATTTATTCTTCTACATTACCATCTTTTTTTTTTTTTTTTTTTTTTTTTTTTTTGAATAATTTTTATAGTCATTTTATCAAACACATGCTTACGTTTCATTTAGCATCGAAATATAGAGAAAACCATTTTGCTTGACAGCAAATCATAGTAAAAGAGACATAAAAATAAAAAAATAAAAACACATAATACTCTAATATATAAATCAGACTTGAATATTGCTCCTATACTTGTGGACTTCATGTTATAGTATGTTGATTTGTTCATATATATCAAGATGAGTAAGAATGTAACTATTATTTTAGTGATTATTGTGATTTATTGATACTAAGTAATAAAAAAAATTAAAACCTAAATTCTTTTTTCTAATATAATGGAGGAGAAGACTATTGATTGTTGTAGGGTCACGTTTTTCAATCCAAGCCCAAGATGTATGGGACCTTGGACCAGTGAGCCCGGTACAATGAATTTGTAGAGAGTAGGTCAAAGAGCTAGGTTTTAGTGTATGGACAACAGTTAACATGGTGTTTTTCACGATCAAACTGAGATGAACTGGGTTTATCAAAGAGGGTTGGTCCTTGGCACGGTCCGAGGAGCTTTTTCTGGTGCCTCTTGTGTGATAGGGGTTCTAGCCCCCCTCATTCTGTCTCCCTTCAGCCTTTTTTATAGTAATTTCCTTCCTTTTGAATTGGGTTTCTAGTGCTGATACTTGTCCCATCAGCCCTTCCCTCAAGTTGTTGAGAGTAGTTGTAAAGGCAGAAAAGTATGGCTATGTCAGGTACAAGGCACTAAATGCAATAATGGCAGCTTTTCCCTCAGACATTTCTATTTTCTCTGTTGTCCTTTTCTGTTTTAGTACTTTTCCTGTTTTGTGGGATGACCCGGAGTGTCACTACTAGTAGCAGGTTGCTCCCTTTGTCCTCGATTACATCCATGGCCGAGGAGGGTTCTTCCCATGGCCGAGGAGGGGTTTTTCCTTGGACTGGGCCCTTGGCCCAACATAGACATTGACATGGGCTTCTCGATCTTTTACCCCCCACAATTGTAATTTAAAGTAATTAAAAAAATAGAAAACATACTCATATATTCATACGTTTGTATTACCTAGGCCAACAAAGAGTCATTCTTATTGTGTTTGATGACTTCTATATTCGGTGAACCGTTTTAGACACAAATTTTGTTATTATTATTATTATTATTATTACTACTACTACTACTACTATGATTTGCTTGACAACAAATCATAGTAAAAGAGACAAAAACACACACACACACACACACACATAACACTCTAATATATAAATCAGACTTGACATACCATATGCTTTTAAGGAACAAAGTGATATACCCACTCAAGAAATGAGCTTTTTTTTGGCAGGAGCTAAATTTAAAACCATTCATCTTTTGGTTAAGAGAGATAAAGGGCGTTTAACAGTTTATATATCATCTCTTTGATTTTATACGGATGGTGGTGGCAATTGAACAGGTATGAATTGGTTGGATTCAATGAGAAGATGAAGAGCCAAGATAGGAGGAGAGGGAGAGTCTAAGGCATTAAAGAGCATGGGAAGTTGAAAGGAATGGAGAGAGGGGGAGTTAGGGGTGTTATGGAAGCTGAAGTGAAAATTGTGGAATCGTTAAAAGACTAATAGAAAAAGAATGGAAATAAAATAATTTAGTTTATTACAAACAAAAAAAAGTAATGACATGGTCATTGATGTGACTCAACGTGAGTATAACAACAATAAATGCTATGTTTCAACTTTCAGTATTATATAGATGAGATAAAGCTTCATGGAACTCACGGGTAAAGAGAGAGATAATGAGATATATAAAATAAAGGATGATGATGATTAGTGTCCCGTGAAAATAGTTTGTACATATGGTTTGTTTGTTATTGATTGTATTTCGTGATTGAAAAGAAAAACCAAATAAAATAAATAAGTTGTATACTATTCTGAAGTTTGAAATTATTTGTAAAAGAACTATAAGAAAAACAGGTTTATAGCTGCGTTTTTGTGGCACGTTTTCAAAAAACGCTACTATAGGCAACCTATAACCGCATTTTTAACAAATGCCGCTTAAAATTCTAATCTATAGCAGCGCTTTAAAAGCGCTGCAGCAGGGAGGTCAATAGCCACGTTTTTAAGGGTCTTTTGCTGCGTTTTCAAACATAGGGCCTATTACGGCGTTCGGAAAACATTGCAACTAGCCAATTAGCTCAAACGATAAAATCTTTTATCAACAAATAAGAGATTTGAGAGTACGATTTATGAACCTCACCTACACCAAAAAGACCAATTAGTGTACTAGCATGATAATAAAAAACAATTGTCATGAAACAAACGTTACAGTGTTGGAAAATCATATCCATCTCATACATATTATGTGCAACAGAAAAACAAAACCAATATCTACTTTTAAAATGCTAGAACACATGCTCTTTTCTATTTTCTTTTTAGATTTAGGATCAAAGAATACTTACCTTGATGCAAGAAACTCCAAAGAAAATTAAATTTAAGCAACTTTGATTTTGAGATGTCATTGATCTTCACCTCAATATCCACAAGATAGCCTAAGAGAGTGTTCTCTTCCTTCAGTTTAAAAGTGAAGAACAACCAAAAACATGCAAAGATCAATCAAGAACATGTGAAAAGCATAACAATTAGCATTCTTAGATCCCAATTTACATAACAATACAAACAAAAATATTTCTAGCATTATAACAAACCTAACCTACACACAAATCTAACAAAGAAAAAAATGGGGCAAAATTCCTTCAAAATCCTAGAGGGTGGCATTGAAATAAAATCAAACTTTAAGACTCAAGAAGGCTGGATTCACAATGATATTTCTTGCATTCTCTAGAGACTTATGGTCCGTTTGGATAGAGGGAGGAAGGAGAGGAAATCAAGGGGACTAGAGTAGAGTTGGCTAAAAATAGGCTAATTTTAGGTCAAATCTACTCTACTTCCCCCCCTTTCTCTCAATCCAAATGGACCATTAGGGGATTTTACTCCAAAATCCTAGAGGAGAGGCAAGGATGTTCTCACTCACACTCTAAATCTTAGGAAGACCAAATGTATGACAAGCACTCTTTGCTACCTCTAGAGTTCTAGGGAAATGGGTGCTTTCGAATGAGAATTCACCATTTTTATAGTGAATGAGAAGGTTACTGAAGAGTGTTTGGTGAATTAATTCAGAGTTGATTTAAGTGAAGAGAAAAAAAAGGAAAATGAAGGGGGCCAAGAAAATCCTATAGCTTCCCGTAACTAACATTAGAGCCAACTTCAAAAATCATATTTCATTTGTTTCCCATCCAAAACAGGACATTCATGTGCTCAAATTTAAGCCCCAAATGTATACTTTTCAATGAAAAAAAAAAAAAAAAAAAAAAAAAAAAAAAAAAAAAAAAAAACTTAATTAAAAAATTTGCAGTTGGTTAAGTGATATTTACAAAAGAGTAAGCAAATATTGTTGTTTCTTTAAAATGAGTTTTAGCACAAATCAATGTCATTATTTTAAAATGAGTTTCTTTAAAAAGAGTAATCAAAACCTACAACTCAAGACATAATTTGTATACATTTTGGATTCAGTTTGCCAATACACATGGACACATAACGCTAACAAATATGTATGGAGTATAACTATTGTTTGCACATACTATGGTGAATTTGGTCATTAAATTTTCAACTAAAAAAGAAAAGGTCAAATTTTAAAATTATAAACTTCTATTTTTTATATATTTTAGTTAGAAAAATTATAAAGTTCTTTTAATGGATAAATTTTATAACAAATGATAAGTAGAGAGGTAATCTACCCTCAACTGCCAATGAACAAAATAATTAAGTTACAGAACACTATACACGGGTCTAAATATGACACGTCTAATTTATTGTGAATTCGTGTGTGTAGTATGTCTCCATCCTATCAAGCTCACACCTTAGGAATTTATTATTATTATTTTTAATATTACCTTGAAAAGGAAAATTTAATGAAAGCATCATTCATTTTTCATTAAACCATCACCATATATTATTCCAATATATATATATATATATATATATTATAAATTTCCTCAATGTGTTGTTTTGGTCTAGTTTAGCTTAATTGCTGAACTTTTTTATTTATAATCAAGAATAAACTTTTATAGATGAAGGAACATTTTAGAGTATTTTAATATCGATGTAGTGGTTCAAAATAAAGCTGTTCTTACTATTTTTCAAACTCAAATCTAATTAACCCTTCAATTTTTTTATTTTTTGGACGTAGCCCTTTGGACTACTCCATGGTTGGCATTAGCATCATTTTGAAATATAACAAAGTTACTTGTGCTATAAATACGTACTCTTTTCTTTTTTGTAATTCTATTGGGCAGAATTGAGGAGAAATATGCATAAAGTTTTCAATTCTACTATTATCTTTGTTATCATTTTTTCCTGTGTTTTCTGAAAACAAAGGTAAATCGTATTACAACTTTTTTATTGCATTTTTTAATTTATTTTATATTTTTTTATAATAATTAAAGGAGGAGGGATTTGAGTTGTAGATGTGTTTGTTGGAAATAGGGATGGCAATGGGGCGGGGCGGGATTGAAGGATGAGATCTTTGCCCCTATCTCGCATGGATTTTTCTTGCCCTATCCCCATCCCGCCCTGCATTATGGGAAAAATTTCTTGCCCCATCCCCGTGCCTTAAGGCCCCGCGAAGCCCCGCCCTATACTGTAAAACTTTATTTCTTGTTAATTTTCCCTACAACTATTACCAATTTTTCAAATAAAATGACATGTTTCAATAATAAAAATATACCTGAAATTATAAACAAATTTATCCTATCAAATCAAACTAATTTTTAGCAAAAATTAAATAATATTATCTAAATTTTTATATTTCATTGGCCTAAAAAACACCAAAACAAATCTCCTTTATACTAAGTACTGTGCATTATTTAATTCCTCCCATTTTGGGACTATTTCATAGAAAATGGGACAAAGTCTCAAACCTATACCTTATGTTTTTTAATAAAAATACAGAAACTAAATTAAATTGTATATAATTTTTGTGTGGAGAACGAGAACGATCAACTAGAGCTAGTACATGATTGATGCCATCATATTTGCAATCAAACCAATAGGGAAACATATTCCTTATCATCTCATTCTCCCAAAAAAAAAAAAACCTAGCTTGTAAAATAGATATGGATTTTGACAAGCATAAAGAAGCAGTGTTGTTAAACAGCCAAATGCCTACACAAAATTACAAAAACAATGACACATACACAAATATTTAGAGCCTCAAACTCGTACCTCATTAAAAAATATATATATTATGTTCATGATGAAAAGTAAGTTGAGAAGATGTATGAATCATGAATGAAACCAGTAATTCAATAGTATATAAATTTGTTTCTAATAAAGACAAAAAAGAAGAAGTTAAAATTGGTACCTTATTTCCAACTTTGCTAGAGAGAAAAAAGAGGTAGAGCCATGTTAGATAGAATAAAATAAGCTAATGATATTTTTGTTTAAATAGTAGGTTTTTAGGGTATGAAAAAATTACAATTTAACTCTTATTAATGCGGGGTGAGTAGGGGATGGGGCGGGGCAGGTCTAAAAAGTGTAAACCCATCCTCACCTCGCCCCGTGGTGTAGGTCTAAAATCTCGCCTCATCCCCACCCCACTATCTCTGCAGGATGGGGAAAACCCACACGGGACGAAGTGGGGAGGGGTGGGTCAAGCGGGGTGGGGCAAAATTGCCATCCCTAGTTGGAAATACTAGGGCTCAATACTGTCTTTAACATTAAAAATTATTCAACCTATTAAATATTAGCCATTGAAATTTTAAGAAATCAATTCTTTTGTGGTTGTAAAAATAAATTTCATACCTTTTGACTTTTAAAAAAAAAAAAAAAAAAAAAAAAAACAGTAAGTAAATTCAAGCAACCAAGCAAGACTTATGAAGTGTGTTCAGACTCACTTTACTCTAAAAAAATTGGAATTCCACCCTTAACGTTGCTTCCCTTCCGGTCAATTCCTACTGAAGTACCATCCATCTCAATGGTTTGGGGCTTGTTTTTTGTTTTGTTTTGTTTTTTTTCTTTTTTAATCTTAATAAAATATTAATTCTCATGTTTAAATATTACTATGGTTTTTTAGTGGAGTTATGGTGTGCCTTTGTATTAGAACCTCTTTCCCTCTCATTTGTGTGTGTGTGAGTTTTGATTCACCTAGGTTGAGCTTGAATTGAGAGACTTGAGACGGTGGGGCCTGAGAGTGAGAGCCATCTCGCAGTAGCTCATGTTGGTGGCTTGTGGTAGTGGTGACTGGAGGTTTGTGGAGGAGTAGTGGAGGTTCGATGAGGAGAGAGAGCTGTGTAGAAGAAAAAAATGAAGAAGGAAAAGAGAGAGCGCATAGGTTAGAGAGAGTGATTAAGGCCAATTGATTTTTGCATAAAGACAGATTGTGATGAGACTAGTCATATGAGTGGGTCCCACTCATTTGCTTAATTTTACAAAATTTCACTAAAACTCAATTCTCATCACTAGAAAACATCAAAACATTGTTCTCAATTTTTACAACTTAAACTCAATTTTTTGAGTATTGAGTTATGAAAATTGAGTTAGGAAAAGATAAAACAAGTTCTTGTGGGATCCACAAAATTTGAAAAATGAGTGATGAAAACTCGTAAACCAAACATGGCCTAAATTACTTTCACAGGCAGCCCGATCCACTCTAATACGATTTGTCCTTACATCCATTCCAGCTTATTGGATGTCCTCCTTTCAATTGCTAACATCCACTTGTTCCCAAATTAATGCAAAAAAGCGTGACTTCTTTTGGGGTTTAATGGACTCAAAAGCACCATCTTTATCCCAAGGCTCGGGAATCCATATGCAAACCAAAAACCTCAGGAGGTCTTGGATTCAGAAGAGCTCACGATCTAAACAAGGCATTCATCTCCAAATTAGGTTGGTGCATAGCTTTAAAGGCATATAAACCTTGGGCCAATCTCTTCATATCCAAATACTTGAGGAGCGTAACTTGTTAAATGCCACAATGAAACCCACAATTAGTACTTCTACAAGTAGCAAAGACCATGTATAGGGGGACAAGAACTGTTTAACACAGTGAAAATTGTAGTCATAATTTGGCCCACTTAATGAAGAATGAGGGCCTAGGCCCAAAAGTCCAAAAACAGGGAACCGAAAGATAGCTAGATGATGGAAATTGGGGAGTTCTGTCCAGTCCACAACACTCTCCTAAACCGAAATAAAAAAAAGAAAAAAAAGAAAGAAAAGAAAAAGAGATCAGTGGTGGAGAGGAGAGAGCAGGCACACAAGAAATCAGCAACCACAACCATTCGTTGAATGAGAGGGCTATCCAAAATCTCATCCTCTCATTGTTTCCCAAACGTCCACACCGTAACCTCTTCTGCTACTTGTTAATAAGATAATGCAACGTTGATGGTCAGGGTTTTTGCTACTTGTAGTAGTACTACTACTTGTGCTGCAGCAGCCACGCTTTTTTAATTTACTACTATACATTAATTCTCGCTTTGGCTGCCAACCATGGCTTCGGCTACTCTTTCTGTAGCCAAACCATCTCTTCAGGTTCATGCACCTCTCTCTCTCTCCAAATATATAAGAAAGAATACAATATACTTGTTCGTTAAACCAAAACAAAAAATAATAATAATAAGAAAACAATGCTTCTTTGTTCATGTTGTAGCTTGTTTAGATTATGATCGAATTGTTAAACCAATACTATATGCTCTTTACTTTCTTTCTTCAGGCAAATGGAAAAGGATTTGCAGAATTCTCAGGCCTACGCAACTCATCAGCTTGCCTTTCCTTTGGGAGAAAAAGCTCAGATGACATTTTTTCAATCGTCGCTATCCAGACACATTCTGTGAGTTACTCGCTAAATGCATAATTGACCATTATTTAGAAATTGGATATGATTTGGAATTTATAACATTTGATTCCATGATAATTGTTATTTATATTACTTAAACTTTTTGATCCAATAATATATGTTAGAGAAGAATGTGTAATGAATACTTTTAACTAATATAAAGGACAACAATGGACTTTTAAATATTGTGAAAGTTTATTGCACACATTCATACACATTTTTAGAAAGTGTGTTTTAACCGTAATAATTTTGAAATTGTGTTTTAAAAACAAGATTTCACAAGTTAAATTGTGTTTTGAAAACATGATTTCAATTGATATGACACATACACTCCGTACACACTTGTGTGTACTAGTCAGCATTCTTTAAATATTTTTAGTAAACAAAGATATAAAAGGTGTCAAATGACAACCATCACCTACAAGAAATATATGCTCTTGTACCTAAATCATTGGAATTTATGAAAATCTCGGAGGGTCTTGAGTAGCTAATACAACTAACAAAAGGTTCCGATTTAAAATTCTTTGTCTCATATAGAATATTGATATCATTAAGTAGTCAAGTTACATTTGCTTGAAAACAAAAAATTCTTTAAAATTGCAGCATGTGAATTACGATTCTAAAATTCCATACAGCACTCTAACCTAGACAGACGAGCAGGCACATGATAAAATTAAAGCGAATGGCCTTTAACTTGAACATGTGTGATGTGTGACTATGTTCGTTTGAAAAACTTAATTAGGCGCCGGAGCTTCACTGTGTATATGTAACACATCTGAATTGGTCAATTAGCACAGTGTAGAGTGAATATAGTATTTAAACTCAAGAACACGTTTTGATACTATAATAAATTATCATTTATCTCAAAAACAATTATAAATGAAGTTAATCATTTCAATTATTGTTCTAACATGATGAATTAGGCTGGAAGTGGAGGATACAGGAGAGGGGTAGTGGAAGCGAAGCTAAAGGTGGCCATAAATGGGTTCGGTAGAATAGGCAGAAATTTCTTGAGGTGCTGGCATGGCCGCAAGGACTCCCCTTTGGATGTCATTGCCATCAATGACACTGGAGGTGTGAAGCAGGCATCCCACCTCCTCAAGTACGACTCTACCCTCGGCATCTTCGACGCTGATGTCAAGCCTTCTGGCGACAAAGCCATCTCCGTTGATGGCAAGATCATCAAGGTCGTATCAAACCGTAACCCCGTCGACCTACCCTGGAAGTAAGTTCACTTCTTTGTTCAGTAAGTAGTGAATGAATGGCTTTGGCATTGAGATTTTTGACATTTTTTAGAGACTGAATTGATGAAAAGGAACTTGCCAACACAAGTGCAGGGACTTGGAGATCGACCTGGTAATCGAAGGGACCGGGGTGTTTGTTGATAGAGAGGGTGCAGGCAAGCACATTCAGGCTGGGGCTAAGAAGGTGCTCATTACTGCCCCTGGGAAGGGTGACATCCCTACCTACGTTGTAGGAGTCAATGCAGACGCCTACAACCCAGCCGAGGCCATCATCAGCAATGCTTCTTGCACCACTAATTGCCTTGCTCCCTTTGTCAAGGTCCTTGACCAGAAGTTTGGTAATTCATATTTCATCCCATTCCCCTAACCTGTAGATTTTCAACAAGTCTAAAGACGTACATTTTTCACAATTTATTAACATAATTTGTTATAATTGATTCATAATAAAAGTGGTATTAAATTATTAATGATGAAAAAAAGTAAAAGTAATGTTACTTCAATCACATTAAGTCAAGTTAGTAGTTAAAAAAACAAAGGGTTGTGTTTATAACTGTATTTAGTTCACTTTTAGCTTTAGAGTACTCTGTTGTTAAAACTTAGAATTTATCTAGGTCTATTATGATATTTGAAGCTAATTTTCAAATTGTACAACAGAAAATTTCCTGCTCAGATTGGAAAATTTTAATCTCCCATTGTTTATAAATAATAAAAATGCAAATATGTGACAGGCATCATCAAGGGCACCATGACTACCACTCACTCGTACACCGGTGACCAGAGGCTACTTGACGCCAGCCACCGCGATCTCAGGCGTGCACGAGCTGCTGCTCTAAACATTGTTCCCACCTCAACAGGTGCAGCAAAGGCTGTGGCCCTTGTCCTACCATCACTTAAAGGCAAACTCAATGGGATCGCCCTGCGTGTGCCTACTCCAAATGTGTCTGTGGTCGACCTTGTTGTCCAGGTATCTAAGAAGACCTTTGCTGAAGAGGTGAATGCTGCTTTCAGAGAAAGCGCTGATAAGGAGCTCAATGGTATTCTTTCTGTTTGCGATGAGCCCCTTGTTTCAGTGGATTTCAGGTGCACTGATGTATCCTCAACTGTTGATTCATCATTGACATTGGTCATGGGAGATGACATGGTGAAGGTAATTGCTTGGTACGATAACGAGTGGGGTTACTCTCAAAGGGTTGTGGATTTGGCTCACATTGTTGCCGACAACTGGAAGTGATAAAAACTAGTTGTCAACTGCATTGTTGTCTCTATTTTTGCCCCTCTCATTTTATGTTTTGTTTTCTGAATTACATTTCTTTTTTACCCTTTTCATTTAAGCAATACCACCTAATATTGATGTAGGTCCTAAGGATGTACCTTTGACCCTCAATAATTTTGAATGTCTTTTCTTCATTCTTCTTGTTGGAAACAGAGTTGCTAAAACTATTTTCTAATGAGGGTTACATTTAATTACCTCAAAGTAACACCTTACGAAAAAGGTATCTCATGTATCCGATATATGTATTCTCTTTCTCATATTGTATGAGTCTCACATGATTGTGAAATTCACAAACTGTGAGAAGAATAATATATATATCAAATAATTATTGTATATTATAGCATGGTTATCGCTCTATATAAGCTTCTAGTTGTGCACTTGTGCTAATGTAATTAAGCAATAAACACAAGGTGAGCAGAATGGAAATATATATTTTTTTATTATTTTCCCAGTACATCAAACGTTTGAAATGGCTAAGTTTGAAGTTTCAAATGCAATTAACTACAAATCAAAGCTTGTTGGACCTAGTGATTGATCCACCTAATAAGAGATATCAAGGCCCAATCCTAGTTAAGGTTCAAGTCAGTTATATAACTCTCATCCAAGTCTATCGTATCTAATTCTACTTCAAGTGCAATTAAAGTAATTATAATTTTATTTGGAATGCAACTAATCATAATTATACTTATAGTGCAAGTATTAGAATCTTGTTTTAATCTATGGTCAGTCTATGATCCAACTATAAATATCCTTCAATATCACTTTAAAACATAAAGATTAATAGTAAAGTGTAATCATCAAACACTTTTTGCTGTGGACCTTTAAAGCCAAATCATGCTCTCTCTCTCTCAGCTTTCTTTATATCTCTCATGCACATTAACATGTGTCCAAGCTATGTCTCACATTTTCTAACATAGTATCAAAGCTATATTTTACTAATATAATATGGTATTAATGTCAGACTTTTGTGAGCTCCATTAATTATCAAATTCGAACTTCTATGATCTCCAATAATCCATATTTTTGCTTGCAAGATTATCCTAATCTATTCCCTATCATGACAACATTTAGGTGCTAGCTCGCCAATGCTACTGGTCACCATGTAAGCCACTACGTAATTAAGCTCATCTTGATTTATTCCCTATCAAGTACAACATCTTGATAACCTCATACACGTTTTCTCAAATATAAATATTTTATTACAAGTTGATCTTGGTAATTACAACCATATTCATGTAGGAAATTTAATTGAAATCTCAACCTGTAAAAAACAAAAAATAGAGAAAACACACGTAAAAAAAAAAAAACAATCACACGCACAAGACAGTATTTACGTGGTTCGGCAATTTGCCTACGTCCACGGAGTTGCAGAGATTTCACTATTATCAGGAAAAAGTACAAAGTACAGTTACAGTTTTTTTTTTTTTTTAATCTCAAAAACACGGCAACACCACACAATCAAACCCTAATCATAAAATTGCGCTTTTCTACACAAAAAGGGGCCAAAAATTTTTTCGAGCCTATCGGCCCAAGCCTCCGCTCCATGGACTAAGCCTCAATAAATCTCCCATTAAAAATTACGCAACATTATTCGAGTCGAGTTAGGTTGTCAATCGGATTAAACACAACTAGACTCCACAAAGCCCAACAATTCAATGGGCATGTGCATCTTTTTTCTACATATTCAGATTTCTTTATGATCACACATCACACCCATCTTGGCTAAGTATCATCAACAACGCTAATTATAATTAGTAACCTCCTCTAGTACTCTCTTAACACATTAATCCTCTCCACAGGACCTTTCGTCCATAGCTATTAAGTCCTTTATTATATTGCTTATATATAAGGTTTTCAAATCCTATTTCTTGCTGGATAAAAAAATAATAATAATAATAATAAGTAAATAAAAGAAAAAGAAAAGGCCAATTACTTTTTTAGCTAGTAACTCATTACTTTTTTTTGATAAAGAACGGACTTTCATTTCATTCCAAGAAAAGTCAAATAGATAAGCAATAATTTTTTTTAGCCAAGGCACTATAAGAATCAAAGTCCTTTCAAAAAATTTGCATGATTGAAGCCATCATCTATGAAGATTTATTACTCCAAATTGGAATTGTAGTTAACTATGATTGTGCCCAGAGTTTTGTAATATATTGGCACTATTTGTTCTTTTTTACCATGAGAACTAGGGGTACAGATCCCCATGTCCCATAGTTTTAGCTATGAAATAATAAATAATAATAAAAAATTATGATTGCATCAAGAACCTTGTAGCTAAGTGACATTACTTACTCCCCTTAAAAGAAAAACCATGATACAAACTATTTTCCTTACTGTTATAACTACTGAAAATATAAAATATAAAAATTACGATGTGTGACTTATGTTCTACTTTGTTTGGGATTTAATTTGGCAAAAGAGCGTCATTCTAAGTCACCAAAGAAACCCCCCCATGTACTTGATGCAAGGACCGGTGAAATATTCACTAGAGACAAACCTTGAAATTTGACTTGGAACTAGCAAGTTGGTGTTGTGGACGCAAATCTTGAAACTAGGAGGGTTGTTGTCTAGTGCAGCCACATCCTATATGCAGAGCGTGTATGTAAATCAATGTAACCTACAGAGTTTGTGCCTCTGAGACACTGACAGAGGAATCCGATTTATGTGAAAGCAGATAATGATATAAAATGTAGTAGTAGTACAAAAGAACATCATTAATATATAGCAGTAGTAGTAAAACTTAAAAAACTTCTAAGTTCTAAACATCGCGGTCTCGTTTGCACTCGG
Organism: Quercus lobata; assembly: GCF_001633185.2. NCBI lineage: Eukaryota > Viridiplantae > Streptophyta > Magnoliopsida > Fagales > Fagaceae > Quercus > Quercus lobata. The sequence continues at coordinate 68,157,614 of NC_044905.1, forward strand.
GTGGGAGGCTAGGGAAGCGAACACGATCTGTACAGTAGTTGTAGATGGTGTATCTATGGCGGACCCAACTGAGCCTTCTGTATTGGAAGGCATCAAGATCCTGAAACTCCTTCTGGTCCCACCATCTCTTCCCTTGAGTCTGGCAGAACCTTGCATTCACTGATACCTCACATGCATCAATGTGGAAGCTCTTGTAAGAGGCTACAAAGGGAGCCTTGGACCAGTCTGTCTTCTCCAAGCCACCCCTTGTGGCCCAGTCGTCTGCGTTCCAGAGGCTTGAATATATCTTCATGGGTTGGTTAAATGGGAATCTTACCCCTAAGTCTTTGTTATTCTTGAACACCCTTATTGGCACATCATCCACAAAGAACCTGCATCATATTCATATACCTTCATTCTAGTTAGTTTGTAAATTAATTACCAAAGTTTGTACTTGACCAAGGAAAGTCCTAGTCACGTGTTCTTATATCTAAAAGAACTAATTATCAAGTTATAATTAGTTTATATGCGAGTATGACTTAATAAACACTCCATACAAGAATCAATATACATGCTTATCCAATCAAATTTACATAATCAAACTATAATTGGTGCAGTATAAAGAACACAAAAAGTGCAACATAAGAATTCTCTCAAAATACTAGTAATTTCAAGGAAAGAGAAAGTGGTCAAAGGACAAAACGGAAGGCTTACACAATCTGATACAAGTTCCATAGGACAGAATAAGTGTGGTAGGCTTTGGTTGGATCAAACCAAAGATAAATTCTCTGCTCTCGATTTCCCTTCCCTCCGCTGAACACGTTTGTTTGCAAAATATAAGGTTGCCTTGTTCTGTTCCCCAAGAACTCAAAGTCCATCTCATCGTGCTCCGAATTTTGTGAAGATAACTGTGACCAGACCAACAAAAATCACCCAATAGCTTTATCAACTACGTATATGTATGCTCCTATACTAAAGAATAGAGAACCAGATTTTACATAGAAAGCAGTAACTGTTCCAGCTGAATCTCCTGGAACCATTTTTATTTGCATGCTGAAGTGACCGAACAAGTAAGATCCTTTTGATTGAAAGCCAGTTCCTATTCAAAATTGCAGAACAAATTTTAAAACATAAGAACTTACTAAAATGCTGAGATTTCAATGAGCAATGGTAATTGCCTTACCTGTGAATTTGTCCAGTGAGAGCTGAATCTCTGAACCGCCATTGAAGTACTTGATGTGGTCCAAAGCCCACGTTGGTATATAGTTTCGGCCGAATGGTACGTCTATGGCTTTCCTAGGCGTTGCACTCATTGCCCCCGAGGCCAAAAGCAAGAAACTTAGGCATAAAGTCCACAAATTAGAAGCCATGATAATATCTTTGTTTTCGTTGCAGCGAGAGGTGATCTTTTCTAGTTTCCCTTTCACCAGTTAAAAGTTATGTATAAGCAAATAGTCCTTATATTATATAACCGTAGTACTAACATAAAACGCGCGCGCGCGTGTGCACACACACACACACGGAGGAAGAGTGTCTTTATTAGTGTAAGAGGCAATCTGTCATAGAGATCGCAGCCCACTTCATCATCCGATATGATTTAAAAATGTAACAACAATCTCACTTCGTCATTAATGATATTAATTTGGAAGTCCTTATATCAAGCTCTAATCATGTGGTTCATATGAGAAAAATCTTTAATCTTAAGCATGAGTCTCATGAGTCATGACCACTATCTTTCCAATGATAGAATCTTTTATAATTAAAAAATAAGAAGTAAATTAGAAGTCCCCTTACCTAGTTACATAAACTTCGGGTACAACAATCTATTTGAACATTATTTTTTTCGAATACATGCATAACATGAACAGGTTTTGGGTTTATCCATGACCATCTACACACATGAGGATATCTACTAAAAGGGATAAGATGGTCTTCTCTTATCCATATTTCTAAATTCGGACAAGACTGAATCCTCTAGTAAAATATATATTCCAAAAACAAAAACAAAAATAGTACCAAGCTGTCGGTATACTATGGTTCTAGTTTCAGGCTTAGTAAATGGAGTCATGGAAAGGCCATGAGGGCTATCATCACCTAATGTTAACTCATCTAACAAGCTTAATGTGCTGAGTGCTGAGTGCAGAGACAATTGGACAAGCTTTAATTGTCTAATTGATTAAGAACTGTCGAAAATTGTGAATAGAATTCTTCTACTAGTATAGGCGGTGATGTGTTAGCCAATGCAAGATGGATTAAGGGGCGTCATGCTGTCATGACATGTGCTGTGCCTGGCATGCAATTTGGATCCCCACGTGAGCTCCTTTGTTCTATTCTTTTTTAAATTATCAGCAACAGAGATCATGTGAAACTTTTCCATTGTCGATCACATAAAGTTTCTGAACACTCCATTTCGTAATGATAAGGTCATATACCCAATTGATGATAACACCAAATTTTGTTTTTAAGCATCTAATGTTGTGTGGCTTGTTGCTTTAAAACAGTAATAAGTTCCATCAAATAACAATAGAATCTCTGGCACTTCTTATTGCCAAACCAGATGTACCGGATGTGTAAATCTATCAAAATCCAGTGACTTCTTCCGATGTGGTACTGGTATGCATAGTCATCTCATAGTTAGTAAAAACTTATTAAATTGATCATCCCAGGCCCGGCCAACAAAAGAAACTCCATTTATCTGCAAGATGACCTGTTAACTCTTGTTTGTTTTATTGTATTTGAAAGTTTCTTTGGTAAGTGGCATTGGATTTGAAAATGCATGAAGTTTGCCAATCATTTGTATGATAATCTGGACGAAAAACCACCCCAAATCGCAGGGTTTACAAGAAAGTCAACCAAACTAACATCTATCTATTAGTATTTAAAAGTCAAAATGTAGCATCTAATGTTGTATTTTTGCTACATTCCTATTGAACCATGTTATCAACCACTTCACCATTTTTTTAATGATTTATTTCTCAAATATTTTGATAATATTAAATAGGATAAACTACATATTTGGTCTCTAACTTTTATAGCTAATTTCAATTTGGTTCTTAACCTTTTAAATGTGTCAATTTAGTCTTAACATTTTGGAATTGTGTCAAAATGGTCTCTGATGTTAAGTGATGGATGGAAAATGCGGACGTAGCTAATAGCCTAAATAAATATTATTTTCTTGCCACATGGACTGACACCCGTACTGCCAAGTCAGATTACATTAAAAAAAAAAATTGTTAGAGGGGCTATTTGGGATCAAAATCCCTAATAGAAATGGATTTGAATTTGTTACAAGTACAACCCACACCACAAGGTTCACTGGACCACAACCCACCTTCACGTTTTGCTCTCTCTCTCTCTCTCAAAGTTAAGGTACTACTCTTTTTATATTCTTGTTTTTATACAAACAAACTCTTCATAAATAAAGTCAAAAGATAGCATATTGCTGGGAATGTGGCCACACTTTACATTTTGGATCCATATATTAAATTAGAACCAAGAAAACTGCCAATGATCCTTACAATTGCTCGAAAACTTATGCTTTTAAAAACTTTTATACAAAATTAGCTATCTTCCGTAAAAATCATCATCTTTTGACACTATTAAATGACGAGGAAGATGAAGGTTTTGTGTGGGGAAAAAGGTTGCTTGGTGAATGGGGGAAATGAGGCCATTTGTAATGGTGGTGAGATCTGAAGAAAAGATCAGTCATTGTGAGTTTTGGTGCAAATGGGTCAATGAGAATTTGATGTGGAAGAGTGGTTCCTAGTGAAAGGAAGTGAAACTAGAGCACAAGGGTTGATGGATATAAGTTATAACTGATTTGTGAAGATTAAGACATGCATCTGTAATTCTTAGTAGTGCCATAACTTTTCATACCAATGAAAAATACAAAATGAAGAAGACGATGAAACGGAGTTTAAAAATGTAAACAAACCCAATGACCCATTAGTTGATGTGGAATTTTTTTTTTTTTTTAAATTTATTTAGGCCGTTTGACACGTCAGACTTTTCCATCCAAAAGATAATAGCATGAACTAAATTAACATGACACTGAAAAGTTAGAGACCAAATTAATACAATTGAAAAGTTAGAAACTAAATTGATATATGATATGATATCATTTCAAAAAACAAAAAAAAAAAATTTGAAATATGATATAAAAGATAAAGACCAAATATGTAGTTTATCTTATTAAATATATTAAATCCTCCAAGATATTATTAAAAAAGAGGAAAATATTGTCCAAGATGAATGTGTAAAGTCAACCTGTTAATATATTTAATATTATCAAAAAATTAGAAGAAAAAAATCAATAAATATATAAAAATAGTGATGTGGCCGATGATTTGGTCCAATTTGGTTTACTTCAGTCCATTAAGTTTAATGATGCATAGAAAATTAGTAGGCTGAATGCTCCGAGCTTCAATGGGCTTGTGGTTATTTGGAAGACCTGAAAAAAAAGAAGCACAAGATCAAAGATGACCGGGGTGAACCGGCCAAGAATCCTCCGATACTAAAGTTAGTTTTCTCCCTAGAACTCAGGAATTCTAACTTTAGGAGTGTAAAAACTTACTTTCATTTGATATGGTTGAGTCCTTTTATAGTGAGCTTTAGAGTAGTTTCCTCAACGTGGATGAAAGTTAAAAAGTTTAGACTTAACTTCCACAACTGTTATCAGAAGTTAAGAACTTAGTGGGAAGTTAGAGTGATGAATAAAGATTTTGCTCATACTTCAAAATAGTAGAACGTGGTCCGAATCGTAAGCTTTAGGATAGAGATTTTCTCTAAGAATTTCTAAGTGTTGGGAGGTCGCCCAAGTACTTCTATGCTAGACAACCTTCTTATATTGGGACAACATTTTTGGATTTGGACGACGCTATGAACGAACTGGAGATAATCCAATTTTTGGTTCACCATCAAAGTCCATTTTGGTTCATTTCAGTCCACTCCGGTTCAATTCAGTCCATGCTGTCCATTTCGGTCTGATTTGTTCCATTTGGTCCACTTTGATCTATTTTGGTAAACATACTTTAAGAATGGGAAAGATAGGTTTAAGTTAAGAATACCTATTTTAAATATGAATTTATTAAAAAATAGTGGATTGAACCCACATTTTCAATTGCAAAACACTAGTGTGTAACAAACACTTCCCTTATAAATAAATTTGTTGTCATCTCCATTCTCTAACAAAAATGATTATATATTTTTTTGTACAAGCACCCAAAATAGTTGAGATGAAGAAACAAGGTCACACAAAATAAGCTCTTTATGTTATGACTCTGTTGTGTGATTGTAAGAAGCACCAAACTTTTTACTAAACAATAAATAAATACAAAATAATATCAATGCAAAAAATTGTAATGCAGACAACTAAAAAATAAGATGTGACTGTCAAAAACTGTTGCCAATCCATGCGTTCGAGTTTCAATAATGGAGATCTCTAGGATTTTCTGACATTTTCACATTAATAACTGAGAGTGATTCACAGACTCAGGACAGATAACAACCGTAACACCATAGAGTAAAGTAAACGCTGCAGATTGCTTGTCCCAACACAGATGATCACCTCAACATGCATGACAAGATTTTTCTATTCTTGTTTTCCTTTTCTTATAAGAATTGTTGGATCTTGCAACAACACAGAGAGAAGACAACACCCCCCCTAGATAAATGAAAAAAATACGGACACGAACACATGGTAGATTGGCTAATTTCTAAATGAATCCATCTTTTAGTCTTTGTGATGCTTTTCAACTCAGTTGGCGAACTTACTACCCAATTTTGCTCTTGGTCTCATTCTGATCTTCTTGACTCATTCACTGAATCTCAAGACTATCTATCATTCATGACCACTATGAGAGTATGCAAACATGTGTGTTTAGAGTGAACCCTACTAAATGAACTTCTGAACTTAAAAATGTATCTATATATATTATTTATGTATAGACCATGACAATAATATCCTTGATATATTAATCGTCAACAAATCCCAAAGCATTCCAACTGAAAAAAAATAGTTATATAAATGATAGGTCCAAATGAGATCGAAAACTAGTAAGAATTTTCCAACTAAGTTTGTAAAAAAGTTTATGGCTATAGCATTTCCTCATTCATTTGATTCGAAGACTTCCTATTTCTAAGTGTAATGTAAACTGACCATACACTTAGAAAATATATGTAGAATTGGCTGTCATAATAGGAAAATGGTATGGTTTATCTTCAAAAGAAAATGAGCAATCATACGGTCCACAAGGTTCATTAGATCAGTGTAAGTCATCAGCTTAACAAGACTCCTATGATTTTTACAAAGATTAATTGATGTTAATACCTAAAAGCCATAATTCCATGTATAATTGGGGAATCCTAGAAGGGTGAGCAGTGGTGGTCTGATCCGTGACTCAAGGGGAAGATGGATTAAAGGTTTTACTCGCAACATTGTTATTTCCTCCAGTGTAGAAGCAGAGCTATGGGCGCTAAGGGATGGACTTTCTTTATGCATTTCTCTCAACCTTATGGCTCTAGAGATAGAAGTAGATGCTAAAGTTGTTTTGGAATGGATGACGAATGAACATAGCTTTAATCTTAATCATTCTCCCCTTATTATGGACTACAGGATTCTCATCAAACAAGTGCCTTGAGTAAGGATGATGCACTGCTTTCGTGAAGTCAATAGGTGTGCGGATGCACTAACCCAAAAATGTCCAATTATTCAGCAAGACTTTCGTGAAGCCAATAGGTGTGCGGATGCACTAGCCCAAAAATGTCCAATTATTCAGCAAGACTTTGTTGTTTTTGATAGTCCGCCTGTGGACATTGTTATGCTTTTGTATTATGACCAAATTGGGCATGTATTATGAGATGATTCGTCCTCAAACAACTGTTTTTCTTGGGTAGTGTTTAATATTATTCTCTTATTTACCAAAAAATAATAATAATAATAATAATTCCATGTATAATCCACCATAAAGACAGCCAAACCCAGTTTGAAAAGCTCAAGAAGACTGAAAGGTTTAAGGGCAGTGCCACAGAATTTTACATAAATGTTCCCATGTCGTACGGATTTGAAATTCTTTCACCTTGTAATAACTTTCCTCTGTTTTCTTTGTATCTTTTAAGCTGAGATAGCAATAAAAGATATTAAGAAAAAGATTTTTACATTGTCATAGTCAACATAGATTAACTGCACATTTCTTTAGGATAAATCAATCTGATTTCGTTGAAACAAATAAAAGAATCCATCTTAGAAAAAAAAATTACAAAACTCGCTGTTTAAGATTTATAGTAGTAAAACTGTTAGACATAATTACAAAAAATATATATATATTTAAAAAAATAAATAAACGAAAAAAATGAGTTAAAAATTACATCAAGATAACAATACGCACTGTATAAAATTTATAGCAGTAAAACTGTTATTAACATAAATACACCCAAAATAAAAATTAAATGGGATGAAAAAAAAAAAGAATAAAGAAAGAGTATAAAATTATGGGAAAAAAAGGAGGGGGGTGATGTTGGAAAATATGCACAATAATCTCTCAAAATCCTGAATGCTATACCAAAATGAACAATCTGCTTCACCTAGAACAACCAGTGTTTCTTCTTAGGCTTTGGGTGAGGTGGAGCATCTGCAAAGCAACAAGTAATTCAAAAAATTATTAAACTATTCGATATTCCTTGATAACCCAATAACTTTGAAGTTCACTGCTAGAAATTCAGGTCTTAAAGGCAATACACACCTCGAATCTCATATAATGAATTGTAATGAACCTCAGACCAGAAACTTAACCACAACTCTGCACCATTTTGTTTAAAGAAAATGGAAACTGTTAGAATATAAAATTTGTAAGGAATAATACTTCTAAAATAAAAAATAAAAAGAAAAGAAATTTGTAAGGAATACTGAAAGTTACTCTATATCTTAATGGTCCGTTTGGATTGAAGGGAAGGGATGAGGAGTAGAGTAGAGTAAAATAGACTTAGCACAAAATTAGCTTATTTTTAACTGACACTACTCTACTCCCCTCCACTCCCCCTCGTTCCCCCTTCCATCCAAACAGGGCATAAATGACCATTTCTGGAGATAAAGCTTGTCCCCATACCCTAACCTATTGAGTTACATTTTTCCTTTCCACCTAATACCCAGGTACATAAAAAATCTTTGCCAGATGTGCGTGTCCATAAAATAGAAGGCCTGCTATTATAACTCATTTGAGACAAATTCTCTTTGCTCAAATACTTGTAAGAAAGTAACTGCCTATTAATGTTGATTCCAGGAGCAATTTAGAGAAAGAAGTCAATTGTTAAAGTCTAATTCTGAAAAACAAAAGAACTACCATACCCTACACATAGAGAGCACTTGGAACTTAATTAAAATAAAATAAATAAATAAAATCTAAAACATGCAATTTCAATGACTCACATGGCGAATAGTTCAGAAAAAGTAATGGCTATAGAAGAGTTAGACAAACAGGATTTATTTGGAGATATTGGAGGCTGTGTGGTGGCCAGCAACTTTAGGAATCTTAAATACAATGCGCGCATGCACACACAGTTTTCATATGATGTAATTTTTAAGCAACAGAATAAAATCATATGGTGATGGTGGTATTTTTATGTCTTACCTTGTTTAGGCGCCTGGGATCTAGGTATGATCTCAATAAAACAAGTATCTCTGAATGATGTCAAAAGGCATATCTTTGCTGCAAACTGCATGTTAATAGGCAACTGTTTATTACCTGCTGATGTTGAAGTACATGAAATGACGCTACACAATAAAAGTTAACACCATTGCACCAAAAAAAAAAAAAAAAAAAAGAAGCTTGACAGTGCATTGTGTCAATTCTGTTGAAACCAGGGGCAGTCCTAGGTGAACCCATAATCTATAAGGACACTTTCATGAAAGTATATATATAGCCTCCCCAAGGTCACACAATTTTTCAATATGGCACTCCCAAATGACACATTTTTATTTTACCTTCGTTCCATACTAAAATTTACAACACATAATAACTCTACAAACACAAAATATTACTACCCCCCCCCTAAAAGTATGAATTATGATGCAGCCATGAAATAGTAATACTACCTAAATCTTCTACCAAAAAAAAAAAATTACAGCTTATGATGCTTTAGGAAAAAATACCAGACCTTATCAGCTGCTGCTTGTAAGGTAATATGGTCCCCCCACTCACCAGATCTGCATAATTCAACATATCAGAAAGTGAAGATAGAAATCTTTTCTGCCAGCAACTTGATGAAGTACTACTAGTCCACAGCATAAAAACATCCATAAATTTAAATGCTTACTACACCAAACAATGGAAGAAATGACCTTTAACCAAAATACTTTTCCATGTATCCAAAAAAAAAAAAAAAAAAAAAAAAACTTACTTTGCCATTTTCTTGTAATAACGTTTGTACTTCATTGGGACATAGCCTTCATATAAAGTACGGTAGTCTTTGAGCTGTAACAGGAAAAAGTAGCGCAACATAAGCAAACTTGAATTAACCACTCATGACTATCTATTTCAATAAAACGACCACTGTTACGACAGATAGAGGGATTTGTAACCATTCACATCTTATATTTATTACATGGTGCATTTGTGACAACTACAGTCCCCCTGTACCAAAACAGCATAAGAAAGGTGGTGTGACTTCAACAAGTATCTATTAAAAAATGTGAAAGCAACCACTATGTTTAGTTCCAAAAATTATCAAAGGTCTTTACAAATTTAATCCAAAAAGTTTGAAATCTTGGAATAGGAAAGTAACACACACCCAATGGGCTTTGAAACCACCTCCTCACCTTGTTTTTATAAAGGGGTGGAGGTGCGCAACTTGAGTTAAAGTTCATTGGCATTATAAAAAATTTGTTCTTAGGATGGATCATTTTGATTCCCATCTAGTTGGGACCTGCCCATGAGTTGGTAAATTTAAATATTTTCTTACACATTTTGGAATCTAAAATTGAAAAGGAAAAAGTAAATGAGTGCAATAGATCCCATATAAGAGTGGTAAACCCAAATCCATACAAAAACTAGGGAGGTGTGACAATCCCTATAAATAAGGGTCGCAGTATAACCTTTTCTGTTAGTGTTTGAGAACTGAAAAACAAAAGTTTGTCTAGAGCTAGAGTGAGAGCACCATTGAATGTATTTAGTTCTTCGGTCTGAGAATGTTAGTTTATGAGTTTTAGAGTTGAAATTTTGTAATCCTTATCGTTGATGGTGGATTCACCAAGGACGTAAGCAATTGGCAGAACCTTGTTAAAAATATGTGGCTTGTAATGTTGCTACTTTTGTTGTTTTGTGTGCTAATCATAATACATCCTTCTCCAAGTTTGAGTTAGAGGTGGTGGTGTTTCCTATTAGTTGAGACCAGTGTACTTTCCATTGTTAGAGGCAGAGGTAATTAGGGATGAATGCTGATGGTGGTGGCCATGGTAGATTGCCGATGGTTATACAGTGGTAATGACAAGTCATGGCAGGAAGTGGTGATAAGCAATGCCAGTGGTAAGAGTGACAGAATGTTGACAAAGGAAAATGGAGATGGCGGTAATGAATGTCACTATAGATTGTTGTGTGGTGGTGATTGCCCACAGATAGGAAATGAGGAAGGAAGTGGTAGCACTGATATCAACCACAGCAATTTTGGTATTGTACTAGGATAACAGCAAGAGTAATGGTATTGACAGCAATGGTGGCAGAGGTATTAAAATCAACAATAAAGTAATGGTGGTGACCATGTCAGTAATATTCAGTTTTTCTTTTTAGTTGTTCATTCTCCCTTCTCTAGAAGTCTTTGTTATAAGGTAATGAATTAGAATATCATTGAATGAAGTTCTAGTTATTCATCTGTCAATCAATCTCCGATGCATTTGGCCTTTCAAATCCACCCTACCTGTTTCACAATATCCTTCCGAACATGCTTGTGATACTCAGGTGACTTGTACATTTGTTCTGAAAGTGCACGAAACTGCAATATAAGGGAAACATCAATAATAATAAATAAATAAAAACAGAAAAGAAAAAAAAATGGCATTTCTTGAGAATCATTGCACATGCCTGACAGTTTCCATCCCCAGAAACCTTCACTTCATATAAACCATAGATGTTCAGCCTGAGAGAAAATAAGAAGAATTTTACTTAATACTAAACCAAGATTGCACAACATCTCACAAGACCTCCCTATCAATAATTTCCAGCATAAGCTTAGATACTCCAAAGGCCATATCTTCACGTTCACACAATAAAAAAGACCCAGTTTCAAGAATATATTAATTGGTTGACTCAATATGAATACTTAGAAAGGGAAAACAAATCACAATGTATGTTTCTGTATGTGAACAATTTCAAGGATGAACTTAATGAAATTCCCACCCAGATAATAACATCTAACCCATCTTGAAAAATACCACGATATGAAACTTAGAGACATAAATTCATACTCGCTAATATTAAAATAAAAACTAACATGACTTAGAGCTATACACACACACAAACATTGAAATTTTTAGAGGTTTGGCCAAAAAAAAAGAGCTGCACCTCCCCACTTCCAAAAGAGCTGGCCCCCCAAGGTCACAACAAATATTTAGGGATTTATTTTCAAAGTTAAAATGAAAGTATTCTCTCAGAGAAAGAGAGATACAGCTACACTATTGCACCCCCCCCCCTCTTCTTTATTTCTCACTAAATCAACTAACGACCGTGGTGCCAAGGAGCCAATGAATTTTTTATTGAAAATTTAGTAATTATATTGAAAAGGAAATTGCTTTCACTACAAAGGTAAATTTTATGCTATGACAAATCATCGTTAAGCACGACTTTGAAAGGAGATGTTAACTTCTTTTTTGGATATTAGATTAACATATTTATAGCAAACTAGACAATATGTATATTTATTAGAGTTTTGGAAGATTATAAATCCTTTTCACGCATTAATTTGTAAATGTATATGGCAAAGTTGAAATCTTTTTATACACTGTACAAGTTATGACTTACAAGCAACTTAATTAATGTTTAAGCACTTAAATCAATGCTCATTCATGTGAGTGAACAAGCATGCCAATAAATATTAAAGTGTCATTTTACATACTACTACTAGTACTATTTTCCAGCAATAAAATCTATTCAACACTTTTACAAGATTCCCCTTCAAGATATCTGTAGACAAATTTTTTTAACTGTCAAGTGTAAAAACATACCTCTGGAGAAGCCGTTGGTGATCCAAACTTGCATCATTAAAGTCAGGGATGAAGGTATTTATTCGTGGGACATGCTGGAATGTCAAGAAGTTAAAAGCAAAGAAAAATTTGTAAGGGAATTTTGTTTCATTGAATAAGAAGTGCTCCACATCAAAGAAGCAATGAATAATCAAAGAAGTCAAGGATTTATTCTACAACAATCAGATCATGTAAAACATGATGCAGGATAATAATTTTCTGAGAATAAATTATTATATCTAACCAAAGTCCATAAGATTAGAAGGGAGGGGGGAATTAAGCAGAAAAATATAAGAGAGTAAATTGAATTGAAAATGACAAAACATAAGAAATAAATCTTCTCCATTATACTCTTTTTTCTTTTCTTTTTTAATTTCTATAGGAATTATGAAAAAGATTTTGAATTCATTACTGAACTAAGCTCTAGATACATATCCACAAAAAGACAACTGAATATAATTTATTCTTAAATAACTAAAATTAAAAGCCTAGTTACAATATAACAAGAAAAGAAAAAATGTTAAAGTATTCTTACAGGAATAGATGCCAAACTGGAAAGGCGTCTACCCACTGCACCATCTAACTTAGCATACTCTTCAGATAGCACAGCAGCAATCATCCGGTCATCCTCAATATCCTGCTGACTGCTCAATGAAGTTGAACTAGAACTTTCACCCACACTGTGAGTTCCATTCTGAGCTCCGTTCCACATAATGTATCTCGGAAACTACTAATAACTTCTTCACGTGAAATCAGAGACTAAAAGAATCCTCTGCTGCTGAACTGCCAGAGTTAAAAGCTTATCACTGTTACAAACACTTCAAATACCATATTGGAATGCAGAGTACCAATAGAAACCAAGTACAAGGTTTCCAACTGCACCATCTAGCTTGGCAAATAGTCAAATACCATATTGGAACACGAGGTACAAGTTTTGACAAAGAAATTTTCTCAGAATTTATAAGGTTTGTACAAAAATAGAGAAACCAAGGTATGTTTAACAGGCTATTGTTACAAATTGATCTAACAAATTATGTAAGTTAATTACTAACATCTCATATAACACCAAGCCTATTCATATCATATCATATCATAAGCGCGTTGTTGAATAAGGTGTAAATATGGATGACCAATCATATACACTAATCCTATTCAACAGGTGATACAAATTTAAAGACAATGCCTCTGTACCCGAATAAATAAATAAAAAGTTTAAGGTTGCCTATCAATCAGTGAGTACAACTTTTTTTATTTAATTTTTAATTTTTAAAACGATTAGATTTGATTGATTTGGATTAATACAGCTCTAACATCTAATATAAATAAAAAAGATGCAAATATAAAATATATCCAGGACCCATATCTTAAATAAAATCACAAAACCACAGACCGCACCAAATGAAAATTATAAATATAATATACACACAAAAAATGCATACATCTGAGGAAGAGCATCATCCAAATTCAATCCAATCATCTGTAAACTACGATAAGGCACGACAAGAGAGAGATGGAAAACCAAAAAAAAAAAAAAAACAGAAACAACGAGTTACATATGCAAACAAGTTTGATCCTGAATCTGTGTCGGTGCAGTAATAGCGATCAGAAAAGAAAAAGGCAAAAAGAACATGAAAATGAAACAAAACATGAATACCTGGGAATGCGATGGACAATCTTGAAAAAAGGTTTGTTTTGATTGTATTGTAAGATTTATTATTATTATTTTTTTTTTTTTTGGACAAAGAGAGACACTTTTTGTAACACGAGAGATTCGTATTGACTTTTCTTTTTTTTTTTCTTTGTGTGTGTGTGTGTGTGTGTGTGTGTGTGTGTGGACTGGAGATAGATATATATGATGATGGGTTGTTTTGGGTTGGTTGAGCAAAAAGGTTTAAGAGAAAAGAAGAAGAAGAAGAAGAAGAGAAGGGGGTGATGAATTCATGACCAAATCATGAAATCATGAAAGGAAAAAAAGTAGGATAGATTATAGTTTATAGATAGAATGATAGATTAGACCAATTCGTAAAAACACCTATTTATTTTATTTAATTAATTAATTAATAAAAATATTGGGCGGTTGGTTAGCTTTCAGTTTCCCGGAAGAAACAGGACACACGGTCGCGGATGATTTGGTACTACCCTCGCTTCATATCATATCCCACCTTTTGTGAGCATTTGGTGGACCCACAACTCTCTTGCCCTCTCAATTTTTTTTTTTTTTTTTTAAAGAATAATGTCAATTTTTTTTTTTTTTTAATATTTGTTAACATGATAAACTGATTGCTGCCCCTTTTTTTTTTTTGCTTGGAAGAATATCATTTTTAAAGGAGTATACCATTAAATATATATATATATATATATATATATGGTAAGGACACGGTTTGGAGCCCAAGTCCAAGGTGAAAATAAATATTGGTCTAATGAGTCCAGTACAATGAATTTGTAGAGAGTAGGTTAGAAAACTAGGCCCTCATGAGTTAAATAACAGTTAGAATAGATTTAAAAGACAATTAAGCAAGAGCAAGAATGATTTTTCTAAGTAAATTTGCCCTCGACACGGTTCGAGAAGGTTAGTTCTTATATAAATCAATTGTTCAGGTTACAAATACAATTTTTTATTGCTACAATGCTCTCTCTCTCTCTCTCTCTCTCTCTCTCTCTCTCTCTCTCTCTCTCTCTCTCAAGGTCCTCCCTCTAATTTATACTATCTCCCTTTTCTTATCTTCACCTTACACGTGGATAGTAGATCGCTCATGTTGATCCTTGTCCCATCAGCACCCTTTTGAAGTTTTTGGGGTAGCTGTAAGGCTGAAAAACACTGTTCAGAAATCACTTCCTCATTAATGCGGTCAGAGGGTTAGTTACAGAGCATTCAATGGGTTGGTAGTAGTTTTCTCTTAGATATCTCTGAGTTTCCATCCCTCCTATACATTCATAATTCACGTCCTTATTAGTAGAATTTCCTGAGAGGTCACTTTAAATGATAGGATATACATTTGGTCTGTGCTTCGTTTATCCGAGGAGATACTCCTCCTCAATCCATCTCCCCAACCTTTCCATTTGCAACATACTCATGTCACTTTAAGCTTAACACCCTCACTACTGTTTATTCGTCCTCGGCCAAGGCCCAATATATAATTTTTTGCCCTTATCCCTACACACACACACACACACACACACACACACACACATATATATATATATATATATATATTTAAAATTCAATTTTGCACTATGTGTCTAAATTTATGTGAGAACCACACCATAATTATCGATTTAAGTTTGTACCATGTGTCCACTTAAGTTTTTTAATTTTTGTACTAAGTGAACTAATGAGCACAAAATCTAAAAATCTACTATTAATGAATTTAAAAAAAAAAAATCACATATACTCAATAGAAATTACCACACAGCAAATTTCACCACACATTTTATCTTATTAAAAATTAGAAAAAAAATTATCATAAGTAGTATTAAATTTAGGAAAGAATTTTAATATGTGACTTGTAAGGACTCGATTTGTAACGAACCGTAACAGTGTTGGGTTCGCACGTGAAAAGGCCCAAACAATATCATTTGTAGAGCGTGGGTTTGAAAGGTTAGGCCTTAGTCACCAGACGGTGGGTTTTTCGTGGTGTTCAGACATGGTTTAAATAGTATTCACCCTGGGAGTCGCACTCCTGGAGGCAGGCTGGGAGGCTCTAGGTTTTGGCCATTTTTCCCAGCCTCTACTCTGGATTACTTACTTTTCCTTTTATACTAGCCTGTGTTCCTTATCCTTCGTCCACATGTAGGATCAACATTCCAAGACTGATACTTGTCCCATCAGCCCATACCCAGAGTGGTTGGGGGTGGTTGTAAAAGCTGGAGAGTATGGCTCTGTTAGGTGTAGAGTATTGAATGGCAATAAGGGCAGCTTTTCCGGGTCGTTTATACTTTCCAGCATACCCTTTTCTATTAGCACAGATATTTTAGATTTTTTTCCAAGTTGTTTCTATACCTTTTTTGGCCTTTTCTTCTTGTGAGATTTCGGACATGCCGAGGACTGAATCGTCCTCGGCTGTGTCCCAATGCCATTTTGTACTTGTATTACCGATCCTGGGATATAACCCTTCTCGGCTCGGGCCTTTAGACCCCAATGAATAAATGGGCCAGGGCCACAAACTATTGGGCCCCACATGACTAATTATGTTTACTTTAAAAAAAAAATAATTTGACTAATTATTTATATTTTTATGATAAAAATTGGGTTTAATTTTAAATGTATCTATACATATGCATGTGTTATATGCTTTTTTTTTTTTTTTTTAATAATCTGACTATTATTTATACTTTTATAATAAAAATTATTTTTAATTTTAAATGCATCCATGTATTTGAATAATGGCTGAGTCTTTTAACTCAACTAGTTAGTAATTTGGAATATTTTAACAGGATCATCTAGAATTCAAATTCTTTCTATCTTTTAACTATTAAATTATCAATAAAAAAAAAAGTTAATAAAAAATTAATATCACTTCATTTATTGTTTGATAAACACCACTTAGTCATGGGTAAAACTTAGATACACTTCTATATGTGGGTGTATCTTCAATTTCCAAATTAAATTTGACCATATAATTATCTTATCAATTAATCACATCCTTGAATTTAATTGCGTTTATTCCTTAGAACAAATAACATGGTAATTATTGTTGTGACCAATATTGAGCAATGTCAAGGATATTAAAAATAAAAATAAAAAAAGGCAAGACTTAGGTGTTGTTCCTTAAATTCCTCTCTTAAAATTCTGTCATATGGATTTTTTCTTATGAGATATAAGTGTATTTTTTTTAGTTAAGTAGCCAAATGACTGAATTTTAAAAAATGAATCTAAAGAATAACACCTAAGATACTGTACCTAAGTTTTGTCCAAAAAAAAAAGTTCACAACTTTTGTCACAACTCGTTACATTATTGTACGTAAGTTTTGTTCAAAAAAAAAGTCCACAAATTTTGCACAACTCCACGTGACAAGTTATGGCAAAAGTTGTGAACTTTTTTGTGTCCCTAACATTTTCTGATCAATACAACCATGTGATCCAATTTGATCCATCCTAATCATGATACTAGTTTATCATGTGATTGTGCACATTTGTAATGATTACATATCAAAAAATGAAAAAAAAAAAAATATATATATATATATATATATATATATATATATATCATCAAGCTTAAAAATGTACCCAAGTAGTGTAGTTTAGATAATTTTAGAAAGTATTAAGTGACCGTCATGATGGCTCACATTCTTATTGTGCCACTGGAATAAAAGAAATAAAATTTTACACTTAGGGTGCGTTTGGGTAGTGCGTTTTGCACTTCCCACATCTTCATCTATGTTTGTTTCCTTTCTTTTTTTTTTTTTTAAAGACCAATGCCTGGTGCATTGTTCATGGGACATGAACAGTGCACCAAGGCATATGAATAGTAAAAAAAGAGTGAACAGTAAATTTATTTATTTATTTTTATTGTTTTCAGTTTTCAGCAAAATAAGCTGTATCCAAACAGACCCTTAGTCTAAGCTTAAATTTGCTAAATAATTCTATATTCCACATTAGGCTTAAGAGAAAATGTTGAAAATATAAGGATATAAAATGGGACAATTATTTTATTGCTAAATTGGAAAATAGAATTTACAAACGTTTGAGTGATTTGATTACTATTTTGAAAGGGGAGGGTTAGAAAATTAAACGAAAAAAAGCGGTCAAACTGTAATACCTATTCGCATATTTGTTAATAACATGACGAATGTTCTAAGATGCAGAACATGCCATGACTTGGTAATAATTTGAACAGATTCGTTAATTTGACCTTAAAAGGTATTTGACATAATCCAAATTTTGGAAGCCGAAACTAAATAAGAGACAAAAGAAAATTATTTGCTTCTTTTCCTTTGAACAAGCAAGAGTGTCTTGTTTTTGAGAAGAAACTTGGCATGTTCAAAAAACAATTTCACCATAATTTATAAAAAGAGTAATACAGCAAAGACAAGGTCATCAAATGCTCTAACAAATTCATCATCAAATCAGCCTATAATGGAAGACTATTGTACAGCCTATTATGACTCTATTGTACAGTCTGTGACTTTCAAATCAGACCATATCATCCACCCAATCTTAAGCAAAGCCCTTAGTCAACACATTGTTGAGCAGATTAAAAAATTTGGGAATTTAGATTGATATTGTTGCTTAGCTTCAAATCCACTACTACCACCATATGTACTTTCCCTTCACATTGCAAAAGATTTAGTGCTAGGAAATATCATCAGTCCAAATTAACAAATTTATATAGTCCTCACTTAAAATCAGTATGTGTGGTACAGTCAAGAGCGTTTGGTACATAGCATCTTTCCATTTCCCTCAAACAATCAACTTCCCAAGCTCAACAACCCACCAAATATGCTCCTTGTTTTCTCCCCTTGGTCTAGGCACAAGAAAGGATAACAAGAAAAAAAATGCAGTACTTTGATCACCCAATGCTAGGTCTGAATTCTTTTAGACTGCTTACTATTCAGAAAATTTTCAAACAAAAATAGTAACCTGCATTCCAACTATATACCTCATTACAATGCAGGGACAGAATTTCTACAAGACAATCCAGCATTCCGTAAACTCTGAAAGTGATACGGGGAGAGAAAATGAGTGCATTTAAAACGACACAAGTAAATAGATTAGTTAGTGGATTCACACAGATAGATTGGAAACAACCAATCAGCTGGGAGGTCTTATGTCTGTGAAACATAAGACAATGAAGCCAGCTGACAAGCTAAAAAATTCCTGTTGTTAATGTTCTATTAGAGATCTTACAATCATCTAAAGTGGCTCATTGTTTGGCATACAAAGCTCTAGAAGGTCAATGAGAAATTTACGTATTAATGCCTATAAATATTAACTTACAAGCCCAAACAAAAATCCTTGACATAGGTTCTACGTGCTCTAGACAGAAAGAAACTCACCATGAAATTTGTCTATCTAATGCTTTACCACATAACAAATCCATCAACCTGGTGTAGACAAAATTATTCAGCATACCTTACTTGCAATTGCAGAAAGAATATGCCTCAATTTTGTATCAATGTCCAAATCCAACAGAATTGCTAAATGCACTGAGCAACTTGAAATAAAGCCCCCCCATTGTGCACTCTATTTGCTTCACTATGCATTCGAAACAGCCCCAGAACAGCAAATTTACAAACTGAAGAACCTTTCTCATCAAAGTACTTTTTGGCTATACATTGAACTCTACACTGTATGCCCACAACTGCCGGCAAAATTATTTTGACTCTGAGTTTTCCAGACCACGGGATGTAGAAGTGAAATAAGTTTATCATCCCCAAACAAGAAAGTTATCGATGTGTGTAGAAAGTGCAATCAGCATTATCTCTGGCCCCATGCAGATATCCAGTGAGTTCACTTGTTGTAATAATCATGACTAGTGCAGCTACACATGGAGTTCAGCAGAGCAAAACATCATTTTGCCTTCTTCTAGTAGCAAAATGTCCATTTGGGTCATGGAACATGTCCACGGTACCGAATTGAAGCCAAAAATTCTATAAAGCATTTGAGACTTCAGCGACCATGCTTTCTCTTTTTCTGGCCCTTGCCAACAGAGAAAGAACCAACTGCATACCGTGAATTAACAAGCTCCCGAGGTACAGCTGCTCCAGAGGATTTTAAAATTTCAATCAGCTCTGGAAACATATTCTTGTTTTCCTCATTCAAAAACACAATTGCTGTACCCTCATCTCCCAATCTGGATGCCCTCCCAATCTGATGGATGTACTCTTTAATGGAATTGGGCATGTCAAACACTATTACCTGTCTCACACCCAAAAGATCAACACCCCGACCCAAAACTCCAGTGGCCACAACAACGGGAATCTCTCCCACCAAAAATGACCTCATGATTTCTCTCCTCTCCTTCATGGACTTCTCCCCATGGATTGATAAAGTTTTCATCCCAGTGGTGACTGTAATTGCATTAGATAGTAGATCTGCCCCAAGTCTTGAACCCACATACACCAAAACAGGGGGCATAAAATGCTGCTTACTCATTAAAATATCAAAAAGCTTTTGCTTTTTGTGCTTTGATTCAACCCAGATAGCTAGCTGCTTCACAGACTTACTTGGCCTATTAGGCTTGCCAACAGAGATGACAACAATACCTTTTGCCATAGAGCTAGCCATCTTCTCTACCTCAGGTGAGATTGTTGCTGAATACATTAAGATCTGTGGTTGTGATAGAGCCCTAAAGATCTGCATTACCTGATCTCGGAAACCCCTTTGGAGCATCAAGTCGACCTCATCCAGAACAAAAAAGATCACATCATCTAGTTCATTATCATGCTTGGTTAAAAGATCAATAAGCCTACCTGGAGTTCCGACAATTAATTCCACCCCTCCCTCAATGCGATGTCGTTGTCCAGCCATGGGATCACCACCAACAACAAGTGCAGTTTTAAATGGCAAACCCTTTGCAAGTAACTTAGCATGTTCCTCAACCTGTATAGAGAGCTCTCTAGTTGGTGTTAAAATTATTGCCAATGGCTTTTTCTGGTTTGTGGAGCTCTCAAGGCGAACACTAGCACAATGAGAAACAATTGGAACCAGAAAGGAAGCAGTTTTCCCTGAGCCTGTGTCAGCTGAAACAAGCAGGCTTTTGCCTGTCAAAGCAGCAGGGATTGCTTGCATCTGCACAGGTGTGGGCATTTCATATCCTGCAGCTTCTATATTTTGCAGAAGCTTTTTAGGAAGATTAGATGAAGAGAATGATATAATGGGTGCTGCAGTTAATTCACCCTTCACATGAATTTCAAGTTTCTTTCTGAGAAGTTCAGCTTGATCCATAGGCAAAGATAGAGATCCTGATTTATCATCAGAATCTCTAACATAAAAGCACTCATCAGTTGTAGGTAATTTTTTAGCAGGTGGTAGATGAACTGGCTTCTGTGAGTTGGCAACCCTGCATAGTAGAGTGTTTTTACATTCCAAGCTGCAAATATCATCATCTGTCTGGTCACATATATACTCGCCATAGCGGCCACATATGACACATTTAGGCTCCCCTAGTACAGCTTCTCTCTGGTCCCAACACCTCTCTTTAATTTTATCTTCTGCATCAAGAATTATAAACAAATTCATAACTCACAATTCTAAAGTGAGAATCCTTTCACGAGCTGCCTATAGACTTAAAAAATTCCATACATGTATTATCTTCTAATTTGCAATATATCAGCTCCACTATAGAAAAAACTAGTTCTTGCAGTCACTCTTAAAAAAGAAAGAGTAATAATTTTAAAGTTTAAACGGTTTTAATCAAATTGGTATTAAGTAAGAAGGATGCCATAGTTGACATTCCACCTATAACCATTCATTTGAAATCATATTAAATAAATTTCAATAAGTCCTTGTCATTAAAATTGTTACTTATTAAAAAGAAGAGAAAAAATCAAAACAAAACAATACACGATTAACAGGTTAGAACTATATATATGGCAATGTAAATGCAATTAGACTTGTAAATTGTGGCAATCAGCCAAGGAAATCATAGGAGTTAAAGCAAATGAAGATCGTCTAAAAGTGTTGTTTATGATTTTAAATTTAATGATTAAGATTAACATAGTTCTATGATATTACCATTAGCTTCTTCACCATCTGTTGATAATATTGGACTCTTGCATCGAGTATCACAGTTCCCATCTTCCATGGATTGTACTTAATGAAGACCCCAGTTAACAAAAAATTCAGGAACAGGCAGTCCCAGCCAAATCCTATAAAAATGCAACAACCCCACAAAAACAAAAACAGTTATCAGCACAGCAAGACTTGCTTTGACGATTCAAAGCTAAGGTAGAGTTCGTCTACGCTAAGATAAACTAACCTACATATGTCTAATAAATGACAAACTATTTTGTCCCAAAAAAAAAAATGAGAATTAACAATTATAAATAGCCAAATGGGTGTTCAAATGTTCAATAGATCATTCAGATTGTATAGAATACATTAACTCAATCGAATAGTCCCTAAATTTACTCGAATCCATGGAATAGAATCAGAATAAGAAGTTTACTATACAAATTTGCGATTTAAATGATTCGAATTGTTGGAGGATGCTTTGAACAAATGAAAAAGAGGCATACCAATCTAGGCAAATGCTCTCGACTTCTCAGTGTCGCCGACGACGGTGAATTTGTGATATGCTTTCCAAACTTTTCAGCTTCGGAAGACACTTGTTCTGTTTATGCCAAAATTTTTGGTATACATGAGGGAGTAGGCCTCACAATAGGGCCGAGTCGGACCGGTTTTGGTTTGACCCAAAGCAATCGAATTGGAAAATTAAGGCGTTTGATAACTGTGTTTAATGATCGAAAATTGTTTTTAACCGCCAAGACACGTATTTTTATATACTTTTTTATTTATATGTAACTTAAATAATGTTATTAAAAATTTCTTACCAAACGGGTTCTAAGATTTGCTGCAATCAGTATTAGTTTGGAGAAAAGTACTTTTACTATATTTTTACAATACTTTCACAACAAATTTTAGTTATTAGGTTAGTACATTTTTTTATTTTAAATTCATCATTGAAATTACTTTTTTGTCTACTAATAATAATAAATAACAATCTATCACGTACTCCCTCAGTCCCATTTTGTTTGTCCTGTTTAAAAAGTCAAACTTTTTAAAGGAACATCATTTATTATCTTGTCTATCTTTTAAAAATGTATAAGTTTCCTAAACTACCCTTAAATAAATTTATCAAAAAATTGAATTAGTAAATTAAAAGGGGTATAATAGAAACATTAGTAAATTAATGACTTTTATTTTTAAAAATAGGACAATGTTTTGGGACATCCCAAAATGGAATAGAGGACAAACAAATTGGGACGGAGGGAGTAATATTTATTGTGAAAGTGTTATGGACATAACATTTCTCTATATGAAGAGGATTCTAAAAATTAGTTATTGCTTTTTTTCTTTCAAAAACACCCCTAATTTAATTAACTTATTTTATTCTTAAAACATGAGAAATGAGGTTAAAACCGCAAAATTGACCCCCAAAAAAAAAAAAGAAATCTATCAGTAAAAACTCCTCATAGATACTAGATAGCAGATAAATACAAAGCTCCTACCCAACGTGCATCATAAAAATAAAAAATAAATAAAAACTAACTATCTATCTCATGTTCCTATAAAATATATATATATTAGACTAATTACACACGCTTTTTAGGTATACAATAATACTCTTTTTTATTTTATTTTATTTTTTTTTTGGTTTAGTGTTATAATCTTTAAAAGTGAAATATTAAATAACCATTTGTATTTGAAAAAAGAAAAAAAGAAAAAAAATGAAGGTAAGATAACGTGGAATAATGTTTAAAAATGAGATATAGATAGTGTCCTAAATTTTAGGTTGAATGGAGAAGATAAAAGAAAAAACCTAAAACTTAGAAACAGTAAATTACACTTTTAACCTGTTTGTGTTTTTTAATTTAAAATTATTTAACTAAAAGATAATGGTATCTTAGAGAGTTTAAGAATTCATGTCCGGGTTTTTTATATGCAAAATATTGAAACCTAATCAGAGAATTCTGTTATTAATAGTGTGTGTGTGTGTGTGTGTGTGTATATATATATATATATATATATATATATATATATATAGAGACCCACACACACACTAGCCTCATCACGCGCGCTTCGCGTGTGGGATGAGACTTTTTTTGTAGCAAAAAAAAAATCTTTATTTTTATTTTATATATATATATATATCATTTTTATTCTAAGAACCTAATTTATAAATGGGTAAAGCAATTTGAAAATTAACAAGAAAGTGACCCTATTTTATTTTTTAGGCAATGTTTTAATGGGAGTTAGAGTTATATTTTTACCGAATTTAGAGTTATATTTTTACCGAATTCTCTTTTAATATTGTCTCTACTTAAACATAGGGGAGTAAAGGCATTTTTGAGCCAAAAAATGAGGAAATCCAAATAGGGGAAGTCCCTTAAATATTGATATACATACATATATATATATTTACTCGCCTCGTCACATGCACTTCACACATGCAATAAGACTTCTTTTTTTAGTGGTCCTATTTTGTAGCCAAAAAAAAAAAAAAAAAAATAGCCTTTTTTATTTCATATATATAACTTTTATTTTGATAATCTAATTTATAAGTGGATAAAAAAATTTGAAAATCAACAAGAGAGTGGCCTATTTTTTAGGCAATGTTTTAATGGGAGTTAGAGTTGTATTTTTACCAGATTGTCATTTACTTTTGTCTCTATTTAAACATAGAAATGTAGGGGCATTTTTGAACCATAACACCTTGTCCATAAGAACAAATTTAGCTACTCTAAACCTTAGCTTCCGAGCTTCTTTCTTATCCTTGGGGAGGAGTTCGTCCTTAAGCTAGGACACAATTAGTGAAGTCTAGTTAGCTTCCCCGTCTATCTATTGCACCTCGGGAGCATCTATGCTCAGAATATACTGGACTTTAATTTGATCATCAATCAAGTCATCCGCAGAGGCTACTCTAACTAGGCTATTAGCTTCTGTGTTTTCTTCTCTTAAGATCTGATGGAACTTTGCCATTGTAAAGCCTTTGATGCAATGCTTGACTTTGCTCAAATATCTCTTTATTCATTCTTCCTTGGCTTCGCACATTCCATTCACTTGGCCTATGATCAGTTGTGAATTTCCTTGGACAACCACTAATTTAGCTCCCAATGCCTTAGCCAAATCCAAGCCTTTGATGAGAGCTTCATACTTAGCTTCATTATTTGTCATATGGAACTATAGATGAACGACATATTCCAGATGATCTCCTTCGGGTGACTGCAAGATCACTTCGACTCCTCTTGCATGTTGGGTGGACGATCCATTCTTTTGTCCCCTAATCTTCATTCTATTGGTCATGAACTAGAGTAAACTCTACAATGAAATCTGCAAGTGCTTGGGCTTTTATTTTTTTTCTTGGTCGATACCTTACGTCAAACTCACTGAGTTCAACTGCCCACTGGATCAGTCGTCCAGCTACCTCTAGCTTATTCATGGCCTTTTTGAGCGGGTGATCAATTAGGATGTTGATGCCATGAACTTGGAAGTAAGGTCAGAGCTTCCTTGCTGCTATTACCAGTGAAAAGGCTAACTTTTCAATTGGAGGATATCATCCTTCAACTCCTCTTAACACCTTGCTAGTGTAGTAGACGGGCTTCTGTCCCTTCCCTTTTTCTTTGAGTAATGCTGAGCACACTATGTGAGGAGAGACTTCTAGATAAAGGTACAATTCTTCACCTGGCTTAGACAGACTCAATAAGGGAGTTGTTGTGAGATACGTCTTGAGTTCTTCAAATACTTGTTGACACTTATCCATCCATTCCAATGCTTTCCTTAACACCTTGAAGAATGACAAACACTTGTTAGTAGCTTTTAAGACAAACCTGTTGAGAGTTGCTACTCGTCCAATGAGGCTTTGCACTTCTTTGACATTCTTTGGTGGCTCTATGCCTAGTATTGCTTGGATTTTGTCAGGGTTTGCCTCAATCCCCCTTTACGAGACCATGACTCCAAGGAACTTCCCCGATGATACTTTAAAAGCACACTTGCTTGGGTTCAGCTTCATATTGTAACGTTTAAGTGTATCGAAAGTCTCGTGGAGGTCGTCCAGGTGTAATGTCTCCTTTGTGCTTTTAACCAGCATGTTGTCCATATATACCTCAACATTTCATCCATCTTGATTTGATTGTATTTTGAGAACGCATCCATGAAGCTTAGCAATTGATGCCTAGTTGTTGAGTCCACCAACTGGTCAATGCATGGAAGGAGATAGCAATCCTTAAGACATGTATTGTTCAAATCTGTGAAGTCCACACATATCCTTCACTTGCCATTAGCCTTCTTGACCATTACTATATTTGCTAGCCAATCATGGTAGTATACTTCTTGAACAAACTCCGTTATTACTAACTTTTGGACCTCCTCCTTAATGGCGTTGTCTCTTTTTGGGGAAAACACTCTTCTCTTTTGATGGACGGGCTTGAAGGACGATGATACATTCAAAAAATAAGTAATCACACTTGGGTCAATCCCAAGCTTGTCTTTATAGCTCCAAGCAAACACATCCTTACTTTTCTTGAGGAATTGCACAAGGTCTTGCTTCGTCTTTTCCTCCATGCTTGTTCCAATCCTTGTGAACTTCTTTGGGTTGGATTCATCCAAAGGAACATCTTCCAGTATTTCAATTGGCTCGACAATTGTCCTTCTTTCCTCAATATTCATCGTCGGCAATTACTCGTCCATATGCAGCATGGCCAGATAACATTCTCTAGTTGCTAACTGATCACCTTGTACCTTTCCTATGCCATACTCCATCAGGAACTAAATGGATAGGTGATAGGTGGACGTCGTAGCTCTCTAGTTATTCAGGGTTGGTCATTCTATGATGGTGTTGTATGAGGATGAACAATCAACGACAAGAAAATTTACTTCTTTAGTAATTTGTTGTGGATAAAACCTAACTACAATTGGTAGAAAGATAGTATCTACTGGTAGAACCTTTGTCCCTCCAAATCCAATTAGGGGGACATTTGTTGGACAGAGTAATTCTCTATCAATCTTCATCTACCGGAAGGCCGAGTAGTAGAGGATATCTATTGAGCTCCTGTTATCTATTAGCACTCTTTTTATTGTGTAGTTTGCAATCGTCAAAGTGATGACCATTGCATCGTCATTAGGATAGTGTAGCCTCATCGCGTCTTCATCAGTGAAGGTTATGGTTGGTTTGTCCATCCTTGGTACTCTTGGTGGACGACCAGTAAGTTGAACATTTTGAACCACTTGAAGGTAGGTCTTCTTGGATTTGGACGAGCTGGCAGCTGATGTTCCTCCAACAATAACCTTTATTTCTCTAAGGGGTAGACGGACTGGCTCTTCTACTTTGTCTTTTGGTGGTGGGGTCTTTCATCCTTGTTCTCTCATCCAATAAAGTTTTTCAATTTCCCTTGTTTGATAAAGACTTCAATTTGTTGCTTTAGATCATAACATTTGTCAATGGCATGCCCATTATCTCAATGGAAACAATAGTAGTTGCTCCTATTTCACTTGCTAAGATCTCCTTTAGCTTTTTTGGCCATTTCAAGGACGGATTGTCCTTGATTTGCATCAACACTTAGTCAAGTGAAGTGTTCAAAGGTGTGTAGTTGAAGTGTTGTCTTAAGGACGATCCTGCCTTCTTGCCATCTTGATCTCTTTTTTCTCCTATCTTGGCCTTCTTTGGACAAGGCCCTTGCTCTAAATGATGTGTGTATCCCATCTCCACTCGTTCAGCCTTTTTCTTCTTGTTGGCAATGATTACATCCTTAGCATTTATGAAACTTTGGGCTGAGTGTATCAACTCGGCCATCGCCTGTGGCTCTCGGTCCTATAACTTATGAATGAACAAATCAGAGGTAACTCCATTGTAGAAGGCTGCTAAAAGGATTTTTTTTTCCATCTCATCCACCTATAAGATTGTGGACACAACTAGGACTCGTCGCTTAGTTTCTGCAATGGTCTAGAAACCATATATATAGTGTTCTCTTGAAGGACCTTTTGATCTTACTATTAAAGATATGAGTTCAGAGTTAAGGTACGGTCTTGGGAAGGTGTTAGGCACCCAAAACCGCCTAACCCTAAGGTTGGCCTCACTTTATTGTGTCTTAGGTCTTAACCCTATTAAAGGCATACTCAATATTGTATCTATACTCACACACACACACTAACATACATCTAAACACACAACATGACACCAATCATCCCTAACCATACATCCATCATGCTGGTCAACCAAAGCCTAACATTCATCTAGCATGGCATATCCCAACCCAAACATAGCATACATGTCATATCAACCTAGCATTCATCTAACATGACATCTCATAACACATTACATCATCCAAGGCAGCAACAAAACAAGGCAACAAGATAGGCATGACAAACAAACATAGATCATCACATGCATTCCAAACTTTTAGACATAAAATCAAACATCAAACAAACATATTACATTATTAAAATGCATGTTCATACCAATGCATGACTTACCTCACTTACTTTATAGCAACTTAGCACCTATGGCAAATGCATGAATATGTGAATGCGTGTTTATAGCATTGAAGCAAGGAAAACACAAAATAAACCCTAATTCTAACTTGTGAAAGTCAAACAAACAATTGAACATGTGAAACAAAAGCTTAAAACCATAAATATATGAAAAATGATCTAAGACAGAAGTGTTGCATGTGAAATTAGAAAATGAAATTAGAAAAATTGGGGTTTCTGGGTAGGATCATGCGCACGCATGAATAAGCCCGCATGTGCATAATCAAGCTTACGTACGCAACCAAGATTATGCGCACATGGGTTTCAGCCCAGAAACCCTAGCAACACAAAAACTAAAGTAGAGCTTCAAAAAAATAAATCTAACATCCTAACATGCTTCTAATATAAATCTAAACAACCTAAACTAAGAACAAATATATCAAAACAAAAACAGAAATCATTCCTAACATGCATTGGAATCAACAAAAAACGAAAGCAACACTTAACATATGAAAACATATCCATCAATATATCAAATCATTAATTAAAACATGATGAGACACAACAAATCAAAGCGTAAATGCACTTTTAGTCCTTACATTTTGGCTTTTTTCCATTTTGGTCCCTACATTTTTATTTTACCACTTTTAGTCCCTAAACCAATTAACACGTGATATTTAAGTCCTTATCATCACCCAATTAACAGAAAAAGCTAACGTGGTTGACAGAAGAATTAAAATATTATTAAAAATCCACTTGGCACTTATCACCCATGCCATATGGGCTTCCCACCCTTTTATTTCACAGTAATTTATATATAAAAAGAAGCCACATCAGATAAAATAAAAAAAAAATTTCTAACCTTCTTATTTTTTAAAAAAGAAAACAAAAGAATTAAATTAATTTTTTTTTTTTTTTTTTTTTTTTTGGGAAGAACATGAAGAACCTAGAAACTTCTAACCCGTCAGTCCCTCCTACCTTCAAAGATTCAAAACACCTTCAACAAACCCAAAGTCCTTACACAATTAGAATCTCTCATTCTCATTACAAACCCAAATTTATCGGCCTTTCACATTCCACACTCTCATTACAAACCCAAATTTACCCAAAATAACAATTGGAATATCTCGAGCTCTCTCTCAATGGGCTGACTGAAGGTGAGCTCTCTCTTTAAATCCATTGCTGAGATGATGAAGCCGTTGGTGGTGAGGTTTGTGAGGCCGGGTGCAATGGGTTTGATCTGGGTTTGAAATAGAAAGAGGCTGAGATCAGCTTAATCTAGGTTAGAGAGATGCTGTGATTGGTTGCTAGCGGTGGTATGGCCGGCGACGGCGTGACGCAGGGCCAGTGATAGCGGAAGAATTCTGCAGAAGAATAGCATGTTAAATGTGCTACACACAACCGACCACTTGAAACTTTGAACAATGTACTTCAAGCTGAATGTACTATGTAGATCCCATCACCCGGAACTCTGAATGTTATACCTCAACGTTGACTGTGATAGTATTCATTATAAATTCTACAGTATTAAAATAATAACACATCTTCCATTATCCCAAAAAATGAGTGTTGCTAACTAATTGAATTGCACCTAGAGTATTAGTGATGCAATTTTTATGCCTGGCAATTAAAAAATTAGGAGGTTTTTTTGCCTTAACACGTCAATGGTTGACAAACTAAAAATCGATTCTAACCAGCTTAAAAGAGTCATGCTAGGTCCAAAGGGCTCTTTCCATCGGCTTTCTAGAAAGTTGTTTGCACAGAGATTATAAATAATATTTTCACAAAAGTGGATAAAATAGATTTCAAAGTTTTTTTTAGATCTTATAAAAAAATAACATATTTATTAGCAATGGCTTGTGCTATACAATATTTGGAGATCGCATAAGCCTAGCAAATATGTTAAGTATTGATTTCATTGATGTCACCATTAAAATTTGGGACAAAGATAGAATAAGACGTAAAAAATTATTTCATGTGTCCAACTCATTAATTTTCATATTGCTTCATTATGATAACAATTACATTAGTTCAATCAGTATTCGTCCACATTATATGTAGAAGAGGTTTTCCCAATCCAAATTTGAGAATCATTGATTAGTTTGACTAAAGATTTCCTTTTTTTTTTTTTTTTTTTTTGGCCCACTTCTTTTCATATGTAATGGTTACCATTTTTCTACTTTTTTTAGGTTTATACATATGTTGTGTTACTCTCGTATGAATTATTATCTAGGTTCCAAACACTTGAGTATAATACTCGAAGTTGCCTATATCTCTCTTGTGATCACCCAATTTGCGCTAATGATATGATTATTAGAAACCCTTCATTGGCTATAGAAGAAGTCAATGTCATTTTTATTTTTATTTTAAATCCATAATTTCATATTTATTATGGTGATTGCCCTTAATCTAATGCCTTGATGTATCCTAATTTATATTTTATTGTACATGAATCTATTTTTTGTTGTTGTTGTTGTTATTGTTATTTTTTATAATTATTACTATTATAAACAAGCTTATAATTTGAATAAAAAAAATTGGCAATGTTTGTGTTGGTTATATTGTAGAAATTTAGTTTATTTTTGTGATTATGTAAACAATAATATAACATATGCTTTAAATAACAGCAATAACATAATCTAAAAAAATACAAGAAATATAAATCCGTAAAAAAAAAAAAAAAAAAAAAACTCACAAATCGGATGCATAAGAATGAAGTATGCAAATTCTGATTAAAACTTATCTTTGACAAAATCTTCTTTAGATAGATTTTGTCCATCATAATCGATGCTTTGAGGCTCTTGAACATTTATCTCTCATGACACAATAATCACAACAATTAGAAGAAGTATAACAATCCAAATGCTACAATGAACAAAATTGTATAATGTTAAAGTTTTACCAAGGTTTTTTTTTTTTTTTAGTAGATAGTAGTAGTGTACATTTGTCAATACTACTATAAATTTGTTCAAAAATTGTAGAAGCATACAATTGTTCAAAAACTCGTTGAAAGAAAAATCAAAAGAAGGTGACGTTCCAAGGTTTGCTTTTTGTTGGTGCAAACACAATAATAATAGAAATTAAAAAAAAGAAATTAAATAATATTTTTGAATATCATTTATTTGAGATTAGAAAAATACATAACACTATTTGGACTAAGGCACGACACTCACTCTCTTTAAGTAGATTCAAGCATTTGGTTGGCTAAATTTTGTAATCGGTGCATACTTTTTGGCTAGAACAACCTTTGCACAAAGTGTTCAAGCCCAAAACTCCATGAAAAAGAACACTTTTTTTAGCATATAAGAATGCTTGTAATTGCTAGATTTTTTGGTGTTTTAACGCTATTATATTGCAATAACTTGGATTGGGTCTAAATTAGTCTATTTATAGGCTCAATGGGTCTCACAAAATTATTACCCAAATTAATCTAATTAATTAGGTCCATTATTCTGATGTAGTGGATGTTACAAGATTAATTGCAGGACATAAATCTGATGGGCTAGAGTTACACAATTAATGGATGAGATAAGGAATTTCTAAAGAATAAATAGGCCCAACGACTAATCCATTAAATGAATGAATGACTCTTAATTTTTCAAAATAGAAAAGGTCATTTACTCAACAATAAATATGGAAATTATTTCTGATGTATCTATCTCAATATTTGCTCCAATACATATCAATCCATTAATCACCACAATTAAAAAGAATAAAATACTTTTCAATGTGGGATTAAACAGGACAAAATTTAGCTATAAAATTAGTTGCAACTTAAGGTTACAATCTTACGCAATAAAATAGACATTATTACATATTTTAAAAATCTAATCGTTGAATTGCATGTTCTTTACACTCTTAATATACATGTAAAAATTTTTGTCAATCAGATATTATTTAGTATATTATCTATAAGCTTATATTTTATGCATAATTTTAAACTACAAAAACTTGCAATTTAAACAATTTATTGATATTACAGCTATTGATCTTCAATTCTCTAGAAATTTTGCAAACATAGAGAATATAATAAGAAAATGTAATCCAATGGTGAACTTGCCAAAATTCACATTCAATAAAAAGATATTAAGTAAGGTTGTAACCTTATACTACAACTAATTTTATAACTAAATTTTGTTTAATTAAACATTTCACTAACTCCCACATCTTTACATTTATGTTATCATATAAATCAATTTTAATTAATTAATGTTAAAATGCTCCAACACTTCTTTATAGAGAAATTGGTGCTGTCACTACCATGCGGGAAGGTTTGCTTTTTCTAGAGAAAGATGTACTAGTATAAGGAAAATGCTAAAGTCCTAAAATATTTTACAAACATTTTCCAAACTGGTGATGTAGCATGCTCCACATCAACTTTTAAAAATTTGAATATCCATGTCAGATATTAAAATAACTCAAATAAAAATCTCTCTACAATAAAATCTATTTAAAAATAAAAAAAAATCCTTCAACATACTGTCCATCTCTTTACTTTCCCTTCATGCTAGAAATATGATTCTATTGGTTTGTTATTAAATTTTTTTTAATAGCTTACGTTTGTTAATACTACCATAAATTTGTTCAAAAATTGTTGTAGCTTACAATTTTCAACATACCGTCCATCACTTTAATTTTCCAAACTGAGACTAGAGGTGGCAAAATGGGACATGATTTGCGAACCCGACACGACATGACATGAAATTAGTAGATTATAAGTTGAGGTTTAATGGGTTCGTGTCATATTCGGGTTGACACAATTAACCCATTTAATAAACGAGTTAGGTTAGTGTCAATCACATGAAACCTGTTTGACCCGTTTAATTAAATGACATTTTATCAATATACCCTTCAAACCCTAGGTATATAAACTTATTAGTTATCGTGGTTTATTTTCTTTGACATATTATGCTTGATTATTTATGATATTAAGATATATTTTAGTTTTGAATGATTATTTGTGATGTAGATACTCGTTAGTTCTGAATTTTAAATTAAAAATATTTATTTGTTTGGTTTTTCATAATTCATATTAATCTGGTTAATACTAAATTTAGGTTTTTTATTTTATTTTATTTTTTTTTTTAATTTTTTATTTTTTTTATATTGATAAAATCTGATAAACAGGTTGATATGACTAACCTGTTTAATAAATACACTGTGTTAGGATTGAGGAATCCTAGCCCGTTTAATAAATATGATGGGTACGGGCTGACCTATATAGTCCAATACTCATGAGTCGACACTACACGAACCCAACACGTGAACACGAATTGCTACCCCCAACTAAGATTGATGCTCCCACAATGCTATTTGATGCTTCTAATTCTTCTACTTCAGGTAATTTCTCTACTATTTGTATTTGTTTTAAAAGAAATAACTTAATTTTAATTTTATAATTTAGTCATTTTATTTTTAATGTTTCTAAATTCAATACATGATTTAACGTTTATATTATTCTTTCACTAGATAATTGTTTAGTATTTCTAATGGGAACAATGAAGTGATTGTCAGCAATGAAAATGGTATGTCTTTAGATGAAGAAATTGTCATCGATAAGGAAGAAAATAAGCAAAAGTTAGAGATTGAAAAGAATTAAGAAAAGGAACAAGAAACCAAAAATATTTTAGGTGGTAATAAAATTGTTTTAGAACCGAATTTTGGAATGGTGTTTAATATATATATATATATATATATATATTATATAAGATAGAAATTCTATTCTAGCCTAATCTATGTGTATATGTGTGTAAAATTCCCTCCTAGAGACTTGAACCTTGGCTTTTACCTCCTACACCCCACAATCACTTATATTTGTGGAGTGACCATCACACCAAGGTTGCGTGGTGGTTATATTTAATTTCATAAGAAGTTAGAGCATATTATACACAAAATGCTAAATAAGCAGGCTTTGGTGTGTCAAATAGAACCTTTAAACTTGGATATGATGGAAATTTAAAATTTTTTACTCTTTCATGTGTTTGTCAAGGCAAGGCAAAAAGTGCCAAAGGTCTTTTAACTAAATTGGCACCTCCCCATGCATAAAGTACTTGGGGGTTTAGGGGAGAAAGGTTTTGAGTTGCGGGGTTAGTTGCATGTTATAATTATCTCTTAAAAAAAAAAAAAAAGGCACCTAATGCTCTTAAATAGAAACCAAAAAAGAATCACGAGTTTAAGGCCAAGATTAATTCTACTTGTTGTCCTGATGGAAGGTTTACACTTTACATTACATTGTCTATTGTTGTGCTTAATCATAACCATATTCTGAGTGTCGGAAAAGCTAGATATTTTATATGTCATAAAAAGATGGATGCTTAAGTTTAATGATAAAGCCTTCATTATAAATACGGATAAGTCCTTGAATCAAATGATATTAAGTAATAAGGATGCCAGAGTTGACATTCCACCTATGACTATTCATTTGAAATCATATTAAAGAAATTATACAATAAGTTCTTGTCATTAAAATTGTTACTTATTAAAAAAAAAAAAGAAAAAAAAAAGAACTAAGTGGTTAGAACTAATTATATGGAAATGTAAATGCAACTAGACTTGTATATTGTCGCAATCAGCCAAGAAAATCATAGGAGTTAAAGCAAATGAAAAATCGTCCAAGTGTTGTCTGAGAAATTCAGAAACAAGCAGTCTCAGCCAGATCCTATAATAAAATCATCACAAAAACATTATCAGCACAACAAGACTTGCGTGATGAATCAAAGCTAAAGTAGAGTTGTCTATACTAAGATAAACTTATCCACATATGTCCAATAAATGACAAAACTATTTTGTCTAAAAACAAAAATGATTATGTGAGTTAACAATGATAATAGCAGAAGGGATGTTCAATAGATTATACTGATTGTATAGAAATAAGAATGCAGTGGCTCTTAGAGTCAACATTAACTCAATCGAATAGTCCCTAAATTTTAATTCGAATCCATAGTATACAATCAGAATACGAAGTTTTACTTACCGGCTAAATCTACTCTACACCCCCTCCCTCTCCCTCAATCCAAACGGACCATTAAAGCAAAATAAATTATTGGAATTGTTGGGATGCTTTAAACAAATGAAAAATGCATACCAATCTTGGCAAACGCTCTCCACTTCTCATTGTTGCCAATGATGGTGAATTTATACACTTTCCAAACTTTTCAGCTTCGGAAGACACTTCTTTTATTTATACCAAAAATTTTGGTATATCCTCACAATAGGGCCGAGTCAGATCGGTTTGGTTTTGACCTAACCCAAGCGAATACGGATTGGAAAATTAAGATGCTCTGTTATCTATAAATATTATCTGAATTAGAAAATTATAAAGGATGAAAAAGAATGAAATGAAATTAAGTAAATTGTGTTTGGATGTTTTAAAATTAATGAATGAAAAGTAAAGTGCCGTTTGGTTTTTGTTGGGTGTATATTCTTTTTTCTTTTTTTTTTGGCATCAATTTTCTGCTATTGTCTTCCCTAACTTTTTTTTTACTACCCAGAATGGATACAAATACAGAGGAAGCCTTTAGCAGTTATTATACCTACTAAAAATCAATTCCCTCCTACAATCTAGCCCAAGTCAGAGCAAATATACCAAAAAACAAACAATACACAACCATGGATCCACTATCAAATTTCGGCAAACTCACCCCCTAGACATCTCAAATCCACCACCAGATCTGCCTACAAAAAGTTGTTATTGATCTATATTATCTAGGAATGAGTTTTAAAGCAATGAGGCATTTTCTTAATTTTAAATGTTAAAATTTTCATTCATCTTAATCAAAGGCTTTTCAATTTTCAGAAAATGTTAAAATTTTCTATTCATCCAAATTTAAGGTTTAGTGGTCATTTTTCAATCATTGAAAATAGACAGTAGGATAGATTGTTTGTATACCCTTATCTTAAATTTGAGAAGTGGAATACTAGAAAAATATAATGTATGGGCAATTTTTGTTATTGTTATTGTTATTGTTGTTGTTGTTGACATTCGTGTAGTAATTACAAAACTGACTCAATAAAATTCGACACCTAAGGCAATGATTCTAAAATTATTTTTTTTAATATTTAACTAGTAATTTTACATCTCTATATAGTATGTAAATGCTTCTCTCTTCTTGAGATTCAAAATTTTTAATCAAGTTTTTGTTGTCAAAATTTTTTAACTTTTCATTTTAAGCTAATAATATGGCTAATTCAATAAATCTAAAATACTAGTTTATCAATTTTGATTTTAAAAATTTATTTCTACTAAAACAAATGTTGTGGTGGGGCATTTTTCTTAAAACTAGAATGAGACTTTATTTAAAACAAAACAAAAACAATTATGCACTCACAAGATAGGACCTTTGTTTATTGAGATAAAGTTTTATTTTCTTCTTGGTTGGGGGGCGGGGGCGCCGCGCCTGGGTCTAGGTCTTGAGAGGCATTTATTATAACCACTTACCAAATTTCACATTTTCATTGAAAAATTGTTCAAAAGAAAATCATGCCGATTGTGCTAATAGTCCAACACAAATCCTATCACTCGTGACTATGAAGATGTATAAACTCAATTTTGCACCCATGATTTTGTCACAGTCTTACATAACCAAGACAAAGGAATATTGTTACTCCTCATTCTAGAAGACACTACACCTAGAAGTTTCTTGAGTTCAGCTGAAGTAAGGGAATAATTGACAAAATTTGAACTAGGCTATTTCTGGCAAAGCTGTAGAAAATCGAATTTCCCTTCAATTTTTCCGGTCTCTCACAGAAGGATAATCTAAATTTTTAGTAGGTGAATTGTGCTAATGCTTATCACACCACCGGAAACTCTAAAGTTGTCGTATGTATCCCAATATTATGAACTCTAAAGGACGCACTATATATATACTTCTATCCCCAAGAATAAGTGTTGTTTCCTAATTGAATTGCACCTAGAGTATTAGTGATGCAATTGTCATGCTAGACAATTAAAAAATTAGGAGGTTTTTTTAGCCATAACACATTAATGGTTAACAAACAAAAATTGATGCTAACAAGCATAAAGAGTCGTGCTAGGTGCAAAGGGCTCTATCCTTCGAATTTCTTGAAAATTGTTTGCACAAAAATTATGAATAATATTAGAGCAAAAGTGGATAAAACATATTTCATTTTTTTTTTTTTAAGTCTTATGAAAAGAAAAACCACATTTATTAGCAATGGCTCATGCAGTTATCATATGCAAAGATCACATAAACCTAACTAATATGTTAATTATTGATTTTATTGCTCAAGTCATTGATGTCACCATCAAAATTTTAGAGGAAGATAGAATGAGGGATAAAAAAGTATTTCATATGTCCAACTCATTAATTTTCATATGGCTTCATTATGATAACAATCACATCAATTCAATCATTATTCGTCCACATTATATATAGTAGAAGCTTTCCCAAACCAAATTGGAGAATCATTGATTAGTTTCAATAAAGAATTCCTTTATTTTGGTCACTTTATTTCATATCTAATGGTGAGTAATTTTTTTTTAATGTTTATGCATATGTTGCGTTTCTCTTGTATTGATTGTTATCCAGGTTCCAAACACTTGGCTATAACGCTTGAAGCCTTGAAGTTGCCTTTATCTCTTCTATCACCTAATTGGTGCTAATGATTGGGTTATCAAAAACCCTTCATTGGGCTATAGAAGAAGCCAAGATCATTTTTATTTTTCTTTTAATTCATAATTTTGTATTTATTACGGTAATTGCTCTTAATCTAAAGCCTTGATGTATCCTAATTTATATTTTATTATGCATGAGTCTATTTATTGTTAGAGTTATTTATTTATTTTTTAATAAAATTTTTAGAATTGTTATTACTATAAATAAGCTTATAATTTAAATAAAATTAAAAAAAAAAAACATTTGTTGATGTTATTGTTATTTTTATTTTTTAGAATTGCTATTAATAAAAACATGCTATATAATTTAAATAAAATATTTCGGTGATATTTGTGTTGAATATATTGCAGAAAATTAATTTATATTTCCAATTATGTAAACATTAACACAAACATATGCTATAGATAACAACAATAACATAATCTTAAAAAAATACAAGGAAGAAATTTGTAAATAAAAAAATAGAATTACTCACAAATCGGATGTGTAAGAATGAATTATGCAAATTCTGATCAAGGAGTGGAGTCCGAGGATCAAGGAGTCTTGATTAAGGAACAGTTTTCATAACCAAGGTTTAGGAGGGTAAGCAATTTCCGAGAATTGCACCTACCCGAGGAGAGTAAGGGAATCAGGACAACTGATATCCCTTGAAATCATGAGAAGGGAAGAAGGTCTGGCAATGAGGTAAAGGATGGTGGGAGGAAGCTTCCTGAAGGATGTACCTCCCACCTTTGCATTCAGTGTCCTCCACCAACCTTATTAGCTGCATTAATGTGGAAATGACTCATGAACAGTAGATTTATAGCTAGCATCTCCTTCTACCACCTTCACTAGAGTCTTGATGGGATAAGTATCCTGAGAAATGCTTGGAGACGTCCAAGTAGAGGGCTAAGATGCAAGAAAAAAGGTTATAAAAGGAAGGGAATCCACCTGAAAAATGGGTGGAATGTTTTTTCATTATCAATAGAAAAGGAAAGAGAACAATGAATAGTCTGGTGTAAAACTTGAACCACGTTTATATACAAGAAAGCTAATCCTTGGACTTGCTCGAGGTGGATATTATACTCAATTGTTGTTTAATCTGTTACATTGGGCTCCTTGGCCTTAAGCTTGGGCTTAATTTAGAATTGCACTTGGACTGATTCTCACTCTCTCTAGAAATTCTATTATTTGGGCTTGATTTGAAAGATAAGATACCACTGATCTAAGTGGGCTTGGGCCTTTATATTTTGAGTACTTACAACTTGTGTTTGACACAATTTCTTTTAGAGATAGATTTCACCAATTACAATCAGTACTTTGAGAATCTTGAATGTTTATCTCCCATGACACAATAATCACGATAATTAAAAGAAGCATAACAATCCAAATGCTACAATCTCTTTGTCTCTCTTTGATTATGAAATATTATTTGAAAATATTCAAGAAATTGCACAGTATATTCACGGAATTTTCTTGTGCTTGCATGTCTCCAAATATTTATGATTTGGACTTATAGGAATTAATCTTTTAAATGACCAATTATACTTAGGTAAAACTTAGATAAATTGTCTTAAATATAATATATTATTAAGCTATTCAATTAAGTTCAAACATATAGTTACATTGACTTTAATTGTTCTTAAAAAATGTAACATTGCTTTTGGGAAAAAAAAAAAAAAATTTAACATTATTCATGTTTTATTATTCAGTATAATCATGTGCTTGAATTTAATTAAAAAATCTAAGCTACAAGTTTAAATTTTACCTATTAAAATTAATTAAGATATTCCTACGAGAGCATGCCTTGATTAAAGCATTAATTTGGACTGAGAAAGACCATTTTATCAATAAAAACCTTTTGTAATGTGAATTTTAATGCAGGGCCAATTGTGTAATTTTGTACCTATGCAAATTTACCATTTTGTCGTTTAATGCTAAAACTACTGAAAAGGTCAATTTTTATGGTTACAAAATATGATTTCTATTGCCCCAAAGTTTTTTCCCCCTTTCCATTTTTTCATTTTAGTTTGACTAATACTTGTAGTTAAGTTTAATTTTTCTTTGAACTTTAACTACTTCGATGACTCATTTTTGGACACATAATGACACAATGTGGAAAGCATTAGATAGAAGGATCAAACTGAAAACAATTCATATATAGAAGATTGAAATTGGGGAAAAAAAAAAAAAAAAATTCAAGGCAACTCAAATTTAGAAGAAATAATTTGTCATATAACCCCTTTTAAGAGATATGATTCTAATTGTTTGTTATAAAAAAATTTTAGTAGCTTACGTTTGTAAATACTACCATAAATTTGTTCAAAATTTGTTGTGGCTTACAATTGTTCAAAAACTCGTTAAAAGAAAAATCAAAAGAAAGTGACTAGGAGTGTTGTTAGTTTTGTAACTTT
Organism: Quercus lobata; assembly: GCF_001633185.2. NCBI lineage: Eukaryota > Viridiplantae > Streptophyta > Magnoliopsida > Fagales > Fagaceae > Quercus > Quercus lobata. Next base: position 68,197,976 of record NC_044905.1, read on the forward strand.
GATAGAAGAAAATTCTACTTTCATTGAGTCAGCTTTGATTCAAGATATAATGTTTTAAATTTTTTCTTAATAAAAGTTATGCATTAAAAAAAAAAAAAAAATTGACGTTAGTTACATTACCAAGGTTTGCTTTTTTCTAGAGAAATTGGTGCTGGTGCTATCAAGCGGGAAGGTTTGCTTTTTTACAAGGTTTGCTTTTTCCTAGAGAAACTGGTGCTAGTGCTATCAAGCGGGAAGGTTTGCTTTTTTACAATTTATTTTTTACAAAACTATTGATGACAATTAGCTCAAGAAACTTTATTAAGAGGGTTAAAATAACTCCCAAACCAATACAGAGGCAAGAGGTAAACTACCTGTAGTTGCACGATTTTCCTGGCCCAAACTCTATTGATCAGATCTCGGCCCAAGACGCAACCTACAATAAATATTGGTAGAGGATGGGTCAAAGAACTTAGCCTCAGTGAACCTATTCGGTCTGATACATGGACAATATTGTTGCAGAAAACAAAAACACAAGGATAGATCTCTAACGTAAGATTCTATTTCTTTTTTCGAATACAGTTTTTCCGTCCCTTTCTTTGAGGGACTCCACTACATTATATAGTTCTCTTGTTCTCATCTCAACCTTACACTTGTTGATCATCTAAGCATCTACCTGAGCACCTGTCCCATCAGACGCCCTTACCACTCCCTTTGTGAGTTGCAGAGGCTAAGGTAGTACTGTTCAGGGGTCTTTTCCTCATTAATGCGGCCAAGAGGGTGGTTGTGGTGCAATTAATGTGGTGGTGGCAGCTTTCCATGAGATATTTTGGATTTTATTCTTTTTATATGCTGGGAGGATGAACTGCAATGGTTGGGGCGAGTTCCTCGTCTGGACTTCATAATGTCCGAGGAGGAGTTACTCCTCGGACAGGTTTCTTTGGCGCTACTAGGCCTGAATAATGCTTTATCTGTGATTTCTTCTCGGACAGGATGCTTCTCGGACGGGCTTGTAGTTAGACTAGCCCATTATTTTGGGCCGGGCCCCACACTACCCAAACAGATTTATACATCAGAAATTTCCCAGCCTTTTTAGCCAGAAAGTGAGCCACAGCTTTACCCTAATTACATTATGTACAAAATTATGGAGACTACTTCTTTTGATAAACGTTATATTCTTATTCTTAAAGATATCACATACTTTCAGTTAATTATCACTTGTTTTTGTTGTGCTTGAGTGGCGGTCCCATCAAAGCTATGACCGAGATTGATACTCCCACAATGCTATTTGATGCTTTTAATTCTTTTACTTTCGGTAATTTCACTACTAGAATATTTTTTTAATAAGAAATTACTTAATTTTAATTTTATATTTAGTCTTTTTATTTTTATTTTTTTCTAAATTCAATACATGATTTAAAGTTTATATTGTTTTTTCACTACATAATTGAATAGTATTTCTAATGGAAACAATTATGTGATTGTCAGACAATAAAGACTATATATATTCAGATAAAGAAATTGTCATCGATAAGGAAGAAAATGAGCAAAAGTTAAAAATTGAAAAGAATGGAGAAAAGGAGCTTGAAATCAAAAAGATTTTTAATGGGAATAAAATTGTTTTAGAACCAAAGGTTGGAATGATGGGAAATTTAGAAGAGGAAGTTAGAGCAAATTATACGCAATATGCTAATGAAACAGGGTTTGGTGTGTCAAAGAGAACCTCTAAACTTGGAGAAAATGGTAATTTAAAGTATTTCACTCTTTCATGTGTTTGTCAAATAATGGCAAAAAATAAGGCAACTAAATGACTAATGCTCTTAAACCAAAACCGAAAAAGAATCTCATTTGCAAGGCCAGGATTAATGCTACTTGTTGTACAAATTGAAGATTTACATTGTCCATTGTTGTGTTTGATCATAATCATACTCTGAGTCCCGTACACGCTAGGTATTTTAGATGTCATAAAAAATTGATGTTTATGTGAAAGAAAAGTGTTATGTTCATAATATTTTCAAAACATTTTTACAATACACCATAGGTATTAAGTTGTTATTAGTTATTGTAGGGTCACAATTTGGGGCCCAAGCCCAACGAGTACGGGGTCTTGGTCCAAGGAGCCCAGAAACAATGAATTTATATAGAGTGGGCTACAGAACTGGGTCTTAGCGAAGTGGACAGTAGTTAAGATTGGGCTACACAACAATTGGACACAAATAAGTCCTGTTAATGTCCATATATTCTCAATTCGAGGAGATGGGATGCATGTTAGCTGGTTCTTGCTCTAAGTCTCCAGTTCTATTTTTTTCGTCCTCCACCTCATGAGGACTCCCTTTCTTATATAGTCTCCTTGAAGCCATCATGGCCTTACACTTGTTGATTATTTGGACCCTCACTTGAGTGCTTGTCCCATCAGACACCCATTCCATCTTTCTGTGAGTTGTGGTAGTCAAGTCAGCACTATTCACAGGTCTTCTCCACATTAATGTGGCCAGAAAAGTAGCTGCAATGCATTTAATGTGGCAACTGCAGCCTCTCCTTGGACATCTTACGTTTTCTTCTTTGTCACGAGTTTGTGATACTCATCCTTGTTACTAATGTCCGTTGGGGTGGGTCCTTTTAGTAGGCAAAGTGCATGTTTGAGCCATACTCATCACGTCTGAGGAAACATTTCTCCTCAAACCGCCCTTTAAATGTCTTCATGCCCACAAGAACTGGGCTGGGAGCCTTTTTAGCACCCACGTCTTCTCCTCGGATGTGGTTGATCTTCCCGTATAGGGCCCAAGGCCCGTTGCATGATTTTGGGCCTTTACTCCTACAATAGCCCCTCAAAATTTCGGTTTTTCCCTCTTATCCGTGGAGAAAAGGTGGAATTTTGATATTTATTGGGTAAATTGTCACAATTTCTTGACTCACGCATGTGGGAGTATAGTCTCACGTGCCTCATTATTGCTACTGGCGTTTCGTAGCCCACGAGGCGCCATTAATTGCACAAGACGGCTTTATGTTCCCTCGCATCCAATGGTGGGGCGCTTAATCAATGGTAGGCATTCCTCCAATTCTTTAAGCGGGAGTAATCCTGTTTATTTTTTCCTTGCTATATAAGGCTTTAGAGGGGAACTACTTTCCCTTTTTTAGAAAAGACACTTAAGCGTTCCAGAGCACTTCAGCACTTTTTCTCGCAAAACACTCAAAAGTCCATAGCCATTTCTGTAAGGATTCTCGGCGGATCCTTTGAAAGCTCGGGAGATTTAGAACTCGTGCTTCCCGTAAGTGTTCATTTCCCGTATTCCTTGACTCCCCTTCTTTGTTGTTCTCCTCGGCATCCTTCCATTAGCAAACCTTTTCCGTGCTACCTAGGGTTAGTAGGATGGGTAAGTTTCAGAACCTCCGGCTGACATGGAAGGTTTTAGGGCCAAATACCGTATCCCGCAAGGAGTGGGTCTAGAATATTGCTTCTCGGACCAAATCCTAACCAAGAGAGAAACGGGGTAGGTCGTTATTCCTATGATCGCTTTCATAGAAGGAGGAATGACGATTCCCATGGGGAGGATAACTAGGGATTACTTGCGCGGCCATAGGTTGGCCCCCCACCAGTGCACTGTTAACATGTTCCAGATCCTAGGGTGCGTAGATGCTCTAAACGAACAGATGAACCTCGGCCTTTCATGGCACGATGTAGTTCACTTGTATGAGTTTCATTGCCTTAATGAGTTGTATTACCTGAAATCCAGGTCCGACAAGGTGAGACTGATATCTTGCCTTCCAAAGTCCAACAAAGGCTTGAAGGACGATTATTTGATTGTCTCCAGAGCATGGAAGAGCACCTGGTGGGGCACTCTAGGATCTTAGTTTTGAGTTTCCCTTTCACTTGTTTTGGTCTCGGTTTTGATTATTTGCCTTCTCGGATTGACATAATCCTTCCTTTGGATATTTTGCAGACAAAGTACATACTACTCCGAGGATAAGTTTGGTCAACGTCCAAGCTCTCAACTACCTCCTAAGGTCTGAGATCTTCGTGAGCGAGGACAGGCAATTGCGTGCTGCTCACCTCATCTTGGACTATGAGCCTCTCTCTCGTGCTTTCGTGGACGTGGGCTAGGCGATAAGGGCCGGGAGTCCTCGATTAGCTTGTATTGACGTTTCTAAGCCAGGCTTCCTTGCTCGGAGAGATCTACCACTAGTCCAACTGCCTGCTCAACGTGTTCTTCAAGAGGTAGCCATTCCAGGGGAGGGAATTGACTTCTCGCACTCATCCCTCGAAGCTGAAATCGATCATTTCCACTTCAATGAGGAAGGCGAGGTATCAACAAGGCTCGTAGAGCTCTCAGATTCCAGTTCGGATCTTGATTGCTTCTCAGCGACTCACTCTCCTAGACTAGTAGTTGCTCGGATTGACACGAGCCAAGAAGTTGAAGAGGAAGGCATAGACTTAAAGCCGAGATCCAGTCTAAGGGGGCTTATGTCCAATAGGAACAAGGGGTAATCCTCCAAGGATGACCCTAAAGAGCAAGTTCCTACCAACCTTCCTCCTTCTCCTTCCACTGACCCCGCACTACAACCCATCCCCAACTTGAGGCAGAAAAGATCAGTCGAAGAACTGGAGGAGGGCGAGGTCAGCCCTGAAAAAGCCAAAAAACAGAAGAAAGGTAAGGAGCCCAAAGACAAGAGGACGAAGTCCATCGATAGTCGAGAGGAGGCTACCATTAGGAGGGAGTAGCGCATTTGGTCTCCTCATCTAAAGTTGGACGACACCCCCATCCCATGGGATGCTACCATTTCGGAGTCCCAGCGGAGGCAGGCGTCTTACCTCACCGAGGCCCTGCAGCAGCCCCTCCTTTTGCCTCGTGACATGGACAGGCTTCGAGCCACTAGGCAACCGAACCTCTTCATGTCATTGAAGAGAGACCTCACTATGGTAAAATGAAGACTCTCCCTTGTTCAGGTTTCTTATTCCGTGCTCGTCTATCTGTCGTTTTTTGATGATTCTTCCATTATTCTTATGCAGGTCACCCAACAAGTCTTCGTAGTCGAGGAGTGGGTGAAGAATTCCTCGGAGGAGATGAACGCTAAGGTTCAATCTCGCCTCGCCGCGAAGAAGGCTGCAGGTGCCCTTAAATTGGAAAAAGACCGCTTAAGCGAGAAGATCAAAGTGGCATTCAAGGCTCGGGATAGTGCTGAGGTGGGCCTTAAGACCACAATGAAGCAAGCCGAAGACATGCGCCAGCAACTTCATTTAACAGAAATAAACCTTACGACCGAGAAGCAAATGGTCTCGGACCTTAAGGCGCAGCTGCTACAGGCGAAGGAGGCGGCTCGTTTGGCTAGGGAGGCAGCTGAGGCTGCGGTGGCAGCCTCTTATGAGCGTAGAGTGGCGGACACTGAAGCTAGGCTGACCAAGTAGGTGGTCGTGGTTTGCAGGGACTATGTCATCGAGTCTTGGGGAGTAGCCATGGACCGGGTGGCAGTTCCTGTGGACTCCGACATTAGGAGGATCAAGAATATCTACTGTACTAAGGATATTCGTGAGATTCCAGGTTCGGATTCTCCTGAGGAGCCCCCTTCTGCCCGACCACTGCTCTTAATTCCATCGTACCTGAAGGGAAAGGGGGGGAACAAGGAGGCATAGCCACCAGCCAAGGGCAAGTCATCTGAGGACGCCTTCACTATAAGAGACATTGTCGTGCAAGCCAAGGATGCTGGTCCTAAACCTAAAGCAGGCGATGATCGTCCCGAGGTTGAGGGTTCTGCAAAGAGCTCAACCCAAGATAAAGTCTAGGACATTAGTGTAGGGTTTCTCTTGCAGTTGTTTTGTTCTGCTTTCCATTTCCTTAGCTTTTGTTAATGTTTGTAAGATGACACATTTTGGAGCTTAATGAATGATATAATTTCTTCTTTGAACTTAATTTTTACTGCTTCAACTTTTGTTTTCATTGTGAATGAATTTCAACTGTGTTACTAGATTTCCGACGATAATCCATTATTCGCAGTTTAAGTAATACGACTAAGTGTGAATGAGAGAATAAGACTCTTCCCCCATGATTTTGCACCCTTTTTGAGTGACTAATTCCCTCCCCCCAGCTTGTGGTCCGAGGAGCCACGCAGGACCTGAGTTCTATTTAACACTTAAATAAAAATGTATAATGATTGATTTCCCCCAAGCCTGTGGTCCGAGGAGCCACGCAAGACTTGGGTTCTGTTTAATACTTGGACAATAGTGCATTGTGATTAATTCCCCCCAAGCCTGTGGTTCAAGGAGCCACGCAGGACCTGGGTTCTGTTTAATACTTAGATAAAACCACGTAATAGTTAATTTCCCCCAAGCCTGTGGTCTGAGGAGCCACGCAGGATCTAGGTTCTATTTAACACTTAGATAAGAATGCATAGTGATTAATTTCCCCCAAACCTGTGGTCCGAGGAGCCACGCAGGACCTAGGTTCTGTTTAACACTTAGATAAAAATGCATAGTGATTAATTTCCCCTAAGCCTATGGTTCGAAGAGCCACGCAAGACGTGGGTTTTATTTAATACTTGGATAAAATTGCGTAGTGGGTAATTTCCCCCAAGCCTGTGGTCCGAGGAGCCACGCAGGACCTGGGTTCTATTTAACACTTAGATAAAAATGCATAATGATTAATTTCCCCCAAGCCTGTGGTCCGAGGAGCCACTCAAGACTTGAGTTCTGTTTAATACTTGGACAATAATGCATAGTGATTAATTTCCCCTAAGCCTGTGGTCCGAGGAGCCATGCAGGACTTGGGTTCTGTTTAACAATTTGTTAAAACCGCGTAGTGGTTAATTTCCCCCAAGCCTGTGGTTCGAGGAACCATGCAGGACCTAGTGTTTAACACTTAGTTAAAACTGCGTAGTATTTAATTTCCCCCAAGCCTGTGGTCCGAGGAGCCACGCAGGACCTGAATTTTATTTAACACTGAGATAAAAATGCATAGTGATTAATTTCCCCCAAACCTATGGTCCAAGGAGCCACACAAGACTTGGGTTCTATTTAATACTTTGACAATAATGCATAGTGATTAATTTTCTCCAAGCCTGTGGTCCGAGGAGTCACGCAGGACCTGGATTCTATTTAACACTTAGATAAAACCGCGTAGTGGTTAATTTCCCCCAAGCCTGTGGTTCAAGGAGCCACACAGGACCAGGGTTCTGTTTAACACTTAGTTAAAACGCGTAGTGGTTAATTTCCCCCAAACTTATAGTTCGAGGAGCCACGCAGGACCTGAGTTCTGGTTAACACTTAGATGAAAATGCATAATGATTAATTTCCCCCAAGCCTGTGGTCCGAGGAGCCACGTAAGACTTGGGTTCCATTTAATACTTGGACAATAATGCATATTGATTAATTTCTCCCAAGCTTGTGGTCCGAGGAGCCACACAGGACCTGGGTTCTGTTTAACATTTAGATAAAACCGCGTAGTGGTTAATTTCCCCCAAGCCTGTGGTCCGAAGAGCCATGCAGGACCTGGATTCTATTTAACACTTAGTTAAAGTCGCGTAGTGGTTAATTTCCCCCAAACCTGTGGTCCGAGGAGCCACACAGGACTTGGGTTCTGTTTAACACTTAGTTAAAATCGCATAGTGGTTAATTTCCCCCAAACCTGTGGTTCGAAAAGCCACACAGGACCTAGGTTCTGTTTAACACTTAGATGAAACTGCATAGTGGTTAATTTCCTCCAAGCCTATTGTCCGAAGAGCCACGCAGGACCTGGGTTCTGTTTAACACTTAGATAAAATTGCGGAGTAGGTAACATAAAGGCTTTTCGCAATTGAAGGGTATATCAAGAGTATGAACTTTCATTAATAATAGTACATTTTCAGGTTATTTACATTCCAGGGACGTGGCAGTACATGCTCATCCAAATCTTCTAAAAAGTAGGCCCCTATACCCGCCACCACAGTGATACGATATAGCCCTTCCCAATTTGGTCCAAGTTTTCCCCATGTGGGATTTTTTGCAGTACCTAGAACTTTTCTTAATACCAAATCCCCAGGTGCTATTGGCCTTAGCTTTACCTTGACGTCATATCCATGCTTAAGTTTGTGTTAGTAGTAGGCGAGTTGGATCATTGCTCTTTCCCTTCTTTCCTCGATAAGGTCTAAGATTTTTTCCAGCAGCTCATTGTTGCCATCAGGATGGAATGAGGTGGTCTTTAGTGTCGGAAAGTTTGTTTCCAGTGGAATGACAGCTTCGGCTCCATAGTTTATCGAAAAGGGGGTCTCCCTTGTCGATCTGCACGGCGTGGTTCAATACGTCCACAGGACATGGGGCAGCCCTTCTACCCATCTTCCCTTCACGTCGTCTTATCTCTTCTTCAATCCATTTACTATGACCTTATTGATGGCCTCGGCTTGCCCATTCCCCTGGGGGTAAGCCGGCATGGAGTATCTATTTGCAATTCTCAACTCACTGCGGTACCTTTTGAAAGCCTTACTATCGAACTGAAGACTATTGTCTGAGATTAAGGTGTGGGGGACTCCAAACCTGGTGACAATGTTTCTCCAAACAAACTTCTTGGCGTCCACATCTCTGATGTTTGCCAGTGGTTCGGTTTCAACCCATTTAGTGAAATAATAAGTGCCGACGAGAAGATACCTCTTGTTCCCCACTACTTTAGGAAATGGCTCTAGGATATCCAGGCCCCATTATGCGAATGGCCAGGGGCTAGACAGAGAATTGAGGGTCCCACCCGGTTGATGTATATTTGGGGCAAACCTTTGGCATTGGTCACATTTCTTCACATATTCGTGTGCCTCTTTCTGCATGTTTGGTCACTAGTAATCTTGGGTTATAGCTCTATGAGATAAGGACCTACCCCCTATATGGCTCCCATAAATTCCTTCATGCAATTCCTCTAGGATAAGCTCCGTGGCGTCAGGGTGTACGCAGAGCAAGTACGGTCCTGAAAACGAGCGCTTATACAATTTCAAGTCCTTAGACAGCCAGAATTGAGAAACCTTTCTTCTAATCTTGTCGACCTTGCTCTTCTTTTTAGGTAAGACGTCCTTCTTTAAAAACAGTATTAAAGGGTCTATCCAGCTAGGCCCCACTCTGACGCTGTGGACATGTGTCATTTCGGCCTTCACAAGTGAGGGCTTGTGTAGATTTTCCACAAGTATAACCCGAGGTAGGCATTGAGCAGATGAGGTGGCCAGCGTGGCAAGATAATCAGGATGAGTGTTTCTACTTCTGGATACGTGCATTAGGCTAAAAGAGTTAAAACGCGACCGCAGGCACTTAGCTTGGACCAGGTACTTTTGCATTCTTTCATCCCTTGCCTCCAATTCCCCATTTACTTGTCCTACAACAAGTCTTGAGTTCGAGAACGTGTTTATGGATTTTCTGCCCAATTTCTCGACCATAGACATTCCTTCCAGCAGGGCTTCATATTCTACCTCGTTATTTGTGGCCGAAAAGCCTAGCCTTAGTGATTTTTCGATGGTAATCCTCTCAGGAGAAATCAGGACGAGTCCCACCCCAGAGCCCCTTTGATTTGCTGCACCGTCAATATATACTTTGCAACAGGTGGGCCTTTGTTAAGAGACTGTGCCGACCAATTTTTATCCATGCTTGGCATTCCTCCCCCTTCTTTTGGTGAGGGTTCAGCAAACTCAGCCACCAAGTTCGTGAGGACTTGGCCCTTCACGGCGTTGCGAGGCATGTATTTAATGTCGAAGGTGCCAAGAATGGTCCCCCACTTATCAATTCTCCCTATGTAATCGGCACTTCGGAGTATAGACCTGAGCGAGAGTTGGGTTAAAATAACAATTGTGTGTGCCTGGAAATAGTGGGGGAGTTGCCGCGTGGCCTGTACGATCGCCAAGATGGCCTTTTCTAGGGGGAGGTAACGGATCTTAGCCTTGTGCAATGACTTGCTCACGTAATAGATAGGCCATTGTATGCTGTTGTCCATCCGGATTAGCACCAAGCTCATTGCATGAGGGGCCACGACAATGTAGGCGAACAAAACCTCGTCGGCTTCAGGACTAGACATGATTGATGGTCGAGACAGATACTTTTTGAGCTGTTGGAAGGCCAAGTTGCATTCTTCAGTCCACTCGAACCCTTTCCACTTGTTTAATAAGAGAAAGAAAGGCCTACACCTATCCGTCGAACGAGAAATAAAACGGTTTAAGACGGCGATCATGCCGGTGAGCTTTTGGACCTTCTTCGGGTTTCGAGGAGGCTGCGTACTGTGGATAGCTCTAATTTGGTCAGGGCTGACTTCAGTACCTCTGTGGGTCACCATATAGCCTAAGAACTTTCCTGATCCCACTCCAAATGAACATTTAGACGCGTTCAGGTGCAGCTTGTATTTTCTCAAGACTTCAAAGATATCACCGAGGTCCCTCAAATGCTAGGACACCAATTTACTCTTTACTATCATGTCATCTATATAGACTTCGATGCTCTTGCTCATTTGCAGCTCAAACATCCTGGTCATCATCCTCTGGTAGGTGGACCCGGCATTCTTTAAACCAAAAGGCATCACTTTATAGTGGTAGTTTCCGATGGGGGTGACAAAAGTTATCTTTTCCTGGTCGTCGGTAGCTAGGGGTATTTGGTGATATCCTTGAAAGGTGTTGTTAAGATCTAAAAGGATCACAGTAAGAGAAGCCCAAAAGAAAATAAGCCAAGTCCAAGGAAGCAAGTGTAAAGGGACCACGAAAGAAAAACTAGGCCCAGGAGGCTTGAAGCCCAAAAGAAGAAACATCAAAAAGGAAAAGAAACCCACAGCAAGAGATTAAAGAAAATAGCCAGGATCCTCAGTAACCACCAAGAGGCGCAGATCCTTCCAAGCGCATAAGCACAGTCAAAGGAAGATTAAGACAGCTCGAAAGAAAAGGACAAGAAAAGAAAACAAGAAACAAAGTAGAAGCCACAAGCGCCAAAAAACCTAGCAAAAAAAGAAGAAATAACCAGCGACCTCTTATGGCACAAGTGGGAAGCGTCTCGAGGAACCAGAACAGAGAAATACGAAAAAGGGAATGGCAACAGGCGACTTTCAAGTCGGCAAAATGGGATTCCGCCCAGACGGGAAAAAGGGGAAAAGGGGAATTGCCAAACGGTGAGATCGAGAAGGGCATATCTCAACACATCCCGAAATAGGTAACCAGTCATGGACTTTTAAAGGAATCAAAGCTGAAAGAGGGAAAGAATTAAAAAAAAATAGAAAATAGAACCTGTCGAGTGATGGGCATGGAATAGGCTCTGTTAACCATAAGACGAAACAGGGGAACCAATGGTTCCCCTGGGATGGCAGAATTTCACTATAAAAGGAAGGGTAGGTTACGAAGAAAAGGCATAGATTTTTGGATAGAAAGAACTATCAGTAAAGTTCTGTAAAAGAAAGGAAAACTTAGGGAAAGGTTAATAATATTGCTTTCCGGTATCCTGTAAAAGCCACTATTGCACATACTGGGATTCAAAGAGAATCAAACTTTGCAAGTTTTGAAGGCTGAAAGAGCCATTCAAGACTGTAATTTTTGAGCTCGATTGAACCTTGTATCACGTCTTAGTGAGCATTCTGTAACCATAACAAAGAACATATTAATGAAATATGTCCCATTGATTTAAAGATCCTTATAACATTATTTTGTGCACCTTTGTTGATCTTGTTCTCTGAATTTACCTTGTTGTTTTGATATGTCTTTCAATATGAATATCCGTACTTGTCATTTTACGTGTATTGTAGGAAGCATCCCCTGTGCATAATTTGATTCTTAAATAGCCTGTTAGCTACGGTGAATCAAGGCCCAGTCCACCAAACCACTTATTAGCCCCGGGATCCTTGGTCCTGAGTGTCACAAAAAAAGGCACTCTCACATTTTGGCGACTCCACTGGGGACTAGGCAATGAAGAGGAAAAAGCAATCCCTTCACAGAGCATGCCTCCAGGACAAAGAAACAGCAAAGGAACTAATGTACCACCTACGGCCTCTGAGCCCGCGGGAGAAAACGAGGTAGTTTTAAGGCAAAGAGGCGAGGCACCCCTGGTAGAACAAGAGGTTGTGTCAGGAAAAAGACACACAAGGCAGGAACTAGACCTCATGGCTAGTATGACAGCAATGTTGAAGGATCTAGAGTAAGAAGTTTGTCTTCTCAAAGAAGGCAGGACACAGGAAATCAGGGACAAAGTTCCCCCTGCTGGTAACCAAGATGGAACACAGCCAGAAAGAGGATCAGCAGTGGAAGGAAGAGCCAACCCTCAATACTTAACACTGGCAGATGTCAATGCCCTCCTGGAGCAAGAAAGGGCAAAACTCTCAGGGATCCCCAAGCAATTCTCTCGGGATCCCCCGTTCCCTCCAGAACTTCTTGGCAAACCATACCCTAAGGGGAACGAACCCTCAAAATTCCATCCTTTCGATGGAAGAAGTGGAAGTGCTGTGGAACATGTGAGTAGGTTCATTTACACTATGGGTCCCTATGCAAGAGACAGCGAACTATGTCTAAGGGAATTTGCCAAATCCTTAGTGGATAGTGCATACACTTGGTACACCACGCTGAGACCCAAGTCCATCAAAACCTATGATGAAATGATGGAAAGATTCTGTACCAAATATTATCTTGGTGAAGACAAGATCACTTTCCAGAACCTCCAGATGGTAAGACAGAGACATGGAGAGGATCCCGTCTAATTCATTAAAAGATTTGAAGATGTGTCCCTAGATTGCTATGGGGACCACAAAGAAAAGGAGCTCGTGGAAACTTGTGTAGCCAACATGCTTTTTGATTACAGGCTCAACCTTGAAAATCTGTGTATCACGCAGTTTGCTGACTTGTTACAGAGAACCAGAAGGACAGCACAAACTATGAGGACAAAAAGGATGCCCGTGTCCTAAGCTATGACAGCATCAGTAGGAGAAAAAAGGAAGAGGCCAGATGGGAAGGTGTTTGAAGAACCACTGGCGATCCCATGTACAGCCGAAGAGTTAAGCCATGTCTTAGACAAATGGATCGGAGATGGAGTTGTTAGGCCATTTACTGTGTCCAGGCCATTAACTGAAGAAGAAAGGAAGAACCCTTTATTTTGCAAAATCCATAATTATGTCAAGCATTCCACCAAGTATTGCTGGACCCTTCGCAGACTCTTCCACAAAAAGCTGAGGGAAGGAACCCTGGAACTCACTCAGAAGGAGCCAGAAGTACAGAGAAACCCCTTGCCTAACCACAAAGGAAAAGGAGTGGTAGCAGTAGTAATTCATAGGAACCCGACAAAAGCAGGAGAAGCCGAAGGATCCTTCCAACCTAGCACAGTCAGGACACTCCAGAAGAATCCCAAGTTTAGGTCACTATTCAACCAACTGGGATTGGGACCAGAAGCAAGAAGGGTGGCCACAGAGTCTCTTATGAGCATAACAGCAGATTCAAGAATGGAATGTTTTACAACAGAGTCACATGCTAGTCGAGCTTTCCTGGAGACAACCAATGCAATAACCTTCACCAATGAAGACATGGAGATTGAACACCTATACCACTATAGGCCCCTTTATCTAATGGCCACCATAAACGGTGTCCAAATTAGAAGAGCACTGGTGGACACGGGGCGTCGCTCAACCTTATAGCCTTAAGTACCCTGGAAGCTGTGGGCTTAGTTGACAGAAGGATTCTGGGGGCTCCCATGGAAATAACAAGATTTGGAGGTCGGTGGAATCAACAGAAGGATACGTGCAGCTAGCCTTAAGTGTAGGGCCAATAGTAGCTCTGACAAGGTTTCATGTGATTAATGCAAAAGTATCTTACCATGTGTTGCTGGGACGCCCGTGGCTTCATAAGCATCGCCTTATTCCATCTACGTTCCATCAATGCATTAAAGGGAGACTGAATGGGAGGCTCGTGAGAATCCCTGCCAACCGTAACCCTTTAGTCAGGGGGAAGTAAACTTTGCAGAAACAATGTTCTATTATAAATTGGAGCCAGATGATGAGAGCCCCAACCCGGGGACTCCAGGGGCACCCATCCTAGAAGAAGAAGAAGGAGGGAGGGGCACCCGTGACCTGAGGAACCTTCTGGAAAGAAAAAGACAAAAAAGGGAGCCCAGCTCTTCAGGATCCCGAGAATGTGTAGTGGTGCGGGAACCCGGAGGGAGGCTAATCTACCGTTTGTGAAGGTACGCGGGACCTGAATGCATTATGCAGAAAGGTCCCAGACCACCAAGCTGCATGATGGCCCAAGAAGAAATTCCAGAAAAACCAATTAAGGAAGCCCAGATTCAGCCTGAGGAAGAATTAAAGGAAATAGATTTGGGAACCAAACCGGGATCCCGAAAGCCTGTCTTCATTACCAATCAACTGGTGGCACAAGAAAAGGAACAATTGGTAACCTTACTTCAAAAATACAGAGATGTGTTCGAATGGACCTATAATGAAATGCCTGGTTTAGACCCAGGATTGGTAGTTCATACCCTTAATGTGGACCCAGGAATGAGGCTAGTAGTTCAACCGGCTAGGGTCTTCCACACCGAGGTAGAAGCTCAAATAGTTCAAGAGGTCAAAAAGTTAACATTCATCAAACCCATCCAACACCCAAAATGACTTTCCAACATTGTACTTGTGAAAGAAGAAAAATGGTCAGATCCGTTGCTGCGTGGACTTTTGCAACCTGAATAAGGCGTGCCCTAAAGATGAACTCCCCTTGCCCAATATCGACCTCCTTGTGGATTCAGCTGCAGGAAGCTCAATGTTCTCATTTATGGATGGGTACAGTGGGTACAACCAAATCCGTATGGCTGCCATAGATGCAGAGAAGACGGCATTCAGAACTCCAATCAGGAACTTTTACTACACTGTAATGCCCTTTGGCCTAAAAAATGCGAGGGTTACGTATCAGCGAACCATGACAACCATTTTCCATGACATGATACATGAGGAGATGGAAGATTATGTAAATGACATTGTGGTCAAATCAAAGACTAGGACAGGATATTTCCAAGTACTTGAGCAAGTTTTTGAAAGATGCAGGAAGTACAAACTACGCATGAACCCAATGAAATGTGCCTTCGGAGTGTCTGCTGGAAAGTTCTTTGGGTTTTTGGTACATCACAAAGGCATAAGTGTAGATCCAGCCAAAGCCACAACCATTGTCACGATGAGAAGATCGACTACCGTTAGGGAACTCAAAAACTTCCTGGGAAGGGTCTCCTATATTAGGAGATTTGCGCTTGGTTTGGCTTCAGCTATGGTAGGTCTATCCAAACTGTTGAAAAAGGGAACTAAGTTTACCTGGGGTATGGAGCAACAGGAGGCTTTCCAAAGAATTCAGTGCATTATGAATCATTTGCCCACCCTCTAGGCACCAGTACGTGGGCGACCTCTACTGTTATACTTAGCATCAAATGCCTAGGCAATAGGAGTTTTGCTGGCCCAAGAAGATGACCAAGGGAATGAGTAGCCTGTTTATTATGTAAGCAGAACACTCAAGGATACTGAGATCAGGTACCCTAGAATAAAGAAAGCATGCCTAGTAATCATCTACGCATCTCAAAGGCTAAAGAGGTACTTCTCAGCTCACCAAATCCTTTTGATGACCAAGTCTCACCCCATAAAAGCACTCCTACACCAGCCCCTTCTCACGGGAAGAATAGCACAATGGCTAGTCTTACTCTCTTAATATGACATAGACATCAGAACTCCCAAGGCTATCAAAAGCCAGGCCATAGCAGATTTGCTAGCTCAATTCCCAGGAAAGGAGGAAGGCCCGCTGAGTGAAGAAATCCTTGGTGAGGTGGTAGTAACAGAGATCCCAGGAAAGAAATGGACCATGAGGTTTGACGGGTCGGCTATGGCAACTTCAAATGGGGTAGGAATTGTACTAAGTTGTGAAAATGGGGACATCATACCCTTGTCTTTCAAGCTTGGTTTCTCGTGCACTAATAATGCAGTTGAATATGAGGCATACTTAACTGGGCTGACTGTAGTACTCAGTATAGTAGTAAAGCATATGAGAGTGTTAGGAGATTCCAATCTTGTAGTTTCCCAAGTGAAAGGTGACTTCGCATTACGAGAACAAAGCTTAGCAGCCTACAGAACTTTGGCACAAAGGCCAGAGCTGGAATTTCAGACCTTTAGCATAGAATACGCTCAAAGAAGTGAAAACAGGTTTGCTTATGCGCTCGCCACTCTGGGATCCCAAATATCATTCAATGGGAGAGACACGTTAATAAAAATAGGAAGGCAGGAACATTCTATTGCAAGGATCCCCCGGAGAGTCCAAACAGTGGGATTGGAGGAGCGAAATCAAAGAAAAAATGAAAAAGGCAGGACCCGGAGAGAACATTGAAGAACTAATAGATTACACTCAGATAGAAGGGAAATTGTATAGAAGGCTACCAGGTGGAATCTTGTCCAGATGTATCACCGAGAAAGAAGGAAAGCTGAAACTAGAAGAATTACATACCCAAGCCTGTGGAGTTGCAAAAAAGGTCAGCCTATATAGAAAGATGCAACGCATGGGGTATTACTGGCCAAATATGAACAAGGAGGCAGCAATTATACAGGAAAAATGTCAGGAGTGTCGTTTGGCAATAGATAAGGAAGAAAGCTATGTTGTGTTTGTTGCAGAAGATTGGCAAGTTCCTTTCATAGAATACCTGGGTCAGTGGATCCTGCCAACTGACAGGATGCTAGCTCACAAGCTCAAGAAACTAGTGGACAGGTATTTCCTGCAGAATGACATCTTATTCGAAAAGGGATACAATAGGGATCCCCTAAGGTGCCTGGGGCCAAAAGTAGCTAGAGAAGTAGTCAGGGAAGTTCATTTCGGTGATTGTGGGAGTCATCCGGGGAAAAGAAGGTTGTACAAGCAATTATTGTTGTTAGGGTATTACTAGCCAACAATGAAAAAGTACTTTGAGGAGCTAGTCAAAACATGCCACGCCTGCCAAGTCTTGAAAGATGCAATTCACACTCACCCAAATGTTCTATAGGATATGACGACACCATGACCTTTTCACACTTGGGGGCTTGATCTCATAGGGCCTATAAACCCTCCATCCAACGGTTACATATGGATCTTGGCAGCCACCGAGTACTTTATAAAATGGGTAAAGGCCATCCCTTTGAAAAAGGCCACTGGAGCAGCCGTAGCAAATTTTATTCGAAACCACATTATTACAAGGTTCAGGATCCCCAGAAGATTGATCAGTGACAATGGGACCCCATTCATAAATAAAGACATGAAAGGGTTAACTGAAGCATATCACATCAAACATGGGAGGTCTACCCCATACTACCCACAAGGAAACGGCCAAGCTGAGGCTACCAATAAGGTAATGTTGAAGATCCTTAAGAAGATGAAGCATGAGTACGAAGGGAAATAGAGTGATCATCTGGCAGATGTACTCTGGGCATGTAGGAGCTTTTTAAAGACAGCCACAAGATTCTCGTCATTTTCCCTAATCTATGGACAGAAGCTATCTACCCTATGGAATTAGTTATTCCTACACCAAGGGTAGTTCTTGAAGAAAGCCAAGAAGAAAGTGAGAACACAAATAATGAAAGGGGGCTGGCAGATCTGGAAAGGATAGAAGAAGAAAGAGAGCTAGCCAAGAAAAGAAGCCAGAGGTACCAACAAAGAATGACTAGAGCATATGCACAAGCAGTACGCCCAAGGATGTTCACTGAAGGGCAATTGGTACTAAGGATGGCGGAGCACGTAAGGAAGAACCTACCAGGACCCTCCAAGTTCACCCCAAAATGGGAAGGACCCTACATCATCAGCGCAGCCCATGAAAGTGGGTATTATTACCTTATCAAGGAAGATGGGATAGTCCTGACAAAACCTGTAAACGGGAAATGGTTGAAACAATACTATGCATAAGGACGAAGGGATCTCAACGCGTCAGGATTCTTTTGCCAGCCTCACAACCTGCTAAGTGTTTTTGTTTTTCTCTTTTTATTTCTTTCAACTTTTGTCATGAATTCTGGTCTAAATGATTTTGTTCAGGAATCTATGATAGATTGACACTCTGTGGTCAGTACTATACTAAATGATTTTCTCTATGTTCCTTAAAAGATGACCATATATTAATGAAGTTCCTTTTTCTTCAATATTTGAGTTTTTTTTTTTTTTTTTTTAACACTGCAAAGTCCAAGTTTGGATAGATTTAAGGAAGGATACCTGAGTCAAAAAAAGAAAAAGAAAAAGATATGTAATACCCTTTTACACATGGCCCAGGATTCACCTCACAGATGATTTCAAATACCCCATAGACAGTTCCAAGCGCATAGGTCTAGGATCACAGGCAAAAGTAAAATGCCCAAGATACCTAGCCTAGCACTTGGCAAAAAGGGGAACCCGTCAAAGTTCATGAACTGGGACCGTATCTCAAAAAAAAAATATACATACAAAAAAAAAGGGGGAAAAGACACCAATGTACCTAGTTCAGTACTTGCACAATGAATTAACCATCGGGTACCTGGACTAGAACTTATAGTGAAGCCTGTAGGAACCATGGTCCAAGATTCAGGAAAGAAAAGAGAAAAGTCATGTATCAAAAAAAAAAAAAAAGAGGGCAATGTATCAAAGAAAAAAGCAGATCCACATTCTAAGAAATTAGAAACAGTTTTGAAACACAAACATGGAGCTAAAAAAGAAGAAGAGAGTAATGTTCAAAAAAAAAAAAGAAACAAAAACTTATACAACCCCAAATTGTTTATACGAATCTAAAGAAAGCTAAGGAATGAGGCCGCCCAACAAGGAGCCATCTGGAGGAATGACAGGCATAGTTGAAGAAGAAAGAATCCTCTGCCGCTTGACCTTTAAATCTTGCAAAACCTTGTGAGCACGAGCCAAAATTTCCTCAGCGGCAGCTATCTCAACATCTATGCTTTTGGAAGTTTGCCTCTGAAACAGCATGCGAGCCAACAAGCGCAAGTGATCCAACAAAAAAGACAAATTGAACTTGGCCTCTAGAATGTCTTGGACCACTCCTCTCCACTCCAAAAGCCTTTCTTCAGATAAAGAGTCCACAGAAGAATTCCTTAACAAAACTAGCACAGCACATAGCAACTCCATCGAAATATTACCCAGAAAAACGCCTCCCCTGAAACCACTGGTGAAATCCCCGTGACTCTTGAGCAAACTCTCTAACAACGGCAGGCCTTCAACAGACACAGAGAAACGCAGGAAGCTGCCATAAGAAGACCCAAAAGAGTAGAAATGGCTGGTAGGAAGACTGTTAAACTCCAAGAGGTCAAAACGAGCTAGGAGGAGGAAATCCTTGAATCAAGATCTGGGACAGCCACTCCCGAAGCGTCCCCCCTCCTAATCCCCTGATTTCCTTGAAGATTCTGGGAAAGGACATAAAGCAAGTTGAAGAAAGAGTGAAGAATCGGTGGCAAAGCGGCTAAAAGAAGGAAGAGATGCAGGGGCTTCGGCATGGAAGAAAGAAAAGAAAAGAGGGTGGGGAAAGAAAGAAAGAAAAGTGAAACACAGTGGAAACAATTTGCACTTACCTTCTGAGTTTTCTGATTCCAAGGAGGAGGTAACACTAGGAGCAGACCTCACACTGGCTTGACCTAAAAGGAGAAAGGAAAGAAGAAACTCAAAAAAAAAAAAAAAATAGGGAAAAGAAAAATAGAGATGAAACGCAATTTTAAAAGGAAATGCAGCTCAGCTATTAGTTTGGATAAAGGTGTGTCTCCCAAAGTCTCATTAACTGACAATGTTTGAGGAAACGCGGTTATGATGGGACTAGGAGTATGCTCAGGCTGAGGACTTTAAGATGCAGGGATCTTAGAAGTTTCAGGATCCTGAGAACCCTGGGAACCCTACATCGGTTGCCCGGTCTCCTCAGCCAGACCACCACTAGGGGGCTCCTCCCCCATAATAGGAAATGCAATAGAAAGGGTTGTTACGGCTTCTTCTTTTAGAGCTTTGCTAGTCATAGGAGAGGATACCTCCACCTAAAAAAAAAGGGAAAGGGGAAGCAATACTAAGTGAAGACAACAGGATGATACAAACAACACAGTACCAGAGCAAACAAAGAAAAATAAACAAGGAAAATACATACCACGTCATCACCAAAAGATTGGCTTTTACCTTTCTTGAAATCAAACTTGCGTTTGGACTGCAAAGGAAACAATCACTCGTCAGCAAAGAGTAAGTAACTACAACAATATGAACAAGTGAAAAAGAGAGAAGAAGGAAAGAGGTCTTGCCCTTCTCTTTCTCTCTACAGATTCTCTGGAGGTCTTTTGCTTACTATGAGTACGCCCAGAGGGTCCTAAAGGGGGCTGGGATACAAAATTAGAAGATCCTAAAGAATCATGGATTGAAGTAATCACAGGAACCTGGGAAAAAGAAGACTCTACCTTGGTCTTCTTTCGGGTCTTTGAAGCCAAAGGTTGCCCGACCTCCTTGTCTTCCTGGGATACCAAATGTGTTTGAGACTTCCCAGTTTTTCTTCTTTTCGTCTTAAGACCAATCTTCACACCCTCTATACTTTCCTCAACATCAACTGTTTTCACCTTTTCCAGCCTGACATCCTTGCCTTTACCTAAAGCGATAACAACACCTATTGTCTCCACTGCACCTTTTTTAATAGGTACTCCAGAGGAAGTGCCAATAATGAGACGGAGGCCCAACCAAGTCCCAGGAAAATCCTGTGCATAAGTCACCCAACCTCCCCTGGAGGCATGCCATTCTGCGAACCCAGTCTTGCTACTTACGGCAGCAGAAACAATCCCAGCAGTAGGAAGGGATAAATGCCTATTGGATGTCGGAGCAGAGGCAATACCAAGACTTGGGGTTTCCTGAACTAAACCAGAGCCAATATAATCGACAAAAAACTTCTATATTCTTCTCCAATAACCAGTATAGCCGCTAGAAGCAAAAACTCCTTTCTGGGAGTTAGGTACTGCAAATTGGGGGCTCCTCCATAACCAATAAGAAAAGGCCTGTAGCCTTAAAAAAGGATCCAAAGAAGGAAGGGACGACACTATGTCCTTAAAAACTGGAGGAATGTCTTGGTCAAAACCAAACTGTCGGAGCACTCGGTGTGCTGAATAATGGGTATATCTTGGACCACTCAAAGAGGGCACAGGAAGCCAAGAGGAGCTAATGCAAGCAAGATAAGCCAGACTGCCCTCATCACCATGACGCAAGTCAAAAGTATTACCTGTAGAAGATAAAAAGGAAGACAACACAGAATCACACGCAAAGCCAGAGCCAAACTCACGAGGAGATCTCCAATGTAAGTTCCCTACTTGATCAAATAACTTAACAAGATTGAGGCCACCACCTTTCAAGCTAATCCAACGAAAAATAATGGGAAAAGTATCAGTTAAATTGCCACAAAGACCCTTCACTACGTCAGGGGATCCTTGGAATTTATCCTTTACAAACTTCAAGTTCCTGCACTTGGCCAAAGTAGCTGCAGAACGATCCCACATAAAAATATGAAGGATAGTACAGTGAAGAGATGAGGTAATCACATAACAAGAATCACTCTCGGCCTCATCTCCATGAAGCTGATCCAATTGAGAATAAACATGATCCAAAAATAGAGGGGCTAAAGGAAATTGGATATCTCGAGCCAACATGATCGCTAACGAAAAAAAGGAAGACTTAACCCTGTACCTAGGGAACTCGCTGAAAAAGAACTTGCTAAGCCAAAATGCCAGAAAACCAACCCACCTCACTTCCTTATTCTTCTCACGAGAAAGGGTCATTACCCATCTCCCTATTCCAGCCAGCTTACCACCAGGAGAGGCAGCACAACCGCCAAAATGGCCAAACAGTTTATCTTCCACCACAAGATCCTCTTCAGAAAGGTTGATATCAAAGGGACTCTCATCACCAAACACCGGGAGAAGGAAGTTATTAACCACATCCTCCAGGGTAATCGTCAATTCACCAACAGAAAAGAAAAAAATATGAAGGGAAGGGCATCAACGGCGTACCAGATGCCTGAGCCCCTTAGCGTCTCTAAAACTCTCAAGATTTTTGGAAATAACCACTACCTTTAGGATACCAGTGCGCTCTAGGCGACCCACAAACTCCACATCAGACAGCTCCTTGTCTACTCAGATGGGCCAGCCTTGGATTTTTCCTAAAACAAAATCAAAAAAGATAGGCACCGCCTCTCGAATTCCTTGTCTAATCTGAAGGTCAAAAATCTCTCTAGGGTTTGGAACCTGGGCAGAACCAGCAAAACCCGCTTGGCCAGAAAACATCCAGGCATGAGGAGACGGAGGAACCTCGCCATGAGATACCTGAGGAAAAAACGGACTGGGAGAGTACCAGGGGTCCCGTAAAGGGAAGGCCAGACGTTCAGTAACTTCATGAGAATCACTCAAAGCGAAACCAGAAGAACCTTCGCCTTCAGAAGGACTTGGGGTGCGCTCTCTCCTTTTTCGGGAAGAAGAAGAAGCCATTGGAGCAATGCGAATAATAAGAAGAAAAAAAATTGAAAGAACGAAAAAGGGGAAGACGGGAATAACAGAGAAGAAAACAAGAGAGACCCAAGAATGAAAGACTCAGAGAAGCAAAGTGATAATGTAAAACAGCCACAATAAAGGCGCAAAGAGCAGTTGGAGAAGACAGTGTATGGAAAGATGCGCCAGTTACCAAAAAATTTAATTTTGAAGAAGGGATTAATTAGCAGTTATTAATGGAGGTTAAGAGAAACGAGAAAAGTGGGTAAAAGAATTTTATCCCAAATACTCAACTGCCACGTCCCGTGCAAAGAGGAAACTGTAAAATGAGAGAACACGACACACAGTAAAGGTAAGGTGACCAAAAAGCAGCAGGAAAGGCCGGGATCCTAAGTAAGAAAAAAGGGAACCTAGGGGAAATTAAAAAAAGGTGGGGGGGGGGATCCTACAAAAATCTTAGAAAAACCTAAATTACTCACGCGTGGGCTTCAGGCAACCCACAAGCTCGGGGGGCTAAATGTTGAGGTCTAAAAGGATCACAGTAAGAGAAGCCCAAACGAGTGAGCCAAACCCAAAAGAAAATAACCCAAGTCCAAGGAAGCAGGTGCAAGGGGACCACGAAAGAAAAAGCAGGCCCAGAAGGCTTGTAGCCCAAAAGAAGAAACATCAAGAAGGAAAAGAAACCCACGGCAAGAGATTAAAGAAAATAGCCAAGATCCTCAGCAACCACCAAGAGGTGCAGATCCTTCCAGGCACATAAGCATAGTCAAAGGAAGATTAAGACAGCTCAAAATAAAATGACAAGAAAAGAAAACAAGAAATAGAGTAGAAGCCACAAGTGCCAAAAGACCCAGCAAAAAAAGAAGAAATAACCAGCGACTTCTCATGGCACAAGTGGGAAGCGTCTCGGGGAACCAGAACTGAGAAATATGAAAAGGGGAATGGCAACAGGCGACTTTCAAGTCAGCGAAAATGGGATTTCGCTCATACGGGAAAAAGGGGAAAAGGGGAACTGCCAAACAGTGAGATCGAGAAGGGCATACCTTAGCACATCCCGAAGTAGGTAACCAGCCATGGACTTTCAAAGGAATCAAAGCTGAAAGAGGGAAAGAATGAAAAAAAATAGGAAATAGAACTTGCCGAGTGATGGGCACGGAACATGCTCTGTTAACCATAAGACAAAACAGGGGAACCAGTGGTTCCCCTGGGATGCCAAAATTTCACTATAAAAGGAAGGGTAGGTTACGAAGAAAAGGCAAAGATTTTTGGAGAGAAAAAACTATCAGTAAAGTTCTGTAAAAGAAAGGAAAACTGAGGGAAAAGTTAATAATATTGCTTCCCGGTATCTTGTAAAAGCCACTATTGCATATACTCGAATTCAAAGAGAATCAAACTTTGCAAGTTTTGAAGGCTGAAATAGCCATTCAAGACTGTAATTTTTGAGCTCGATTGAACCTTGTATCACGTCTTAGTGAGCATTCTGTAACCATAACAAAGAATATATTAATAAAATATGTCCCACTGATTCAAAGATCCTTATAACATTATTTTGTGCTCCTTTGTTGATCCTATTTTCTGAATTTACCTTGTTGTTTTGATATGTCTTTCAATACGAATATCCTTACTTGTCATTTTACGTGTATTTTAGGAAGTATCCCCTGTGCATCACTTGATTCTTAAACAGCCTGTTAGCTGCGGTGAATCAAGACCCGGTCCACCAAACCATTTATTAGGCCCGGGATCCTTGGGCCTGAGTGTCACAAAAAAAGGCACTCTCACAGGCGTCTAAGAAGCTCATTTGAGGATGTCCCGTGGTTAAGTCCACCAATTGATCTATTCGAGGCATAGGAAAGGGATCCTTCGAACAGGCCTTATTCAGGTCCATGAAATCCACGCAGACTCACAATTTTCCACTCTTCTTCTTCACCACAACTGTATTGGCCAAGCACTCGGGGTAGAAAACTTCTTTGATAGCCACTGCTTTCTTAAGTTTCATCACCTCTTCCCTCACCGCATCAGCATGCTCTTTCGACGGTCGAGGGGGTTGCTTCTTAGGCATAACGGCCAAATTAACGTTAAGGTAATGGCATATGAAGTTCGGATCGACCCCCGGGGCCTCGTAGGCATCCCTTGCAAACACGTCCACGTTTTCTCTGAGAAAATCAATTAGCTTTTCTTTCTCTTGGGGTGGCAGTTCCGAGCCGACTTGAAAGAATCTTTCCGAATCGGAGCTCAAAAGAACTTTTTCCAAATCCTCACAACTTGCCTCCTCGGTTGATCCCCCACCACACGGGGTTGGGGTCGTTAATTGCTATAAAACATTCTCGGTAGAGGTTGACGGCTCGGCACTCAGCCTTTGTAAGATGGCAGACACCATGCATTGTCGGGCCATGGCTTGGTCTCCTATCATTTGTTTGACCCGCCCCTCCGACGGGTACTTCACCTTTTGGTGCAAGGTTGAGGAAACATCCCCTAGGTTATGAAGCCAAGGTCTGGCTACAATGGCGGTGTAGGGCAAATATGCGTCCACCACTATGAAGTCCACCTCCACTATGTCCGAGCTTGTTTGTATGGGCAGTCTAATCTGGCCTTTCAGAGTAACGATTTTCCCTTCGAAACTTACCAAAGGGGATTCGTATGTCGTCAGGTCTTTGGGTCTCAACTTCAGCCCCTTGTACAGGTCGGGGTATATTACCTCCACAACACTGCCCTGATCGACTAACACCCTTTTCACGTCATATCCCCCAATCCTGAATGTGACAACTAGAGCATCGTCGTGGGGTTGGATAGTTCCAACCTTATCCTCATCCAAGAATCCGAGCATAGGCGAGGCCATCCCCTTAGCCCTCTTAGACTCACGATCATCAACTTCAGTGGGGAGTCGGGCCACCGACATCACTTTGAAAGGATGGGAGCCGGTTCTTTCTAGAGCGGTGAGAATGACATTTATCATGCCAATAGGCGGTCTTAAGGTGCTTTGCCTTGCCACAATGCTCGTTTGTTCTTGTTGGCCACTGGAATGATGCAAGAGATGTCTTAGCTTTCCTTCTTGGACCAGCTAGTCCAAGTGGTTTTTTAGATTTCTGCAGTCATCGGTGGTGTGCCCCGGTTCTTGGTGGTATTGACAGTATAGGTTCTGGTTGCGTTTTGCGGGGTTGTTGCCATCCTATTTGGCCATTTGAAGAACGACTCGTTCTTAACTTTCTCCAAGATCTGATGTAATGGATCCAGGAACACAGCGTGGACTAACTGTGCCCCAGCGGATCCAGGCTACTCCGTGTAATCTCTTATCGGCCGGTTGTTGCTGCTAAATCGGTCCGACTTGAAGTCCCTCCCCTCTTGAGGGACAACCTTCACTTTACCTTTACCTATTTGCTGGTCCTCTTACCCTTTTGTACTTATCGATTCGGTCCATGAGCTGGCGCACGCTGGTGACCGGTTTCCCAATCAGGGATTTCCTTAAACCATGCTCTGTCGGTAGGCCTCTCTTGAAGGTGTTGATGGCAATGTCATCATAATTGCCCTCTATCTCGTTATACATCTCCTTGTACCTACCGGCCTTCAAGGTCTCTCCTTCTTGCATGGATAAGGATAGGAGGGAATCTAAGGGTCGAGGAACCCTACTGCTTGTGATGAAGTAAGAGCCGAAAGCCTGGGTTAGCTACTTAAAGGAATTTATGGAGTTTGGCTTGAGGCCATCGAACCATCTCATCGCCATGGGTCCCAAACTGGATGGAAACACTTTGTACATCAAAGCCTCGTCTTTGGAATGGATGGTCATCCTCTAGTTGAAATGACTTACGTGCTTTATGGGGTCCGTTCGACCATTATATATGTCGAAAGTGGGTTGGTGGAACCGCCGAGGAAGTTCAACCCATTTTATCTTGCGTGTGAAGGGTGATCAGGAGATTTGGTCTAGGGCCTTACTCATGGCGTCGTTTGCTAGGCCCTTGTAAGACGGACTTTTGTGGCCGCATTTGTGAGGTTGCTCTTCCTCATAGGAGAAGGTTTCACTTGGTAGGGTTCTCGACCTTCGCCTGTATTCGTTGTCCTTTTCATTGTTGGTGTTCGGATTGAAGGAAGGACGCCTTCGCTGTGCTCGGTGCAACTTCCTCTTCAGGTCATCGATTTCTTGCTGTAAAGCCCTATTATCGTCCCGCTTTTGGGCTGCATGGCCTTTCCTCTCGAATGGCTTCTACTCGTATGGGAGGTATTTATGCTACCCTTTCGTCGCTTGTCTTGATCTCTTTCCTGTTCGAGGTTAAGAAAGTTGCCCTGTCGTTGGGAGTTTACGAGTCCCATTTGGCGCAGACCTGATCCTTCCATGTCTAACGATCACACTTGTTGAGGTACAATTTCTTCCCACAGACGACACCAATTGTAGGGTTACAATTTGGGGCCTAAGCTAAACGAGTACGGGGTCTTGGTCTAAGGAGCCCAGAAACAATAAATTTATAGAGAGTGAGCTACAGAATTGGGTCTTAGTGAAGTGGACAGTAGTTAAAGTTAGGCTACACAACAATTGGACATAAATAAGTCCTGTTAATGTCCATATATTCTCAGTTTGAGGAGATGGGATGCATGTTAGCTAGTTTTTGCTCTAAGTCTCCAGTTCTATTTTTTCCGTCCTCCACCTCATGAGGACTCCCTTTCTTATATAGTCTCCTTGAAGCTATCATGGCCTTACACTTGTTGATTATCTGGACCCTCACTTGAGTGCTTGTCCCATCGGACACCCCTTCCATCTTTCTGTGAGTTGTGGGAGCCAAGGCAGCACTGTTCACAGGTCTTCTCCACATTAATGTGGCTAGAAAAGTAGCTGCAATGCATTTAATGTGGCAACTACAGCCTCTCCTTGGACATCTTACATTTCCTTCTTTGCCACGGGTCTGTAGGACTCGTCCTTGTTACTAATGTCCGTTGGTGTGGGTCCTTTTAGTAGGCAGAGTGCATGTTTGAGCCATACTTGTCACGTCCGAGGAGACATTTCTCCTCAGACCGCCCTTTAAATGTCTTCATGCCCACGAGAACTGGGCTGGGAGCCCTTTTGGCACCCACGTCTTCTCCTCGGACGTGGTTGATCTTCTCGTATAGGGCCCAAGGCCCGTTGCATGATTTTGGGTCTTTGCCCCTACAGTTATAATTTAAACCTACATAGAAATTACTTTTTTATCCATCAATAACAACATGTAACATCATGTTACTTATGATTTATTGTGAAAGTATTGTAAACATAACGTTTCTTTATATGAAAAAAAAAAGTTTGAATTAAATAATAAAGCCTTCATAATAAGTCCTTGAATTAAATGTTATTAACTATATTCACTTGAAATGATCATATTAAAGAAATTACAATAAGTCCTTGTCATTAAAATTGTTAACTACGACCACCGTACACTCTTGGTGCGATGGTCACCACAAGTATAAGTGTTTGTAAGGTATGAGGGGCAATGATCAGAGTTCAAGTCTTTAGGAGAAAGTTTCACACAAATATACATTTAAATTAGGTTAAAGTAGAATTTCTATTTGTATAAAAAAAAATAAAAAAAATAAATCGTTAACTATGAAAAAGGAAAAAATCAAAAAAAAAAAAAAAAATCAAAACAAAACAATACACGATTAAAAGGTTAGAACTAAATATACGAAATGCAACTAGCTTGTATATTGTCGCAATAAGCCAAGGAAATCATAGGAATATGGGATAGGAGTTAGAGCAAATGATCATCCAAGTGTTGTTTATGATTTTATATTTAATTATATGATTCAATATCAAAACTATTAAGATTAATATATTGTTTTTGGTAGGATTAATATAGTTCTATGATATTACCATTAGATTCACCATCTGTTGATAACATCGAACTCTTGCATCGAGTATAGTGGTTTCCCGTCTTCTTCCATGGATTGTACTTAAGGAAGATCCCCCAGTTAACAAAAGTCCAGGAACAGTAGGCTCAGCCAAATCATATAAAATCACAAAAACAATTATCAGCACAACAAGACTTGCGTGATGAATCAAAGCTAAAGTAGAGTTTGTCTACATGCACTAAGATAAACTTATTTATATTTTATACATATGTCTCATAAATGACAAACTATTTTGTCAAAAAAACAAAAATGATATTTAACAATTATAATAGCAAAAGGGATGTTCAATAGATTATTCAGATAGTATAGAATGCAGTGTCAACATTAACTCAATCGAATAGTCCCTAAATTTATGCGAATCCATAGTATAGAATCAGAATACGAAGTTTACTACACAAATTTACGGTTTAAAAGCAAAATAAATGAAAAAGGCATACCAATATGGGCAAACGATCTCGACTTCTCAGTTCTCACTATCGCCGACGATGGTTTTTTGTGCAACTTGCTCAACGCCATTGCTAGCTACCAATTGGAGTTAATATGCTAATCTTGTAATTAGCATATTTTTTTTGGAGCAAAATGCGATAGAAATTTCATTAGAGATAAAGATAAAAAAGTATACAAGTATAACTAAATAAACTCTAGTTTTGGGGGACAACAAGAAGTATGCAAACTGTGATGTCCCAGTAAAGTAAGAATGACCAATACACGTGCACAGTATTAGGAAAAAACTCATTTCCCACTCATTTCCCACACTTTGCGCTGCACTTAGGCGTTGATACTCCTCCAAAAAGCCATTGCGCTGTCAAAGATACACCTCGGGTGTAGTTGTGTCTGCTCAGAATGACCAATGCATTACTCCAGCGAAAGCATTAATAATTGATTATAAAATTGGACAAATAAATACATCTTGGATGTGGATGATTTAAAATCCTCCCCCCCCCCCCCCCCCCAAAAAAATTTACATTCATTTGTAATATCTAGGAATGAGTTTTTGGAATGTAGATTCCTGTTAGCTCAATTAGTAAAGTCTTTAATGATTAAATAAAAGATTTGGGGTTCAATCCCCACCTACACCAAAAACCAATTGGTATCTTGATCTGATGATAAAAAACATCATTAAGAGTAAACGTTATAGGTTGAAACTTTCTAAAAAAACAAAAAAGAATGAGTTTTGGATATTGGTCTCATTGCACATGCTTTGAGGCTTTTTTTTTTTTTTTTTTTTTAAATTAATGTTAAAATTCTTCATTCATCCCAATCAAAGGATTTTCAATTTTTAGAAAAAGTTAAAAATTTCTATTCATCCAAATTTAAGGTTTTTTTGGTCATTTTTCAAACACTGAAAATAGATAGAAGTGGGAGTTATTCACGAGTAGTTTTGGTTCTATACCCTTATCTTAAATTTGAGAAGTGAAATACTGGAAAATATAATGAATGAGCATTATTATATATTTGCTAAATAATTTTTGTTGTCAAAATTTGCTACCTGTCATTTTAACTTGACAATATGGCTAATTCAATCAATCTAAAGTATCATTTTATCAATTTTAAAATACAAAAATTTAATTCTACTAAAACAATTGTTGTGTTGGGGCCTTTTTTTGGGGAAAAAAAAATTGGAATGAGACTTTATTTAAAACAAAACAATTATGCACCCACAAAATAGAGCCTTTATTTATTGAGATAGAGTTTTATCTTCTTGTTTTTGGTGGAGGAGGAGAGGGGTTTAGGCCTCAGCCTTTAGAGGCATTTATTTCATGGGTTTCCTGACTCAATCCCTAATGTGAAAAATTCCACAATATTAGGTCAATTATTCCTATGCGATCTCATCACCCAAAACAATAATACATATTTTTAATATCTCACCCAATTCTAAAGTTGACAGTGATAAGAACTACTCCAAATCCAGCACAGAATTAAAACAATAATACATATTAATTTCATTATCCCCGAAAATAAGTTTTGTTAATTGAATGAATTGCACCTAGAGTATTAGCAATGCAATTGTTATGCCTAACAATTACAAAATTATGAGGTATTTTTGCCCTTATACACATCAATGGTTAACAAACTAAAATTGATGCTAACAAACTTAAAAGAGTCACGCTAGGTGCAAAGGGCTCTTTCCTTTGAATTTCTAAAAAGTTGTTTGCACAAAGATTATGAATAATATTATCGCAAAAGTGGATAAAACATATTTCAAAGTTTTTTTAAAATCTTATATATAAAAAAAAAAACCACATTTATTAGCAATGGCTTGTGCAGTACCCATATGTGGAGATCACATAAGCCTAACTAATATGTTAGTTATTGATTTTATTGCTTATGTCATTGATGTCACCATCAAAATTAGGAAGGAAGATAGAATGAGAAATATAAAGTACTTCGTATGTCCAACTCATTAATTTTCATATGGCTTCATTATGATTACAACCATATCAGTTCAATCCATATTCGTTCACATTATATGTAGTAGAAGCTTTCCCAAACCAAATTCGAGAATCATTGATTAGTTTGACTAAAGATTTTCTTTATTTTGATCACTTCATTTCATATGTGACGAATATTTCATATCTGATAGTGAGTAAATTTTTCTATTATTTTTTTAATATTTATACATATGTTGTGTTTCTCTCATATTAATTGTTATCTAGGTTCCAAACACTTGGGTATAATGCTTGAAGTTGCCTTTATCTTTCCTATCACCTAATTGGTGCTAATGATATGGTTATCAGAAACCCTTCATATATTGGGCTATAGAAGAAGCCAAGATCATTTTAATTTGTAATTTAAGTTTATAATTTTGTATTTATTATGGTGATTGCTCTTAATCTAGAGTCTAAACGTATCCTAATTTATATTTTATTATGCATGAATATATTTTTTTCTTTTTGTTGTTGTTATTTTTTATTTTTTAGAATTATAATTATTATAACAAGCTTATAATTTAAATAAAATAGAAAAAAAAAAAAAAAACATTTTGATGATGTTTGTGTTGGATATATTGCAGAAAATTAATTTTATTTCTAATTATGGAAACATTAACACAAACATATGCTATAGATAATAACAACAACATAATGTTAAAAAAAATACAAGGAAGAAATTTGTAAATAAATAAAAATATAATTACTCATAAATTGGATGTGTAAGAATGAATTATGCAAATTCTGATGATGACTTGTATTTAATGCAGTCTCCTTTAGATAGATTTTGCCAACCATAATCGGTGGGTTGGGACTCCTGAATGTTTATCTCTCATGACACAACAATCATAACAATTAGAAGAAGCATAACAATCCAAATGCTACAATCTCTTTGTCTCTCTTTGATTATGAACATGAAATGCAAAACTTAAACAACAATATATGATAAATGATGGACTCTCTATTTATAATGGTGCCACATGAACAAACACATTGTTTCATTAAAAAAAAATAAGTATTGGGCAGTAAACAGACACTATAAACATAAAATTCTCAAGTTTGAAAATCAAACAATATTTGAAAGTGCTTCACAAATATAAATTTTTATTTATAAAATAATGTTTACAATTCTCTGTTTTTAATTATTCTCGAACACAAGATCTTCTTCACTCTGATTGGAAGATAGACCAAAAGATTTTCACAACAAATCTCTGACTTTGAGCTTGTTAAAGATTTGTTATTTTTCAAGTTCTGCGAGCCCTCTTTGAGTTCTTTGAAGATTCTTTGAATGTGAAGGCTTTTGTGAAAGTTCTTCAAGACTATAGAGGCTTGTTCTATTGAGTTTCAATGATTTAGGAGTTTTTGAAGTTTATGGAGGCTTTTAAGTTTGATTCTAATGGAACTTCGAGTCATAGAAAAAGGATTCAAATGAATTTCTTCGAATGTTCTTTGGGTGTTCTTAAGGTAAAACTTCTCCAAAGTTTTTCACGTCTTAAAAAACCAGTGGAGAATGAGAAGGGGGGGGGGGGGTGCCCTCTACTTATAGTGGTTTAAGAGCATCTCCAACAGCTCCTGTAAAACTATTTTTGGACCACAAAACGTTACTGTTCACACTCCAATGGCTTCTCCAAATGCAGAGGTTCTCTAAATTTTTTTTTTTTTTTTTTTGAAGTTGCTATAGTGGTTCTCTTATTTTAGAGAACACTGTAGCAACACTATTCCCTTATTATATATTAAAAAATTAAATAGTGGCATTTAATTTACAATTTTTTCTCTCTCCCAAACGTTTTTCCTTCTTCTCTATTGTTTGGTTTCTCTTCAGAAAGCTCCCTCTCTTCAAAAATGCCGCTCTCACAAAATCAACCCTCGTCGTTGCTCTTTCTCACAAAAATCTCGCACCGTGTCTTTCACAAAAGAACTCGCACTGTGCCTTTCAATCGAAGTTCGCTCAACCACTTGTGACGAAGAATAGAGTTTTGAAGCTCAACCTTGAATATCGGTACACAAAATTTTGATTCAATAGGGTTTTTGTCATTTTTGAATTTATTAGTTTATCGTACGAGTTCTGAAGCTCACCCTTTTCTGTTGTTCTTCACCATTATGTGGGTTTAGGTTTTGGGTTTTTGGTTCTTTTCTCTTTGTCTTTCACTCTGTTCTTGATCTTTTTTCTATTTAATTAATCTTATTAGAGTCAATAAATTAATCTCAACCTTGAATATCGGTACCCAAACCAAGAAAAACAAAAAAACCCCAAAAATTTTTTTTTGAGAATTTGAATATTGGTACCCAAACTTTAATCTTATTATGTCTCTGGTTTTTTTTTGGGTGTGGAAATATTGAAAATCTGAATTCTGGGTTTTTTTGTAGCTGAAATTGTGATGGCAATGATGTTTGATTGATGAATTCATATTGGGCTTTGCATGTTTGTCATTTTTGCTTGGTGGGTTTTTGATATCTATGTGGTTGGAATGGTTTTTGGAAAATGTTTTCTGGGAAATGTGTGTGTAAATAATTCTATGAATGAAAATGTAAGTGACTAATCTAATGGTTCATGTTGCATTGAGTTGTGTAGTTCTAGAATGTGGTAATTTCTGTTGCTTGGTTCCATGAGATTTTGTGAAAATTGTTTCTGAATGTACAATCTTAATTGTGAGATCTCTTGTGCTGTTAATATTTTGGGTTGAGAATGAAAAATTTATAGACAGCTTTGAGGTTGAGTTTTTTAGAATGTGGCGATCATTGTAGTTTTGTTCCTTATGGTTTCTGTGTAATTGAGATAAATTATTGTTAATTGCTTGAAACTGTGATAGAACTGGGAGTTTGATGCCAATAAACCATGAATTGAATGTAAGGGATTCCTTACACATTATAGAATTATTGTTTCTGTGTAACTGAATGTAAATTATTAATTTTGTTTTTGTTACTAGGAATGGATTCGAGTATTCCAAGGGACACATCTTTCACTAATCTTTTAGAAGATAGTTATGATGAATATATGTCAGGATCTTCACGTATAAGTGGTGAAGATAGTGTTCCACAAGCTCAAGCATTTAGCCAAATGTCTCCACCCCAAGTTGAATCCACAACTAAGAAACTACAATGTGGCAGCAACTTCACCATACAAGAAGACGTGCTTCTTGTGTCCGCATTTCTCAATGTCAACCAAGATGCAATGCAAAGCACTAACCAAAAACGCACAACATATTGGTCAAGAATTTGGGAGTATTACCACCAATGGAAGACCTTCACTTCTGAGCGTAAAGAGAGTTCTCTAACGAACCGATGGTCAACGATTCAACTTTGCACCAATAAGTTTTGTGGGTGTTTGGCACAAATTGAATCAAAGAATGAAAGTGGTAAGACTAATGAAGACAAGGTACATCTTATAAAGAAATTCGTGTTAATTTGCTAATTTGTTCCAACTATTTCAAGATAGTAACTATAAACTATTTGTTAATTTTTCAACTTAATGCAGCAAAAGAGCTCTATCAAGTATTGCAGCATACCAAATTTCAATATGAACATTGTTGGAATTTATTAAAACACTCACCAAAATGGTTGGCTATTGGTAACAGTCAACAACCAAAAAAAAGAGGGAGATCTGAGCCATCTTCACCTTCTAATCTAGAGTCAATAAGTTTAGAGGATGATAATATTCCACAGGTTCCAATTGTAAGCTTGGAGAGACCACTAGGGGTGAAGGCCCAAAAAGAAAGATTGAAGAAACAAAAGTCTAGAGAAGGCACGACTTTACATATAGAAGACATATTGAATATCATGATGGAAGAAAGGAAAAAAATAAGTGAGATGAAAATGGCGTGTATTGAGAAAGGACGTCTTGTAGACCAGGAGCATGATATGGCACGAATTCAACTTAAGGATAAAAAACTTAAAATAGCAAGAATGAAGGAGGAAAATGAAATGGAGAAATTGAGAATGGAATAGCTGAAGGAAGAAAAAGAGCTTATGATGATGGATGTAAGTATGTTGTCTCCACTGCAGCAAGAATATATTCGTTAATGTCAAATGGAAATCCTTGAAAAACGAAGGTCTTGTTCTTAGACTATTATCATTATCAATGCTCTTATTTTGTATATGATTAAAAGAGCTCTTTAAACCTGTTTTGTATATTGGGTCACTCATTTTTGTTTTGCTACAATATGATCTTGTTGCACTATTCATTTTGTTTTGCTACAATGTGATCCTATTGCACTATATACAATATGATCCTGTTGCATTATATATGTATATCTGTTTTCCCCTTCTGTTTTTCTAATGGTAATCTCCCCCCCTCGCTTGAGGCAATTTGTAAGGGAGATGCCTCTGCTTGTAATCCTTCTTAGTCTTTTAATGAAATTGCAGTTCATCATAAAAAAAAAATAAATAAATAAAATAAAAAGAGGTGGTGTTCAACCTTATTGTATTAAAGCTTTGATTATGCTATTGTGTGTGTGTGCGTTGCTTTGTGTGTGTGTGTGTGTGCTGCTCATATACAGGGGTTGTGTAGGGGCTGTGTGTGTGTGTGCTACTGCTGCTATGTGTGTGTGTGTGTGTGTGTGTTTGTGCTGCCCATATACAGGGGCTCTGTGTGTGTGCTGCTGTGTGTGCTGTTGTGTGTGTATGTATGTGTGTGTGCTGTTGTGTCTATGTTGCCCAGAAAGTGCTGCTGCTCTGTGTGTATGTGTGTGTGTGTACTGCTGTGTCTATGCTGCCCAGAAAATGCTGCTCTCTGTGTGTGTGTGTGTGTGTGTGTGTGTGTGTGTGTGTTTGCTGTGTCTATGCTGCCTAGAAAGTACTGCTCTGTGTGTGTGTGTGTGTGTTTGCTTGCGCTGCTCTGTGTGTGTGTGCTGCTGCTGCTGTTGCTGTGTGTGTGTGTTGGTGCTGCTACTCTGTGTGCATGTGCTGCTGCTACTGCTGCTGTGTGTGTGTGTGTGTGTGTGTGTGTGTGTGTGTGTGTGTGTGTGTGTGTGTGTGTGTGTGTGTGTGTGTGTGCTGGTGCTGGTGCTCTGTGTGCATGTGTGTTGCTGCTGTTGCAGTGTGTGTGTGTGTGCTGCCCATATACAGGGGCTTTCATTCAAATTATGTGTGTGTAGCTTTGAAAATATTATTGTTGGGAGATTTAAAAATATAGCTGTTGGGAATTTGAAAAATATAGCTGTTGGGAATGAATAGAGAAAGAATAAAAAAATATTAAAAAAAGAATAAAGAAAGGTTAAAGAAATAATGAAAAAATAATATTTAAATGAGATAGAGAATGGGATAGAGAATCTGTTGGAAATTGGATTTGAAAAAGTGGGTGTTTGCTTGCGCTGCTCTGTGTGTGTGTGCTGCTGTTGCTGTTGCTGTGTGTGTGTGTTGGTGCTGCTACTCTGTGTGCGTGTGCTGCTGCTACTGCTGCTGTGTGTGTGTGTGTATGTTGGTGCTGGTGCTCTGTGTGCGTGTGTGTTGCTGCTGTTGCAGTGTGTGTGTGTGTTTGTGCTGCCCATATACAGGGGCTTTCATTCAAATTATGTGTATGTAGCTTTGAAAATATTATTGTTGGGAGATTTAAAAATATAGCTGTTGGGAATGAATAGAGAAAGAATAAAAAAATATTAAAAAAAGAATAAAGAAAGGTTAAAGAAATAATGAAAAAATAATATTTAAATGAGATAGAGAATGGGATAGAGAATCTGTTGGAAATTGGATTTGAAAAAGTGGGTAGTTAAATGTAAAAGTTACTGTTCATTCTCAAATAGTACAAAAATTTGGAGAATTTGTTGGAGATGTTCTAAGAAGATGAGTTCTACTTTAAATTAATCTCCTTAAGGATAAGTAGTGCATTATGATTGGCCCAAAGTCAGAGAGTTCCACTTGGACTTGTTGCTTGTAGATAATTATCTATATATATTTTTTAAAATAAAGATAAT
Organism: Quercus lobata; assembly: GCF_001633185.2. Taxonomy (NCBI): domain Eukaryota; kingdom Viridiplantae; phylum Streptophyta; class Magnoliopsida; order Fagales; family Fagaceae; genus Quercus; species Quercus lobata. The sequence goes on from NC_044905.1 coordinate 68,234,555, forward strand.
AATAAACAAAGAGTCCCACTAGGATTTGTTACTTGTAGATAATTATCTCTATTTTTATTATTTTTAAAGATAACTATCCATTAATTTTGAATAAAAAAATTATCTTTATTTTGTGGGCCCAAATGACTTGTGGCAAATTTTAATTCACCAATGTGATGTTAATTAAATGATAGATGCCATCATTTGATCTAATTAATTTAATTAGACATAAATTTATAATTGTTCACTAAATATTGTAATTGGCTTAACTAATTTTTCACCTCCTACAAATGCTTAAAAATAGTAATAATAATTAATTATTTAATAGTGAAAAGTCCATGTGTACTTGCACCCATAAGTATATAAATTTATAAAATGTCCAATTTCTTTCCTATGTGAGACTCACAGGTTTTACCACTTTAAACCATGTTCAAGTAGGCATCTTAGTAGTCAATTTCTTATTCACTCTTTCAATAGTTTTGGGCAAATAACCACTCTTGTTCTTTTGTTTTCCCTTTCTCAAAACTGAGAAAAGCACAAAAATTTAGAAAACTTAATTTCAATAAAATCATTGACTCATGCCCAAAAACCCACTCAAAACACTCTCATTCAAACTACTTAAACCAAATCCAACAATCATGGAACCATTTATGAAGTTCAACAAAGTTTGAACAAGTTTTCACCGAGTTTCACTAACTTTGACTGATTTTCACAAACTTTAACCACTCTGTTTTCTCATTCCAACCAACCAATCAAGCTTAATTAAATTCCCCCAAAACCAACATCTCACCACATTATTCAAATATTACAGTTGAATTTTGACCTAAGTATACCACATAATGCACACATATCATGTTCCCACCCCTAAGGAAACCTTGTAGGACCCTATTTTCACAATCAGACTATCCAATTGACCTCAAATTTCATCAAAACCTACATTTTACGTCAATCTTTCAATCCAATGGTTAAATTTTGTATTCAAATCTAATGTTTGATAGAAATGTGTTGTGTACCCACTTGTTTTTATTACATTTATCTAATCTTCTATAGGTTGGATCCATGTCAACCCAATATAGCCCATAGTTTTTTCATCAAAATTTTGTTTTTTAAAAATTAAAAAAAAAAAAACTTTAACATTTACATAAAATTAGTTGAGTTTATAATAATGCAGAAATTAATTTTAATAGTCTATTAGCTTAATAATTCCACAAAAGAAGAAAATAAAAAATGCATTCATGTTACACATGAAACATCAAATAAAATTAAATCACATATAACTAAGTGTGCAATTAAATTAGCTTTCTTTTTCTTTCTTTCTAAAAGCTTATTTACTGGAAGTTAATAAAAATATATTTGTATTAAAAAATTGTGGCTTTAACAATTATACATAAGCAAATAATTTAAAAGGTTAGAAGAAAAAAAAAAAAAAAAACTAATATAAACTCACATGTTAATGGTAGGTTCAACATTAAAACTTTGATATTTATATTTGCAAATTGCATGTAAAGTTAATTGACAAGTAATTTCATTATTATTTTCATCTGCAACGTAGAAAATTTAACATAATTTAAGATTTAAGTATATAAAATTAGATTGAAAATGAACCAACAAGAAAGTAAAACTAAAATTTTATAATAAAGGATTGGTGAATTGGTAATGTCTTTAAAAAAAATTAATATACTACGTGATCTCCAGAATGAGAAAGCAACTAAAGTTGAGTTATCTTTTTTTTTTTTTGGTTTATTATTTTTTGCCAACGACTCTCTTTCTCTCATGATTTCTTTCCTTTACTGACACCAAGTTGAATAATCACGTTATCTTGGACAAGATCAAAACTCCAAAGAACTAATGGAAATTCCAAGTCATCAAATTCAACACAAAGAACCAAAAATAAGGTAAACTAATCCTAATAGTCGATCGGCAATGCAAGTGAGGATGGCAACGATGTTGTTGCATTGGTGGAGACGGATCACGATGAGGTCGTAGAAAGATAAATCAGGTTCGATGGTGATTTAGCTTCTTTTTGAGAGAGAAATCAGGTTTTAAGCTTGCTATGGAGCATGGACTCCTTAATTAAGTTATCCCAAACTAAAATCCTTCTTTAAATTATTGAGATAATTACATTATCGATTTGAAACTATTCAAGAAATTGCATAGTATATTCATGGAATTTTCTTGTGCTTGTATATTTACAACTATTTCTATATAGGTGTGTTTGGATATCGCTTATTTGCTGAAAATTGAAAATTTATTACTGAAAATGCTGTAGTAAAATAATTTTTAAAAATATGAATAGTACTGTGAGACCCAAAAATGCATTGGAATCTGTGTTTTGCTGAGTTTGGTGGAAAAGTGAACAGTACCCATAGGACTTACTAAAAATGCAAAATGCATGAATTGGGCAAAACGCCCAATCCAAATGCATGCTATATATTATTTGGACTTAATAGGAATTAATCTTTTAAATGACCAATTGAAATTGAGTAAAACTTAGATATATATAATTTCTTAAGTGTAATATATTAAATTAACAAATTAAATTCAAACATTACCCTAAAAAAAAAAAAAAAAATTAAATTCAAACATATGGTTACATTGAGTTTAATTGTTCTTGAAAAATGTGACATTGTTTTTTTTTTTATATAGGTAGCATGTTTAAGTTTCATTGATTAGTACAATTGTATGCTTAAATTTAATTAAAAAAAAATCTAAGGTACAATATTTAAAGAATAATATTTAAAGAATTATACTTAAATTTTGCCTATTAAAATTAATTAAGATATTCCTATACGAGCATGCCTTTGGTACACCTTTTTTAATAAAATAAAATAATAAAATTAGTGCTCTTAAGAGATAAGATTCTAATGGTCTTGAAATCTTTGCTTGACAATTGTTAAAAGGAAAATGTTAAAGTTTTTTTTTTTTTTTTTTTTTTTTTTTTTATAATTGTAGTAGTATTAATATTTTACTATAAATTTGTTCAAAAATTGTAGTTGCTTAGAGCACTTGTAGCAGTGTAGCTAAATAGCTATATAGCTATTTTAGCTACACCAAAACACAAAAAAAAGGGTTCTAGCAGTGGAGCTAAAGCTAAAATTTTAGCTTCTCAGTTATAATGCACATCTATCTTTAGATGTGCAATGTAGCTAAAAGGTAAAAAAAAAAAAAAAAAAAAAACTATTTTATGTGTAGTGGTTGTGCGTGTGTGGCTGTGATGGTTGTGTGTAGTAGATATATTATTTTATTATAATATATATCTTATTTTATTGTGATATTTATATTATTTTATTGTGTTGAAAGCTAAAATAGATCCTCTACTGCAGCATGTGTGTAAGTAAAAAAAAAAAATAGTGCTCTTAAGAGATAAGATTCTAATGGTCTTGAAATCTTTGCTCGACAATTGTTAAAAGGAAAATGTTAAAGTTTTTTTTTTTTTTTTTTTTTTAATTGTAGTAGTATTAATATTCTACTATAAATTTGTTCAAAAATTGTAGTTGCTTAGAGCACTTGTAGTAGTGTAGTTAAATAACTATATAACTATTTTAGTTACACCAAAACACAAAAAAAAAAAGGTTCTAGCAGTGGAGCTAAAGCTAAAAATTTTAGCTTTTTAGTTATAGTGCACATCTATCTTTAGATGTGCATTATAGCTAAAAGGTAAAATATATACATATATATATATATATATATATATATTTTTTATGTGTAGTGATTGTGCGTGTGTGGCTGTGATGGTTGTGTGTAGTAAATATATTATTTTATTATAGTAGATATTTTATTTTATTATGATATTTATATTATTTTATTATGTTGAAAGCTAAAATAGATTCTCTACTACAGCATGTGTGTAAGTAAAATAGATAAAGTAATTTTTTATAGTGTCAAATTACTAAATTTTTAACCCCATTACTATGAATGCTTTTAAAATTGCTCAAAAACTCGTTAAAACTTAAAAAGAAAAATCAAAAGAAGGTGACGTTACCAGGGCTTGCTTTTTCTTTTTCTTTTTTTTCTAGAGAAAAAGGTGCTAGTGCTACATGTGGGAAGGTTTGCTTTTTTCAGAGAATGGATGTACTAGTACACTTAAGAATCAAACATTTGTTCAAAATTAGATTTTTTTTTTTTTTTTTTTAATAACTTGATAATCCTATTTTGGTACAACAAGATCCTCAAAAAAAAAAAAAAAATATTTTGGTACAACAAATACATATAATTCAAGGAGATATTTTTGTGAGGAGCGTCTATTACACACTATTTGCACGCATAGACATGGTACACACACTAAAAAATAAGGTTGTGTACAGACATTTCCCTATTTTCTTACTTCGGAATTTATCCATGTATGATAGCAATTATAGAAAGTGCATCTCCCAAACTTTGGAGGTCGACGAAATCTGCAGAGACAACTCTGAACTCGCCTGGGTTATTCTCATCCTTTTTATCCAAACGGAAACACAGGGCTCTCTAGCTCTTAGAAGATGATATATGCTAGTAGTGGATTGGTCAGTAATAAACTATTATATATAGAAGCAAAGAATATAAGCTAGGAACTCTTCTCCAGCCTCTCCTGGTGCCTCTTCAAAGAAAGCTGCTTCTGCATCATCATCTGTTTATGGAACCTCTTTATGAAAAGGTCTGCCACGCGGTCTATCTCGTTTTCCAACATGAATTCTTCCCCTGCTTCTTCCTTTGAGTTCTTTACCAAGTCTATCACTGACCCTCCTGGATATTCAAAGTCCAAGTCCTCTGAAAAAAACAGCGAGTGAGTCAGGTCGGGGTAATTGTCATTTTTCTGTACATCTGCCTCTTCTGTGTGAGTTGGGTCCGGGAGGTACTTGTGAGCCATGGCATCAAGGTTGTCTTTGTACTGTACTATGGCCTTGTCTTGGTCTACCAAATCGTCTTCAAAATCGTTGGAGTCTTTGTCATGATGATGATGGCTAAGCAAAGCGTTGAGCTTGTGAGAGATGTAGCTCTTCTTCTGATGAATACTGTGAGAGAGGGAGCTCATGAAGATCTTCTTGTTCTTAAGCAAGGAGAATATAATCAGGCGAGTCTTGATGGCCCTTGTTTTGTTCTTGAGAGCAAGGGTTTTAGCCTTGGCCATGGAGCTCAAAGTGGCTATTATCTGCTTCAATATTGTAGATGCTTTGTTCTTCATCTTTGGCTTAATTACTATCTTTGGACTGAGAGAAGAAGTACTACAAGGCTAAGCTCGATCCAGAAACCAAAAAAAATATCTGAGACACAATAGAGAAGGATATATTATTGTAAAGAAAAGAGCTAAAGAGAGAGAGAGAGATTGTGGTACTGAATTTGTTCTTTGCACAAGCAAAAGCAAAAGAAGTGGAATTGGCATGAAAGACTAAGAGGTGGGTGCAGTTGCTTATATAGCATTAGCAATGTATGATTGTATGCCTTTACTCTTTATGATAATTGTGTCATTTTCCTAGGAGACACTCAGAGAGAGAGAGAGAGCAAGTGTGAGTGTATAATAAGGAAAGGGTGGGAGCTAAGAAAAGAAAAAGAGAAGTGAAAGCAAAAAAAAAGTTAATAAAGTGATGGACAGCTAGCTGTCCCTATTCCATTGGCTTCTTTTTGGTTAGGTGGATTCGAACCCTTCTTTTTTTAGGTCACAAATACCAGAAGAGAAGGTGATAGAGACTGTAGGGCATTCCTTAGCGAGGAGGAGAAATCCAGGCATTATTATTGACCCTTTGAAGGAAATTAACTAGGCCTTCACATCCATTTTTTTTCATGTTCTAGATGCTGATTTTTACATTTTTCATTGATTGTAAACATTCGTGTAAATTAATTAGTAGATATAAATGATTGATTATATCTACTAATTATTATTGACCCTTTGAAGGAAATTAACTAGGCCTTTAACATCCATTTTTTTTCATGTTTTAGATGTTAATATTTACATTTTTCATGGATTGTAAACATTCATGTAAATTAGTAGATATAAATGATTGATTAAGGATATTTTTCCCATTAACTATGGGATAAGATAATGTGACAATTATGAGGAACCCAACTAAGCAAGCATCAAGGACAACTGCTATTGCAAAATTTGGGAATTACAACTTCGTTTGGTATAGCTAGTGACAAAAATAGCCGTATGCTTTTTAGCTTTTGCATAATCGCATCTGATTCTGGGGGCACCACAGTAATCATCCAGTTCTTTGAATTCTATCAGTAACCATAGGTAGAATGGGAATTTTGTTTGCTTAATCGTGCTGTGTTCAATACTCGAGGCTGTAAACAAGTCTAAAGGTGGGCTGCTTCTTTGAATAATGGTTATTGACCACTACACACTTTTTTAACTCACTTAGTGTACCTATCATTATTGTGCAAATTCTTACTTAGCCTGCAAGAGGCTATTGTATACACTAGACAGCACATTCCCCCCCAAACTTAAACTTCTCTAATAACTTCCCAAAAATAATAACGTTCACAAAGCTTTGAGAATTTAAAATTTTCAATCACCTTTTCAATCAAAATACTAAATGCATATATAACTATGTATGAGTTTGTGCATGTTCGTGTATATTTATACACAATTGAATTTCATACAGAACAGATTTATGGCTCTATCCCTAAGTATAGAGAGAGATGCTTTTTAGCATTTTAGTGAGTTTGTTTTCCCATAAAATTGTGATTTCTGAGAAAATGAGGGGATTGTTGGCTGTGCATCTGGAATTAGATGAAGAAAAAGGAAAATGAAAAAAAAAAAATTAGGTTGACATGGCACTCAATGGGAAGCTCATCATGACGCATGGATGAAAGGGAGCAGATCCAAACAGATTCTAATGTTAGAGAAGCAAACCTAAAATTTAAAACTTTAGGAGACAAATCAAAATTACACCAAACTTTTAGGATGTAATAGTAATTTAGTAATAATAATAATTTGAAGTCCTACAAATTTTATTTTTTTCCCTTTACAATTCCAACTTGTACTAGTTTTTTTATTTATTTATTTTTTTTAGTTTTTAATGGAAACAAAGGGTAACAAAGGGTGATAGAAGATGGGATCCTTTTTTGGGTTTGACCATAGTTGTATCCTACTTACTAGAACTTGACCTATGAAGTAGGGGAGCTCATTAAGCCATAGTCTAACCCAACTCCACCAAAGGCACTAGTTGACATCGAGACAATGGCCTGAAGAAAATCCTAAGCTCTTTCTATATCAGGATTCATGCTTAGGACTATGGCCTAACCCAACTCCACCAAAGGCACTAGTTGACATCGAGGCAATGGCCTGAAGAAAATCCTAAGCTCTTTCTATATTAGGATTCATGCTTAGGACCTACCACCCACCAAACCTTAACATGCATTAGTCTATTTATTAGATTATTGGGTTAATTGGAACTATACAATTCATGTTCTTTACTTTTATACAATGATCTTCTTTTCTACCACTTATAGAAGTGGCCTAGTAATAGAAAACCCTCATAATCTATCACCTTCTGAGTACGAGTAGTGGTAAGCTTCACTATTGTGGGAGTGGTCTCACACCATTCATAAATAGGGTTTAAGTAGGTTGAGGATAGTGATCACACCTGCAAACTTTTATTATTATTTATTATTATCAAATAATAATAATTATTATTATTATTATTATTATGATTTAATTCTCTTTACACGTGTATGCCCGTGTTCGTCTTCCTCTTCCTTTATTTTTTATTTTATATAAGAGTGTTTGTCTTTGTTATTAAAGTTGTCTCCTCCTCAAGATTTAGTTGCAAATGGAACAAGCCATATCCCAAAGTGGTCTCGTGCAATATATTACTCCTACATATATCTACAATAATGATTTAATTAGAAATGGAGGTTGGAGCATTCATAGATTAAACAAATTAAGAGTACTTGTATAAAGACATAACTTGTTAACATTCAACCCATTAAGATCAGAATAAAAGACATCTAAAATGTCCGTAGGAGGACAATGAAAATTTAACATATATAATCAACTAGTTAATCTACTCCTTTCCTAACAAAGGCATTTGCACACTTATTTGCTTCGATATAGCAGTCAATGATTCACCCTAACTTCAAGAATATGAGAAATCTACAAGAGTAATGCAATCATTTTTATTTTTATTTTTGCTATATAAGTAAGGAGAAAAAGATGAGACCTAGAGTGATGCTACAATTGTTACATTCAAAGTCTACCATAATGTAATTGATGTCATTTGTTTAGACTTTCCATCAGAAAGAGCTTCCGTAATAGGTAATAGAATCCATCTTTTTTTTCCTATCAAAATATTGACTTTTAAACAAACTTTTTGTTAATATGAGAGATCTATATTCATGAACCTAAATATTTCAAAAAAACCAACAGTTGCAACTTGCAAGTACAATAATTTCAAGATTACAGAAAGATTGAAAGACTAGCTCCAGTACACAACAAAAGATGGAAAGTGAGGCTCCCTCTATTCGTCACTCTGAAAAGTTAGGAAAAGTTGAAGTAGATATTATTTAAAGTTTTGGGTAAACAAGTTTGTATTGGACTACTTTGGAAAGAATAAGCTCGTGTTTTTGGTGCACTATGGCCTGTAAAGATCTGTAACAAAAGTTGATAAAGCCCATGGATAGTGCCTTCTAATTCTTCCATTCTAGGCTGATTCTAGCTCGCTTATTTTCTTTTATAACATGAATTAGATTACACAAATCTATTATAAGCAATTATTCTGACTATTAAAATCTATCTATAAAGTCGAAACACATTTTTCTTCTGGATTTGGTTTAGTTAGTTTTAATCCAAGCAAAACCACGTGTGAAAGGTTGTCATAACATAGCAAAAGCACATGGAAGGCATGTGTGAGTGTAACACAATGACCAAAATAATAACGTTGGAAATCTTACGTGGTTTTCATTTTTGATAAAGAGAGAACTTTCATTAAAGAAGACAAACATCCATCTTCCATGCATTCCAAACTGAAAGAGAGTGGGATTAATTATTACTTACTAAAACTGAGTTAAGGAACCTTAATTACACTCAATAAACTAGTAATCAGAATGGTAACAATAATCAATCAGTAATTTGTTCTTAAAAAAAAAAATACCAAAAAAAACAAAACAAAATTGTAGCATTGTCTAGTGGCTCCTTTAAGTTTTAGGTCCTGAATCCTGATATTAATCAATGGGATACTTAAAAACAGGCCGGACCAGGACCTATATATGTATTTTACATTAAGCTTGGGCTGTTTCTCAAAAATGTAATAATTATAATAAGTTTGTACTGGGCTTACTACATTTAATTTTGTATCGTGGGCCTGTACAACCTCAGCTTGGCAAGACCCATATACACCATATTACCACCAAAAAAAAAAAAAAATCCAATATACAGAAATTTTAAACCTCAATACATCAAAATGTCAATCACTTTCTAAATGACATAATAAATCAATATTCTAAAATCTTAAAGAATTTACACACATAAATTATATATATATATATATATATATATAGAGAAAGAGAGAATTACACCAAATGTAATTTTACAAGAGTTAAATTATTCACATAAAGCTTATTTTAAAATAATAATTTATTTTCTCTATTTTGGCCAATCACTTTTCAATGAACGTTCACATTTAATTCTCAATTCTATACCCTACTACATTAAAATATTTATTTATTTTTGTTATTATTACATCCTCAAATCATCTCCTTCTCTCTCAAATCATCTATGCCACCACCACAATTTTCGTTGTAGAAAGTACTATTTCTTCATTTCATCCACGCTACTCTTATTCTATGTAGAGAAAGGGGGAAAAAAAATCAAGTAACTTATAAATAAAGTTTCACCTTATTCGAAAAGAAATAAACTAATATTAAACATGTAATTTAATTTGGTAATGAGCTTGAGTTCAACCCTATTAAAATAATTAATAAATGAATATGTTGAATTTTTGATACTTAGCTCAACCGGACATTTTTACCGTTCTATTTGTCACACCTCCATAATTGACAAATTTCCTATCGCATAACAAAGAAGATTCTCACGACTAAATTGGGAAGACTTTAATCGTTGAACGCGAAACTTTCTCTATTAATCATCATCTTTCTATACCATCTCACTGATTTGGACGCCACTCCTGAAAAATGGCAATATGGTATCGGATGTATAGATTGGGCCTAAGTCAGAAAAGTGTTTCAAATGTGGCTGAACGAGAAGCCCATTCGGCTGCGAGTTTTGGACTTAATTCCTCTCCTTGAACTAGGGTCCACAAGTTGGCTAATCCCATTGTGACATAAGGCTAAACCTAGAAAAGGCCTCGGCCACAGGTGCTTTCTATATTTCCCTTTTCTTTCTTTTTTCATTTTTTTCCTTTCTTTTTTTGTGTTGGCTTTTTTTTTTTTTTTTTTTGGTGGAAAAGCGGGAGGTTTTGTGTTGGCTTTGTTATGATGTTTGATGATCTATTTTCCTCATTTTATCACTTTTTTTTTCCTATAATTCAATAGTTACAATGGTTGGATTTGAAACTTAGATGTATTAAAAACAAAAAAAAAATACTTAACTAATTGAACTACGAGATTTTTAGCCTCCTTTTATCACTTTTTTTAAAAAAATAAATAAAAATTACAAAATTACAAAATATTTTATTTCAGTTTTATCACTTTAAGCAATGCTAGTGGCAGAGCTAGGATTTCAGTTTAGGGAGGGAAATTAAAAGACAATATATATATAAAAAAAAATAGCCTAAAGAAAATTAGGGCTGTCAATGCTCGACCCAACCTACGAACACAACACGAACCCGACACGGGTTTTTTTAAGTTAGGATTGGTCCTCAATGGGTTCGGGTCATAAATGGGTCAACCCGAAAGTAACACGATAAGAAATGTGTCATAAGCGAGTCAGCTCGCATAACCCGTAATAGACATGTTTGACACATCAATTTATTTGTATCAACCCTAAATGACACACTTAACACAACTCGTTTATTTATATAACAAATAAATATTTATTTTATTTTAAATTTGTCAAATACCTTTTATATCCAACATATATATTAAATTAAAAAAGAAAAGTGAGTAATTACAAAAACTTACAAGGGATATAATTGGAAATTGAAACTTTACAAACCCTAAAAGCCCTAAATCTCTAAACCTTCTTATAAATATCTTTTTTTTAAAAAAAAAAAAAAAAATTCAGCCGTACTACTCACTCTACTATCTTATAGTTTCGCGTCCAATTCTCAAACTCAAACTCTTAAACTGGTTATCTCTCTCTCTCTCTCTCTCTCTCTCTCTCTCTCTCATGTGTTTATTTTTTTCTACATAATGCTTTTGTTCTACAAACTTTGAACCCAGTGCTGTTACTAATATATGAGATATATTAATTGTTGATTAAGGCCACGATTGTTGCTTTTGTCTTGTGCATTTTTTTTTTTTTTTTTTTTTTTTTTTTTTGTATTAGTGTTGGACACATCTGCATATCTTGCAAGTGGGTTTATTGAGATAGTTTATAAACTAGATTTGATGGGTATTGCTTTTAAAGATTACAAGAATGTAGGTTGAAGACTTGAAGTGTATGCATTACTTTTAGGATATGAAAAAAATTATTTCTAGATGAATGTTATATTTAATATTATGCAAGTTGAAATGGGTTATGTTACATTCGTGTCAATCCAACACGACTCGTTTATTAAGAGTATCAAGTGGGTTGGGTCAAGTCAACCCGCCTTATTAATAGGTCGGGTTAGGGTTGAAAGATCATAATACGATTATTAAATGGATCGGGTTAGGGTTGAGCCATTTAGTCGAATACTCCTATCTCGACATGACACGAACCTGACACGCTAACCCAAATTAACACTCCTAAAGAAAATCGATCAATATTAATAATAAATAAATAAACAACTGTAAACATTATAATTGTTATAACATTTTGTTGTGTCTCTAACATTACTTATTATTATTATGTTATATTGTGTATAATATTAATATGGGGTCCATTGATTGAGTTGTTGTGGCTGGTTTGAAAGGAAAAAAAAAAAAAGGGGAGAAAATATAAAAGAGTAGTGGGAATGGTATGGTGTGGTGTGGTGAAATCATGTGTGACAGTGGCTTTCAAGAAGTGAGAACTAGTGTATTTTTCTTAGGTACTAGGCTTATTGATTCAGTAATATAGCTAGGTTGGGTTATTGTGGGAATGCTTCTTTGTTTTTTCTTTTCTCATGTCAAGAAGGGCAAGACCTTAAAAGAATTAAAGTTGTTCATTTAAAGGTCATTTTTTGAGGGGTCGGGGGGGCTCCGCCCTGGGGCAAGGCTCATCTCACCCAAAAAAAAAAAAAAAAAAAAAGCTCATAAGATTACCTCTCTCTATTATATGTCTAAAATATTTGGTGTATAATCAATTTGTTCCGATACTATTAAGTGTTAACATTTATTTCTAAACGGTCTATCACGTTACATGCATGTATAACATCTACTCAAAATAAAGAAATTAACGTGGCAACGAAAATATCTTTTTCATACTTTCAAAAAATTTAAATAATAATAATTATAATAAAAACGCTGGTCATTATATGAAGAAGCTCAAATAAAATAAAAAATAAAAAATATAAATGAACTTCAAAGTTCAATTGGGGGTTTGGTCAAGGATTTGAGTGGGCTTTTGTTCCCTTTCTAATTCATCCCATTGTTAACTAGTTTGATTGGTCTAAAACACGGAAAGTAAACAGAGTTAAACAAACAAAAGTCAGTCCCTTTGAAGTGACGGAAAAGGAATGAAGAGCGTTAAAAAGTGTGGAACCCAGTGGGGGGGAAAAAAAAAAGGAGAGAAACTGCCTTGTTCGTCTTCGCTATCGTTTTCTTGTCAATTTCGTAGTTGTTGCCATCAGAACCAAAAATGAAAAAGAGACTAGCTTTTCCCGTACTTTATGTGTTGAAAAGGAGAAATTAATGGGGAACTTCGACCGTAATTTCTGCCTCTCTATTTTTTTAAATAATTTTTTTTGTAGTGCCTTTATAATTTTATTATTTTCTAAAAATATATATATATATCTTATGTATACTCGTTGATTCCATATCATATGACGTGCAATAGATAATATCATGTTTAATATCATCATTTGTAAAATACATTCATTAAAGTGATATAACTTGAACAACTTTATTTCTGTCAAGCATCATATAAAGCGACAATAGGACTCCTAGCCTCCTAGCACCAAGTAATACCTTGCATGATTGAGCCTCTATCTATAATTTAATTACCACACAGATCACTGGTGTTTCGCATGAAATTTCTAGGTATATATAGAGAAATTTGATGTGCTTAAAGCTCTCTATCATATGAAGTATATATATATATATATATATATATATTATATGGTTAGATTTGGATAAAATATATATGCAATACAAGACCAACTTGGCCGTAGCCAAACGTACTTTCGTCCATCTTTCTTTCACTTTACCTGTTGGCTGCTATTATTGTTTGATTTATTGTGTATTTTGGTCCGTGGAGTGGTGTGTTCACCTCTTTTGTCGAATGATTTATTGTATTAAAAGTGTTATTCAAACACTGCCCAATGGGCCTACTGTCATCCCCAAGAAAATGATGACTTTTACTTAATGTTTTGTGCATTCCCTTGTTTTATTATTTTCTGTATTTATGTGATTTTTTTTTTCGAAGTGGTTTATAAGTAAAGAAGGACAAAATTTAAAATTCTCTTTAAAAATATACCGATTTAAAAGAGATTTTTTATTAATTAAAAAAGAGAGCCCAAATTTAAAAGAGGTTTTAGTGGAAAATTATTGAAAATGAGCTAATTATCTTTATAACCTTGACACATTTTTGGCACGAACCATGAAATATGTATGAATTTCTTATCAAATTGTTGCTGGGTGCACGGGTGCATTAGGTCCAACTCACATGAAATTAATGCCCACTACAATCTTGTTGCTTTTAATATTAGAGAAAATATCCCCTACCAGAGAAAATATCATCTTACAATTGTTTAAATATATATTTTTTAAAATATAATTACAATATGCTAATAATCTATGTTTACATCTATATTTAAAACATAAAAGTGAGTGTGAAAATATAAATGTAAAAAAGTGGATTTAAAGTATTATTAATTAATATGACCATTCAAAAAAATAAATAAAAAGAGATGTCGGTGCTGCTAATATAAATTCAAGGCCACTGTGTAGTGTGTGCAATTAAAAGAAGAGAAGGCAGCCGTATAAAGAAAGTGCAAGCCGCACTCATAGTGCGGGTGCAAAAAGGAAAAAGAGAGAAAAATAATGTGTGAAAAAAACTGATATATTTTTTTAGATGGATAGATACATTAATTTGTGATATTTTTTTGGATGGAAAGATACATTAATTCGAAAGTTTTTTCACATATAAGTGTTGTATTTAAAGTGAGCGAAGATCTCGAGTGAGTTCATATTAATTCCTAAAGAGAATTCATTATTATATTTGTATTCAAAATTTGTTTCATGATTTTTCTTTTAAAGATAAAAAAGATTTTCATATAATATAAATAATTATACTACTGTGTATGATCAATATATTTTTTTTATTGTGTATGATCAATATTTTGATTTGATAATTTTGGTGATAATATATTTTAAATATTGATTAAAATTCTTAATTGGTTTCCTTAATTCATATAAGACTAGATTGTGGCCCAACAGTTAATAGTATGATGATTTTTATTTTTAAGCTGATCCTGTTGAATTACACCAAAAAAAAACCTAACGTGAGTTATTGATTTCCTCTCACAATCCAATTATTTATTAGATTTGAGAAATATTGTTATTTTATTAACTCTTAATTATTGGACAATCAAGCTTAAATTAGTATTCATCCACGCGGTGACCACCAACTTCTCTGTGTTCCAGCTTTCAGTTGAAGAGTCAACCATGAACCACAGAGACGTAGACAGCCATTGTTCTGTCTCTTGTCCTTCTAAACCTCGTTTAACTTCTCCTTCATACCACGTTAAGACAAGACATTAAACATTGGAATTGACTTGAATCTCTCATTTCCCCTCTTTAAAGCTACTAAACTTATCAAATTCCCTATTAGTATCTTAGATTTTCAAGGTTCAAATTTCTTTTCTTTAAGGTAACTATCTTAAAATTAATGAATAACTTTTTTAGAAACACCCTACTCAACTTATAAAAACAGACCAATGCACTACGACTGCGGTTTATAAACGTCATTATAGATCAATTATTTTTTTCAATTTTAAAATTTTTTGGGTAGTATCTATATCTTTCATGCATTTTTTTTTTTAAAAAAAAGGGAGAGCATCAATACAGAAATTGAAAGATGTAATGTAAGTTATGTAACAATATGAGTACGTGAAGAATGCTTCTGTCTATTCACATTAATTATACAAAAAATGTCATTAATACAGGCAGGCTTAGTTGCTGGTTTAATATAATTAAAATTGAAATGAATTTCCCATTACTTAAGAAGATACACATACGCTCCCATTGTGTGCTTTTGCCAGATAATATATGTGAACCGTTGAAAAAGCAAACACATTAATTTGATATTTCTCCCTCCGACCAACACTAATCCACTTTATTTTAGAATTTTCAAACACTGTGCTAGCTGTTTTGAACTTCAGCACCTCATCAACTAATATGTTTAAGGTTATAGGCTCATAGCATATATTATAAGTTGTGCATGCTTTTTCTGTTTTTACTTTTTATAAACTCTATTAGTTGAATTAATTAAAACTTACATAGACAAGTGTCTTATAGTTTAATTAGTTAGTATTTTTTGTTGTTCCTAATGAAGATATCGATTTCAAATCTTTACTCTCTGTCATAAGTACTGAATTATTTAAAAAAAAAAAAAAAAAAAAAAAAAAAAAAAAAAAACTAGGACCCACATGTTTGATTTAATTTTTTTGATAACAAATGTTTTCTTCTTGTATTGTCTTCTTTTATTTCTCTCAAATAAATCAGAAGGGAAATTAGGAGGAGCGCTCGTTGGGTCCATATGATTATAACAGCAATGTTTTTCTTTAAAAAATTATTAATCCTTTATTATAATCATTAGAGCTTTATCATCTCCCAGCTATAAAATCCAACCAAATTCACCTTCCATGAATCATAGGGTTTTCTTTTCTTCTGCGAGGTCTACCAAACCTCGCAGGAACAAGAAAAGAAAACCCGCCCAATCCCCTTCTCATCATCAAAACCTTTCTTTTTTGTTCTTGTTTTTATCATTACCTTTACTCTAAAGAGCGAATTGAACAAGCTCGCTCCTAGTCATATAATATAAACCAAGTAGTGTTTGTTTTTCAAGTGTTGTGTCATGGAAGTGCATTCTCCAGTGATAGCCAAGAGGCTATGGAACGTGTTGAGGGTAACATTCTTCATGATAAGGAAGGGATTGATATCAAAGAGGAAGTTGATCATGGACATGAACTTGATGATGAAGAGAGGAAAGCTCTTGAGAAAATCATTAAGCAACCTCATGTCTCATCACCACCACTCCAAGAACATGGCACGTGCTGGCTATGGCATACAGGAATACGAATTCTCTTGCAGCAACAGCCCTAATCCTGTTTTTTTCCACGTGCCGAAGCGTAAACACCATTACTTCCCTTGCATCAATGCCCCTGCAGTTCTTGAAGAAGTAGAAGAACCACTACCTCAACCTCATCAAGAACCTAAGGCTGTTGTTTTGGTCCCCAAGACCCCGGAGTACACTTTCAACTTCCGGTTTGATCATGCGTCTGATTTTGCTTCCGGCGAAAAGCATAGCCCTTTACTATCTCCATTTTCTGTAAGGGTATCTAATTATTCATCAGAGGATGAGATTGAGGGTGAAAATGAACAAGTTGATCATGAAGCTGAGGAATTCATCAGAAGGTTCTATGAGCAGCTAAGGGTACAAAGCCATAGGCAATTGCTGCAGTACCAGGATTTGCAATATGAGCAAATGCTTGCTAGAGGAACTCACTAATTAAGTTTATTATGTATCATCATGCACTCTCATAGATCCATTTTGGATCTACCATTCCCATATTTCACATACATATTGTAAATTTTTTTTGAACTTTTTTCTTTCCCATCCATTTGTTTGCCTATATATTAGTATTTCTTCTAGTTATTGGGGATCTTATTTAATGGATATGGGATCATGATGATAGTGTAATGTATGGATTTGTAACGTTGGAATGTCCTCCACTTTGGTTTACTTTAATGGTGAGCTATCACAGTAGATATTTGGAATGTGTTTGATGAATGATGGTGGACATTTTGAAATATTATTATTATTATTGTTTTTGGTAGTACTTTTGCCTTTTAGGCCCACCGATGTACATGTGCTTTTACCTACCCAACCACTTTACATGCTGCGAAAATCATTTGTTTTCTGTGTTATAGCCAATGACCATAAGAAGAGCTCTGTTGTGCTTTGCCTTTCTACTAGCTGTTGTCCTGTTAAGAATTATTTCTGTTCATTGTGTAGAAATTTAGGAATGTGAAATTAAAGCTACTTTTCTAATTCATTTTTTCTTTTCCGTTAAGACCGATATGTTTCAATCAACAAGGTATCCCGACAACATAAATAATATATTGCACCTTCTAGTCTGGCCTGTTTAAGATTGGACAACTCACCATGAGGATAGGTGAATGCTTTATAACTTAGAGTTCACTTACCTAATGTTTGGATGGAATTGCCCCAATACTGAAATACATTTAGTCCATTCTCTCTAATTATTTTAGAATCACAACCAGTTTTACACTTAGATTCATAATATTTTATGTGGCAAATTGTGACTGACTATCTGTCACTTTCATATAAACCTACTAATTTTTTTTTACCACTCATAATCAACCATATCGATAATTGTGAAAATGGGTGTAAAATTGATTGTGGTCCTAAATTTTTTCTAATATTTCTCTCCTTCCCATCTTTTTATATGCCAAACACGCCTTTAGTATAGATAATCCTCAAAGAGAAGCGCAACCAATTCTAAATTTGAATAGTACAGGAGGTTCGAGGGATATTCCAATGATTTGAAGTCCTCTTCCTCTATTTGCCTATTGGAGGGTTAAAAAAATAAATGGTGAGTAAAAGTAGGGTTTTCTTAGGCCACTTGAGTATTTGGGCTATAAAATATGCAAAGCTGCTTGGAACTATATGGTGTAGTAGATTCGAGAAGCAAAGTCTCCCCTTTTGCTTTATTTGGAAGGAGGGAATAACTGAATTGTGAAGTAAGAGTGGACCACTAATCACGATGATTATGGTTTAGGTTACTTATATTCCCTTCATTGTGATATAGTTGAAATTTTTTCAGATTTGAAAACTACTTGCTGGGATGTTTCCTCTCACCAATTTAAAACATTAGAATTGGGAATTTTGGGTAACGAATTTCAAAGGAAGCTGTGTAATATGACAAACAAATATTGGCAAAAGAACTAACATAATGGGGCTTTCGTTTTCCACACAATAGAACTTTCAACCCACTTTCGCACTCCCTTCACAATTATTTTAGCCATTGATCAAGTAAGAATGAAGTTGAAAGTGACTTCTGTATCCTACTTGTGGATCACATTTCAACCATCAATTTAAAAGAAAATCTCATTACACACTTGTTATTGCACATTCCATACATACTCCTTTTAAAACAGTGCAAAATTGTGAAATCATAACAATTTTATTTGAAATCATGTTTTTAAAACACGATTTCAAAAGAAGTGTATACGAAGTGTGCAATAGCAAGTGTGTGATAGTCATTACTTTAAATTTAAAGCCACCCTTCCTCCCTACAAAGAGGCTTTGTGATAATCATTACTCTAAATTTAAAGCCACCCTTCCTTCCTACAAAGAGGCAAGCAAAGCGCTTACATACTTTCCTAAGTAATTGTACGAATTAAATTGATTAAATCCATAATCAGGCATTCCAAATTAGGAAAAGTGAAGGTCACGAATTTGATTTCATTTATCAGGGCCGGCATTTTCAAACACTATGTTGCATCCAAGTATTAGGAGAATATAAGTTCAGTACCAATGTACCCACATTGAGCTGGACTAAGAACATTAAAGTTGTATAATATAATATCCAGGTGAGCAACTGTGTTCAACATATGTCTAGCTTGTTTTTTTAGCTTAATTTGTGAATTGTGATGGACAAGTACTAATTTTTATTCTCTTGGTAGGCTTAGAAGGAACAGGAATCCATGGTTGCTGGAATGTCAAATTTCCAACGACCGGGACTGAAGCTAAATGGTATGCTATACCTTATCTCTTTTATTTTTGTTATTACATGCTTTTCTGTCTTTTTATTATTATTTTTAAGTATTTCATTAAAAGAAAAATTATACAGAAGCACGGGGTCTTATCACTTATCCCAGCCAGATTCATACAAGAAATAAAACAAAATTGGATGTAGCATTAGCCCAACATAAGCATGGCCTACAGCCACAAAGGTACAATGAAATTCCAAGACAGTAGAAGAAACAAAAGAATGCGTTTTCTTTGGGGCTCAGTAGGGGAGGTACACTACTTAGCCCTCTGATGTTTATAGACAGTCTGCTATTATTTGAAGGATCTATGCAATCTGCTCGGATAGTTAAGTCAATCCTTGACTGGTACTGTGATTTTTCAGGGTAATTTGTAAACCTTCAGACATCTTGAGTCTAAATTAGTCCAAACATCAATGACAAAATTTTTTTTTTGAGATTGCTGATCCGTTAGCAATCAAGATGACTACAGTCCTTGTTACCTACTTGGGATTAAACATGAACTTAGCAAAAATGGAAATATATATATTTCAGGACACTTTTGCTAGAAATCTAGGAGAGCTAGGCTGTCATCATCTTGAGCGCGAGTTGACATTGATCTAGTCAGTATTCTAGGTTTCTCCAATCTATACAATGTCATTCTTTAAGCTCCCTTAGAGCATTTGCAGGAAGCTTGATTCTATACTGTGTAAATTTTTTGGGAGGGGAGGACAAACTAGGAAGATGCATATGACTAGTTTGGATAACCTTTGACTGCCAAAATATCAGGGCAGATTGGGATTGAGAAAAACTGAAACTCTTTTTTAACCAAACCAGGGGAGCTAAAGAGTTTTGGCGCCTACAACACATACCAAATTCATTACTAGCTAGCAGTGACCCTCACTGTTCAATTGTAAGTTTGTAACTTTGTAACATGGGCTGGAGAAATATTATGGCATGTATATATATATTTTTGGAAACAGTAATATGGCAAGTAGATGATCTGTATTAACATATTCAACTTGGTTAGTTGGAATGGTTCATCAATCCCTCTCAGGCATGATCATTGGCTGAAAGCCTGAAACTATAACCAAAATTCTATTGGGAGGGCTGTATCACTCAGCTGAGTTAATAAATTAATTGACCATCAGTCAACTCAATGGAACTATGCTTTAGTATATAAATTATATGACCCTCAGGTAGAAATAATGAAGCTTCCTCTCTCCAGATTGGAGCTGACAACAGGTTGATCTGTCCTCAAACTATATCAGGGCAATTCAGTTAAAAAAAAATACCTATTTGCTTTACCACTCATTGAGCTCTTGTAATCAATTCGTGATGAATGAGCATATGCCTATTATTTGGAACTCAAACTCGAAATTAAATATGCCTTTCAAGGTTATTACTTTCTTTTGGAAGCTCCTGAATAATAGCTTCCCAGTGAGAAAGCATGGAAAGAAGACTAGTTACTGATGCAACTTGCCCCTTCTATTCCAGGGCAGAGCAAACACTTTATCATTATTTTATTTCTTGTGATGCTGTGCATGCAGTATGATTTGGCTCCCCATTAAAAATTAAGAATGAATGTTTGGAACCAAAGCCATCAAAGATTGGATGGTTAGTTGGCTTAAGAGAGTGAGAAAGGATAAAAACCAACAGAATCATTTCATTGCTATAGTGGCCAATACTAACTAGACTAATTTGGCTTCATAAAAATAAAGTACTATATCAAGAGGTGCAAGTAAACATTAACACCATTCTGCAACACAGTGCCCAACTTCCTGCTCTATGTAGGGATGCTCAAGTAGCAGGAGGTATCTAGAGCTCTTTATGGTAGACACTCAACAGTTATGCAGTTTATCACTATTGAAACGCCCTCATCATCAATGGAGGGGTGCTGATTTTCAGCAGAGAAAAGAACAGCTCCTTTTCTTACTGCTGTTTTAGCTGGAATGTGCCTCATAAAACTACTACAACACTATTGGCTATTAGAGAAACTTTAATTTTGCTCAGAAATATGAACCAAACTGGTGTAAATATCCTTACCAGTTGCAGAGAGATGTGCCAATTGGGAGGTCAAAAGAGAAAAGGGTGCTGTCCTATGGGATCTTTGATGGCTAACAGAAACTGTGGCTCCAGTTTGGTTCATAGCTAAGCTGAATGATATGAACCAGAGTAGATTAGCAGCTGAAGCCTCATGCTTGTTCATTCACCTCTCTTGGCATCCAACCAAATCCTTTTTTAACTTATCTTAATTGTTTGATCCCCTATTTTCCTGCTTTTGTACATTTTATAAATTGTACTGATGTAGTGAGCTGATATATGTGGACTTTGGCTTTGGCATCAACAAAACAAAAAAGAGAATGCATTGAACCAGCATCAAAGACAGCACATGGGAATTGCCAGGCTCTCTGCAGCCATCTGTTCTTATCATCTTTCTGCACTCTTTTAACATTGTTCTATTTGATCCACACAGAAGATATATATAACTCATAGTATGTGCGGGTTTCTGTTCATTAATAGAAGTCCTTGAGTTCCTTTTCTTTCATATATGGTAGAAAACACAAGAAAGCATCACTGTGCATATAATTGAGGGAAAGGAATTCCCCTTATGACCCAGAACCACCTGCAAAACCATAGCTGCTCAGCAGCTGCTACTCCAATAGAGGTTACACTTTTTAGACATGATTCTATATTCTCTCAGTATAAGGGTATAGGGGCAAGCAAAGAACAAGTGATACATAACTTTACCAATCAAATATGTACCATATGCAATGCCCCTTTCACATGCATGTAAGAGGGCATTTATTATACTTGTAAAATAGGATACCACCTCCTTCAACAATCAAGTTGCAAGACATAAACACCCGTTGGTGGAAATTATGCACTGAACTACCAAGTGCCAACCACATGATGGAAGAGACTCTAAGCATGGCCTTTTTGAACCACACAATATAGCACCAGTTCATCCTTTGTTTGTAATGTCTGTGACCTTCCCAGGTTTTTTTAACAGAGTATTTTCCATCAACTGCTTAAACCCAAATAATGTGATGTTTCTTCCCCTCAAAGGGCTTAATTAATGGCCTTTATTGTCACATTTCAAATTTCAAAAAAAAAAAAAAAACACTTTAATTAGCCACTCCAACCAGCTGCAGTCATTTGGTACCTATGAAGCCTTCAAAGTAGCCTCCTTAAATCCACTTAACTTTCATGTGAAGGAAATATAATCCTTTATAATTATAGAAAATAAATATTTTTCTTTTTCTGGGACATGAGAAGCACTATTTCAATGGGACATTGAGTTGAATTTCCCCTAATTTGCATGACATGGCTGCTCCTTGCCTTTTTTATCCCTTCTTATAGACATTACTGGACTAAATTTTATATTGTGTTTTACAGTAAAGTAGCCGCTTCATGCCTAAGAAAACACCATATCTTGAACCACATGTAGTTCTCAATGAAGTGGCTGCTTCATGCCTAAGAAAGCACCAAATCTTGAACCATTTAAAGTTCTTTCTATGTACTAATCAGCCTTCCTCCATGGTGTTCAGTCACCATCACTATTGACCGCATCAATAACCTCAAAATGAAATCTAAACTACTAAACTAGCATCTCATTATGTCTTGCTGGTGCATTGAACAATGAAGCTGAATGATGTTTTAAGTGGCTAGTACACTTTTGTTTACCTTTACATACTATGTGGCATTCAGTTTTACAAACTGACTCAGATTTGTTAAATTCTACACAATATCAAGAAACTCACTCCTTTAGCAGACTTAGAACATGTGTGGAGATACTGCAACAAGGTTCATATGCTTTCTAGAAGTACTAGTTGAGAAGTAAAGACTATTTCAAGAATTCTCAATGTACTATTTGAAACCCATCTGTGAATGGCAGATCCCAATCTTTTTATGCTAATATATGCCAGTTATAAATTACTAGAACTTCATGAATCTAGATAGGTAAAAAGGCCTTATACACAGAACTTAATAATTATATACCATATCAATACCATAACCAACAAAAAATGTCAGTCAGTGCACAAAGCTCCCATTTTTGCATGGTCTAAGAGATGATTGGTAGGCAGCCTTACTGATTTGGACCCAAAACCACAATCTATCACCATATAATGCCATAAATGATACACAAAAAATGAGCTAACAGTAGCACAACAACATTTCAAAGGTTAAGACCATTAGCTAAAACTTTTCCTACAAGCCTCCTCACCTGCCATTCCAGGAAGAAGCATGTGGACCATAATAACCATAACCCCCTCCATCTTTGTATGGGTCAGGATAAAAAGGCGGCCCATGTAGCATCGGAGGTGGCGGCGGCGGCGGAGGTGGTGCATAATAAGCATCTGGTGGCGGATAGTAAGTTTGTGGTGCATAAGAGTGATCTTCTTGTGGCGCAAAAAGAGGTTCCTCTGAGTGATTAAGCAAAGCAAGAGATGGGTAGTGAACTTCTTCTAATGTGGGATAATGAATCTCATTCTCATGTGAATACTGTTGCTGATGATCATGAATTATTGGAAACCCAGTTATGTTACTTCCACAACTAGTCCCATTATTCTTTCCCTTTCCATTTACCTTGTAAGAGAGGCTCAATACGCCATTGGGTTTACCTTCATAACTCCGAACCTGGTAGTTCACGAACCGGACAACACCGTTGGATTCTTCGACGAGATCCTTGAGGGGCACATGGACTTCACCGATGTCCTTGTCTCCGAACATGACACCTTGGTGGCGCAGATCAAAATGAATAAACACATGATCACAATCCTCGACTGAAACCTGGTGCAAATCAAAGCGCATCTCGTGGTTCCATTCAGGATCCCCATCGCCTTCTCTGACAGTGGGAGTTCTCTGTTGCTGTTTGGGCCCCAGTTTTTTGTTGGGATCATAGCTGACAAGTGAGACAAGTGCGTAGACTGAAAGTTTCTGGAAGAAATTGAAACCTCTCACATCTTTGCAGGACATCAGTTTGAGTTCCATGGACTCTAATTCCATGATGATCCTTATTGCCCTTTGGTAATGATTTTATTTTATCTCTGGAATTTCTAGTACAGACCGCACAAAATGAACCTATAACTATGCTAGGAGTAAAGTCGTGTGGGAAATAACGTGTATATGTACATACCATAAAGTTTAAGATTTTTCTTTTTCATTCTAGTTAAAGAATATATAATTATTTTTCTCTTTTATTTTTATTTAATTATTGAAAATTGATAGTTATTAATTATTTTATTATAATTATATTTTTACATGGAAACTATTTATTTTATCATTTGAAAAATATATGGTTTTCTAGGATTTTAATTGAAGGTTTAAATGTAGAATTCAATTTAATTTTAATTAAAAATGTATTACAATTATGACTTGTAAAATTATGAGGCTTCGAAATTTATGCGGCACAATATTATAAGGTCAACTAAAAATGAAAGTTCTTCAATTTTATATATATTTAAGGTCAACCAAATTAAAGTAGAAGCTCTTCAATTATATATATATATATATATAGAGAGAGAGAGAGAGAGAGACCCGTGCAATGCACAAATAAGATTAACAAAATATGATTTTTTTTTTATCTCTTTTATTTATTTTTTGTCTAATTATGAAATTTGATAATATGGTAATCATTATTAGGTATTTATTATTTATATTATTTTAAGTAGATAGTGAGGAGAGAGGGGGGAGCAATCACAAACATAGGACACCATAATTATGGTAATTATTATTAAGTTTACAAAATATGATTTTCTTATTTCTCTAAAAAAAATATATATGAAATTTGATAATTATTAACTTCAATATTTATTAATTATATTTGTATATGGAATTGTGAACTATCTGTGGGGTCTAATAATTTGTGGCCCTGGCCCATTTTTACATTGGGGCCTAAAACCCGAACTGAGGAAGGTTATAGCCGGGGATAGGAAATAAAAGTCCAAGTAAGTCTTGAGATATAGCCGAGGACGATTCTGTCCTCGGCATATCCGAGGTCTCCCTGGAAGGAAGGGCAAAAGTGGTATAGGAACATTTTAGGAAAAAAATCTAAAATATCTAGGTCAATAAAGACAGGTGCGCTGGACAGTATAACGACCAAGGACAAAGGGAAAGCTGTCCTTACTGCCATTCAATACTCTGCACCTGACAGAGCCATACTCTTCAGCTTTTTACAACCACCCCCAACCACTTTGGGTATGGGCTGATGGGACAAGTATTAGTCTTGGAAAATCGAACCCCACACGTGGACGAAGGATAAGGAACACTTGCTAGTATAAAAGGAAAATGAAGCAATCCAGAGAAGGGGGGGGCTGGGAAAAATGGCCAAAAACCAGAGCCTCCCAGCCCGCCTCTAAGAGAAAGGCTCCTAAGGCGAACACGATTTTAATTACGTATACCCGCCACGAAAAACCCACTGTCTTGTGACCAAGGCCTAACCTTTCAAACCCACGCTCTACAAATGACATTGTTTGGGTCTTTTTACGTGCGAACCCAACACTATTATGGGTCGTTACAAATCGTGTCCTCACAATTGGCGCCATCTATGGGAAAGGCTTGTGAGTTGGCATAGGCGGTAGGTCGAAAGAGTTCCCTTGCCATTTCTAACAGCCGGTTGTAGTATTCTAGTGTAAAGTTCCATTAGGGGCTATGTTTCTTTACTAGGGGCTATGCTTCGTAGCGTCAGCCGCACGGATGGTCCTAGGGGCTTGGCCGAGGAGCTAATTCCCCTAAAACTAAGGTCTCATGCCATAGCCGAGGGGTTAATTCCCCCAACTACTTATCAATATCAAGTTTTGGACAGAACCAAGGTATTGCATGGTCCTCGGACTCAAACCTATAGGGAAACCAACTACTTATCAAAAATTGAGTTTTAGACAGAACCAAGGTATTGCATGGTTCTCGGACTCAAACCTATGGGGAAACCAACTACTTAGAAGAAAAACTGAGTTTTGGACAGAATCAAGGTATTACATGGTCCTCGGACTCAAACCTATGGGGAAACCAATTACTTAGAAGAAAAACTAAGTTTTGGACAGAACCAAGGTATTGCATGGTCCTCAGACTCAAACCTATGGGGAAACCAACTACTTATCAAAAACTGAGTTTTGGACAGAACCAAGGTATTGCATGATTCTCGGACTCAAACCTATGGGGAAACCAACTACTTAGAAGAAAAACTGAGTTTTTGACAGAACCAAGGTATTGCATGGTCCTCGGACTCAAACCTATGAGGAAACCAACTACTTAGAAGAAAAACTGAGTTTTGGACACAACCAAGGTATTGCATGGTCGTCAGACTCAAACCTATGGGGAAACCAACTACTTAGAGGAAAAACTGAGTTTTGGATAGAACCAAGGTATTACATGGTCCTCGGACTCAAACCTATGGGGAAACCAACTACTTAGAAGAGAAAACTGAGTTTTGGACAGAACCAAGGTATTGCATGATCCTCAGACTCAAACCTATGGGGAAACCAACTACTTATCAAAAACTGAGTTTTGGACAGAACCAAGGTATTGCATGATTCTCGGACTCAAACCTATGGGGAAACCAACTACTTAGAAGAAAAACTGAGTTTTTGACAGAACCAAGGTATTGCATGGTCCTCGGACTCAAACCTATGAGGAAACCAACTACTTAGAAGAAAAACTGAGTTTTGGACACAACCAAGGTATTGCATGGTCGTCGGACTCAAACCTATGGGGAAACCAACTACTTAGAGGAAAAACTGAGTTTTGGATAGAACCAAGGTATTACATGGTCCTCGGACTCAAACCTATGGGGAAACCAACTACTTAGAAGAGAAAACTGAGTTTTGGACAGAACCAAGGTATTGCATGGTCCTTGGACTCAAAAAGAAAAACTGAGTTTTGGACAGAACCAAGGTATTGCATGGTCCTCGAACTCAAAAAGAAAAACTGAGTTTGGACAGAACCAAGGTATTGCATGGTCCTCGGACTCAAACCTATGGGGAAACCAACTACTTCAAACCTATGGAAAGGTCAGCTACTTAATAAGAATTCTAAGTTGCTCAATCCTCGGATCAAGTACCAAAAGAGGTTAAAGCTATGAAAGTTATTAGGAAGATGGTGAAATGCCTTATTACTCGGCAACCTGTAGGGGCTGTTCATTTTTGGGTTATATGTCCTCGGATGATTACCTCCTACATCGCACCGAGCATTCAGCTGTCATCTCTACTATTTTGGGGTAAGTATTGTTTTCTCAGGTCTGCATTATTGTGCCAAACAACTCTGTTAAGTTCATAATAATATGTTTTCTTTAGCAAGGGGTTCGACCCTAAGTGTCGTTTGTTCAGGTCGGCATTATTGTGCCGTACAGCTCTCATAAGTTCATAATAGTATCTTTTATCTTGGTAAGAGATTTTTGCCCTAAGTATCGCTTTCTCAGGTTGGCATTATGGTGCCGAACAATTTTATTAAGTTCATTATAAACATCATTTTCTCAGTAAAGGTTTCTGCCCTAAGTGCCATTTATTCAAGTCGGCGTTATTATACCAGATAGTTCCAATAAGCACAGAGCAAGATCTTTTTATTAACTGGGATTTCGGCCCCAAGCATCATTCATAGTATAAAAATAAAAAATAAAAAGTTACAGGATAGTACGTCTATTCACGACATAACTATTTCAAAAGAAGAGATAGAATGTACGAAATCAAGAAATGACGACCTTTATTAATGTAAAGAGGTGTTACAGCGTACAATGAAGGGCTTAAACAAAGCCTATATAGAAAATGAGTTACAAAAATAATTAAAAAAAAAAAAAAACAAAAACAAACAGAAATCTTGTTAAGCTCTGCTCCCAAGACTTTCCAAACTCTGCCCCAGTGGCACCCATATTGAGAGGAGGACCTTCCTTGGTGGGAGAGGAGAAGAAGGGGAAGAAGGAAAAACACCAGGATGGATCTGGTGGTGGAAAGAAGAAGAAAGAGAGGCAAAAGGAAGCACCAATAAAGGAAGAGAGGAAGAAGCAGGGATACTTTGTCCCCGTGTCAGTCTTAACTCCTAACACGATGGTGCCATGTTAGCTATGCTCATAAGAGAGCGGCTGGTACTGATAATGGGTGATCCTAGCTTAGCCGTACCAAAAGTTTGACGCGACGAGCCCCTGCTTCGGATTTTGACTGAAAGGAGGATGAGAAGTATCTTGAGTCTCTCCCATCCCTGCCCTGACCGAGTCATTTTGAGTTTCGCAAGAATGTAGCATTTCTAGGAAGGGTATGGTCTTTTTATTCCCACTCCTATCTTGAACTTATCACGATTCAAGGTGTAAGCAAGCGGATAAGGGAAACTCTGGGGAAGGCTAAGGATTTTCAGACTTCAAAAGGATTGAAAGGGCTCTGTGTAAGAGAGATAACCTCTTGCTTTCCTTCTTATATGAAGGACAGAACGGGAGGCATTTACTCTACCCATATTTCCAAGAAAATCGGTAAACGAGAATATACCCATTCCACTTCCCCACACCGTCAATAACCGTCGAATTTAAATGGTCTCGTAAAGGGAAATCATTAAAGGCACGTTTTGGATAATGAAGCAGCAAGAACGCGCCACGAATGAATTCAAAAGATTGTCTAGTAGTCCGGTATGTTTCCTGGATAGATGAAGAGACACCCAAATTGATGAAGGGCAGATCTAAACAGACCGCAATAAAGGCGTGGCATTATCAAAACCCTCCTCTCCGACCAAGAGGTCGGACAGCGGGATTTTGAGGGGCTATTGTGGGGTCCAATAATTTGTGGCCCTGGCCCATTTTTACGTTGGGGCCTAAAGCCCGAGCCGAGGAAGGTTATAGCCGGGGATAGGAAATAAAAGTCCAAGTAAGTCTTGAGATATAGCCGAGGACGATTCTATCCTCGGCATATTTGAGGTCTCCCTGGAAGGAAGGGCAAAAATGGTATAGGAACATTTTGGGAAAAAAATCTAAAATATCTGGGTCAATAAAGACAGGTACGCTGGACAATATAACGACCAAGGACAAAGGGAAAGCTGCCCTTACTGCCATTCAATACTCTGCACCTGACAGAGCCATACTCTTCAGCTTTTTACAACCACCCCCAACCACTTTGGGTATGGGCTGATGGGACAAGTATCAGTCCAGGAAAATCGAACCCCACACGTGGACGAAGGATAAGGAACACTTGCTAGTATAAAAGGAAAGGAAGCAATCCAGAGAAAGGGGAGGCTGGGAAAAATGGCCAAAAACCAGAGCCTCCCAGCCCGCCTCCAGGAGAAAGAATCCTAGGGCGAGCTTAATTTAATTATGTATGAATACCACGGAAAAACCACCGTCTTGTGACCAAGGCCTAACCTTTCAAACCCACACTTTATAAATAATATTGTTTGGGCCTTTTTACGTACGAACCCAACACTGTTACAGGTTGTTACAAATCGCGTCCTCACACTATCTATTCTACAATTTAAAACAAAAAATGATGTGTCAATACTTTAATGGAGGTTTAATTTAAAATCAATTAAAAATTTATTAGAATAAATTTAATAAAAATTTAAATTTAAATTTTTCTCTTTTAAAATGGTGAAGCATCAAAATGTAATGTGACACTTTATGTATGGGTTACCGACTAGTAATCTATATTAATAAAACTGAAGAACATTTATTTTTGGTTGACCTTGTAATCTTGTGTCATATTATATCATATCATCATATATTATTATATAATAAAAGTCAGGCTTAGAAGCCATAGTTGTGCCAAGTGACTTCACCAAATTACAACAATATTTTAGATAAAAACAATTTTTTAGGTAAAGACAACAACTTATTTGCTCTTATCAATTTCTTTAGATAAAATAACAATAAGTGTTTTAACAAAACATTCAACATGCATCTAAGTTTCAGTTGATAGAAACAACAACTTATTTATTCTTATCATTTTCTTTAGATAAAATAACAATAAGTGTTTTAACAAAACATACAACACACATTTTAGATAAAATAACAATAAGTGTTTTAACAAAACATGCAACATGCATCTAGGTTTTAGTTGATAAAAACAATAAATTATTTATTCTTATCAGATTCTTTAAATAAAGTAACAATAAATGTTTTAACAAAACATGCAACATGCATCTTAGTTTCAAAAATTTAAATCCTACTCCAACTAAAAATCTATTATCAAAATTTCAAAACTTATATATATTCACCAAAGTATTTCCATAGAATCTCTCTTGCACCTCACAGTTTTTTTTTTTTTTTTTTTTTTTTTTTTTTTCCAACTTTCACATATGTATTTGAAGGATATACATGTTGTATAGATTCATAGAATTTGATAAATTTATACTCTTTCTCTCTCTCTCAATTTTTTCTTAATAAACAACTACTCTTATTAATTATTAAATTAATTTTTTTATTAATTTTTAGGATATATTTGCTCAAATTAAGCAATAAAATTAACAATTGTTTAATTTACATAAAAATTTATCATTTAAATTTTAAAAAAAATTAAATTCTATTCAAACTAAAAATCGATTATAATTTTTTTTTTTAATTTCCTTCTCTAGAAAAATAAAAAATAAATTCTAAATTGAAATCTTAAATCCCACCCAACACCCCACACTTTTTTCCCCTCAAGGTGCATCTTACATTTTATTAATTATTTTATTCATTGTTAGGATATATTTCCTTGAATTAAGGGATGAGATTTAATTATAATTTAATTTAGCTAAAATTTTATCATCTAAGTTTCAAAAATTTAAATGGTATTCCAACTAAAAATCTTTTATCAAAATTTAAAAATATATTCACCAATGGTCTTTCCATAGAATCCTTCTTGCACCTCACGTTTTTGTTTTTTTTTTTTTTTGTTTTTGTTTTTTTCAAGTTGCAACCTACGCATATATATATTTGTATATGATAGTTTTGATTAAATAAATTCATCTTACTTATTTTTATTTGTTTCTAAATTTTCATATATGGATATTATGTTAAAGGAAGTCTACTATAAAGAAGCAAAACAAAGGACACCCATTTAAGTTCTTGATTTCTCTTAGGTAAGATTTTTATTTTAAAATTCTATTTATGCTTTGTGTTAATTTCTTAGTGTAGGTACCTCGAATGGACGGATCTTCGGGCCAAGGGCTTTGCCTTGTAGCCTTTTACACCGCACTCTTTGGAATCCAACATCGAAAGAAAGCCCCCCCACTTGCTGCCTTATAAGCTGTGAACCCAAGGGAGTAGTGTACCATCAGTCTTGATCGGCCCGACGATCCGTCCATCCAAGGTACCTAAACTTAGTATGCGAAATTCCTCACATATTTCTTTGAAAGTCTAATTAAATTCAATTTATAATTCCTCCTATATCATTTTAGATCATAGATAATATTTTGATAAATTAGATTTATCGGTCCAAATTCCTATGTAAGTCTATCTTTACTTAACTTCTTTTTCATTTTTTTTTTTTAAGTTCAGAAATTTGGATATTTTTTTCATGTATAATATCAATAAATATATTCTTAAAGGCTAAAGCACAATATAATTAGAGACATTACTCAAATTTTATAAGTTAGGGTATTAACCATTTGAATAATATTAACACTAAAACAGATGATTTAAGTGTCTGTTTGGGAACAACTTATTTAATTGAAACTGAAAACGTTTCGCTGAAACCACTATAGATAAAACTAAAAGGTAGCTGAAATAATACAATGACACCCATGAATAGCACCAAAAAGTGTAATGAGACCCATGAATAGTAGCAAAAATAAGCTGAATAGTAAAAAAAACTGGCTTTTAAAGCTAATGCCAAACACGCACTAAGTATCAAAATAAGACTTAAAAATGAAATTTCTTTTAGGCGTACAAATATTATTGATTTTTTAATTTTAAATTTGGAATTAATTATTTTAGGATAACCTTATTTATGCAAGTATTGGAAAAGATTTAACTGCTTGAGTTCAAATCGCCCTCTTCATTAATAAATAATGTGTTATAAAAATATATAATTAGAAATTTTTTTATTGATAATTTTAATTAGAGATATTAAATATAAGGACAAATATACAAAATTTTGCATGTTATATAATAATAATCATTTAAAAAAAAAATTGAGAAACACACACACACACACATATAGGGGAAGGGAGATGAGATAAGGGAATACACTCACACGCTAACACCAAAACTACATGCGGCAGTTAGTGTCGCGGAGCAAGTGATAAACCCCTTTTCAATATCACACCTTACCGATGTGGGATGACTCAACAACACTGAGTATCTTATTTTTATTTGAGAAACACACACACACACACATATATAGGGGAAGGGAGATGAGATAATAATAATAATTCATTTAGTTAGAAACAAGTTCTAAAATTATGTAATAATAACTCATTTAGTTATTATTCTCAAAAAAATATAAAGAAAATTCATGACTAAAGCCATGCAACACAAAAGACTTTCACTAGTAAAATAAAATAAACACGTGTAAGTGGGTTGGTGGAAGAGTATTCCCATTTTGTAGGCAATGTTTTTTCAAGTTTAACTAAAATTTAAGAATTTTTAAATTAATAATTTTACATGTCTAACTCTAATATCTATACTTTCTAAATATGTAGATTTGATGGTATTTTAGGCATATAAAAGTAGGAATCCAAATAGTGAAAGCCCCTTAAATGGTATGAGAAATAGAGAATGTAATTGTGTGTGTGTGTGTGTGTGTTTAACAGTTAGTATGTTTCTTAAAAAAATAAAAAGGAAATAGAGATACTTAGGATGAAAAACTGATGCGTTTTTTTTTTTTTTTTTTTTTTTTTGAGAATACTTAATTAGTTTATATTTGAACTAGTACAAACCACAATGTGACTATGAGAATTCCTAATGTAGGGGTAGGGGATATGTCTAAAGAAGAAACAGTGGACTATTTACAATTTTACATCACTCTTTAGAGCATTCACAGTAGGAAAACCAAAAAAAATAAATAAATAATGTAGTTTTTAGCAACTCAAACACTACTTTATTATTTTAACACCCCACTTTATAATACACCTAATATCAAAGGTTTTATTTTAATATTCAACACATTAAAATAATATAAACAACACAATAAAATAATATATTCAACACAATAAATAACAATCACAGCCATCAACACATTAAAATACTTTTTTTTTTTAACACCACACATTTAAAAAATTAATTTTAAAAAAAAAAAAAAAAGTTTTAAGCTACAGCGAGCTGTTATCTATAGCAGCTCATTGTAGCTGATACTCAAATGTTTTTTTAGTTTACCTCCCTTATTGTACAATACATTTTGAGAGTATTGGACCTGGTTAGAGCATTTACAGCAGTGGAGGCAAAATTTTAGCTATTTAGCTACACAAAATGTCACTTTATCTATTTTACCTACTCACATGCTACAACAGTGGATCTATTTTAGCTTTCAACACAATAAAAATATTATAAAAATATTGTGAATATAATACTTCTCATAAATTAATGATGAAAATATTATTTTAGTCCATAGTTTTTGGAGGTTAAAGTGAATTTGGAATTGCAGAGATAACAGCAGAAGATTAAAACTAAGAGCACTTGCATCAGTTCCTCTATAATGGAAAAAGTGCATCATTTTACATATTTTTGCTCAAAATTTACCCACATCAATCCTTCCATAATGCTGTGCATTTCCAAAATCACTACACATTTTTGCTCAAACCATCTGCACGTCTATGTGATATTGGTGAAGCCAAACAGTAGTGTGCAACTTTTACCAAGCAATATCACAGAGTAAGTACTAATGCCAAGCAATATCACAAGCTTAAGGCTTGGGTATTTTTTTTTTATACAAGATAGAAATTCTATTCTAATATAATCTAAGTGTATATCTGTGTGAAGCTTCTTCCTAAAGACTTGAACCCCTATCATTGCCCCTTACACCTTACAAGCACTTATACTTGTGGGGTGACCATCGTACCAAGAGTGTGCGGATTAAGATTTGGATTTTTACTTTGTGATATTGTTGTGCAGTACATTTAATGTTTTTAAACTTGGGTCATTAAAAATAAAAGCTTTAAACTTAAACATGTTTCTAAGACTAAAGTATACTTTTTTTACACTTAAAATTTGGAGTTGTATTTATCTTGGTCTTTTATATTTAAAATTTTCAATTTAGGACTTTGTGTAATTCCATTTTTATATTAGCTCTTTATATTTTCAAAATTTTCATTTTAATCATTCATATTTGAAGGGTTTTTTATGGGAACGATATTAACAAAAATGAACATTTAAACAATATGAACCATTAGCCAAAAGTCTTGTAACTCAATTGAATACAAACATCTTAACAAAGCAAAAAATCCAATTAAATACGATTAGTTCACAGCAATTATTCTGAATGTATCAGATTTACAAAAAGCTTAATCAATACACAAATGCACGTGACAATAATCTTCGAATCTTTAAAAAAGGAGGACATATTAAAACGAAGGAGCAAAACAAAGAATTGGCTTTCAAAGATAACATGTGGCAGTGTGTTTATATTGTCCAAAGAGGATATCAGAGTATAAACACAAGCATCCGGTGCATTACATATTTTTTATTATTTAAATATTAGAAACTTCCTTAGTATAAAGGAGGTATACATTTGTAAAACAATGGACATGCCAGCATATCACACTTTGCATGTGTTGCAAGATGTACAAATTGAAAATCAGCACGAAATAAACCAAAACACCATTAAACATCTGGTGCATTACATATATTATAACAAAAAGTACACATTTTAAGAGACATCTGATAGAATCCATGAATTAAGATCTTGTGTAATGTTGGGTATCTCGCCATGAAGTCATCCACAAATTCTGCGGGGGAAAGGAAAAGCAAGGAAGTTCTGAAGCTTATGTACAAAGGCAGCTCCCGGTGGACTTCATGAAGGTGCTGTTTTTTGGTGCTGCGTGCGTGTCTCATTACTGGTGGAGTTGCAAGAATTTTGGTCATATTTTGATTGTCATATATTGAGTGCTTAGAATGATCGATTTTGGTTTAATTCTGTGCTCAATTCAATTCAAAGTGCAAAATTCTTCTTTGCGCAGAACTTTTGTATCTGTAAATCATTGATCGAGACTTTCGGAAAATAGAGGAAGAAAACGCAACCTAAATTCTTGACAATAGACATTATAATAGATTAGTTATTATCCCACACCGTTTAACTTCAAGTAATTTGTTTTGTTTATATGTATTTGCAAAGCACATGTAGAGTGCCGAGCTTAGTAACGTAAGCTTGTAACCAAGTTGGGGCATTAAAGTAGTTGAATGTATGATGGAACCGGCTAGGTGGAAGAGGTAGCTGTTGGTCTGTCCCAAATGACAATAGGGTCTTGTGGCTCTAGTGTAAATAGGGAGTCCGTCTCAGCTTGCCCCTCGTCCTTGGGTTAAAGGGCACCCCCATCCACCAGGGGTGGGTAGCTCTCAATATCAAATTGATGGATATTGGATTGGGGGGTTTCCTCTCCCCACAGATCAATGGAAATTTACCACCTGAATCCTCGCAAGCTACCAAGTTGTTTCCCATACTAAACAACTACTTTTTTGAATTAAACTCAACGTTTTGTTTTTTTTTTTTAATTATAAGAGATTTAACTGTTTTTTTTTAATTATAAAAGATTTAACTGTTTTGTTTTTTTTTTTAAAATTATAAAAGATTTAACTGTTAATTATTTAAATTTAATTTATTTAGCTCAAAGATTTTTTTTAACCCTGGAATTCTCAATACCTTTTTAAAAATATAAAAACAAATTAACTCAGTACTCTTATTCTCTCATAGTTCTCGGACAAAACAACTAATTAATTTTTCTATTTTTAAATTTTGCTCTTTTTTAAAATATAAAATATAAAGAATTTATTTAATAATGGATTTTATACTGTTCTTCACCTTATAAAACATCTACTTGTTTAGAATTTTTTGTATTTAGCTCAAAGATTTTATTTATTTTTTTTTTTTTTAAGAATTGATTTCTCTCAAAGCTTTTTAAATATAGGATTTCTCAATGTTTTTTAAATACTTTTTTTTTTTTTTTGAGAAGAAAAAGGTAATAGACATAAAATAAAAATATCTTATATTATATTATTTTGTAATGTAATTTTAAAGTTAGAAGTTAGTATTCTCAATTGCTTTAATGAATTTAGTTAATATGGTTTTATAATGCTACTATCTTGAAGTCCCTAACATCAACTGGCCCTTAGTTGTCTTGACTGGGTCATGTGCTACAAGATATTCGGTTCCTCATCCAAGGTCAGCGATGGAAGTTTGTGAGTTCTGTTAAACAAAGTGTTAATTCTGTAGCACACTCGCTAGCTAGACATGCTAAAGTTGTCACTGATGATGTAATTTGCATACAGGATTCTCCTCTACGAGCTATGCAGAGACCTTTTTACTTTGACTCCATTCACAGTAGTCATTGAATGAAAGTTGTTTCCCATTTCTAAAATAAAATAATATTTGGGCATACAAAAATTTGAACAAAAAAAAAAAATTTAATCCAATGGCTCAAAAAACAATCTGGATAACTGAATTGAAGACGTTAAAAAAAAAATTTAAAAAGAAAAACCTAAGAATCCCCTCTTAAAATTAAAACCAAAAACAATCCACTATTTTTTAATTAAACATAGATTATTATGTTTTAATATATCAAATAAAATAAAATCATTAATTGTTTTACTTTTTTAGAAATATTTTTTGTATATATTCAGAATGAACTAGACAACTTTTCTATACTCATTAGAATTTAGAAAGATGATGCTCATTTTAAAAAATAAAAACTTTTCAATGCAAGCTTGTAGTGAATTATGATTGAGAGTTACAAGAAGATGATATAGAGACAACAAGTAATGGGTTTAAAAGTGAGATGGGGCTTTTTTTTTTTTTTTTTTTTTTTTTTTTTTGGGTTTAGTGAAATAATTTTTAAAAGTGAGATAGAGATAATGTCCAAATTTTTAGTTTATTTATGTATGTGATAGTTGATAAAAGTTTGAAAGTCTAAAACTTAGGAACTTTAAAAAAAATAGTAAATTAATCTTTTAACCGGTTTGTGTTTTTAAATTTAATATTATTTAACTAAAAAATAGGGTTATTTTTTTTATTTTAAAATTTTGTATGTAGATATTTTAGTACACAAAATGATGAAACTCAAACAGCGAATCCTGTTATTAATAGTATAGATAACATACACATTCAAATTGATTAAACTCAAAAGAGATAATACATGATATATGAGCTAAAATAATTTTTTTCAATATCTCCGCTAATCAACTCTATCTAAGTCAATGTTAACATCCTGTTTGTCATTTTGCAAAATTATTTCTTCATTGACATTTTTTTCATCATCAATAGTATTTACTATTCCTTTCCTTGCCTTTTATTCTAATAATTTTTCTTTGTATTTCTTCTTGGCAATCTAGCTTTTTATACTTATAACAACAATTAACAAAATAAAAAATAATTAAATTATCATTTAATACATTATTCATAGCATAAAAAAAATTACGAATATGAAAATGAAGTGTCAAGTGTGCAATTCAAATTTTGTAGCAAAAAGATAAAAGGGAAAAAAAAAACTGATGGACATGTAATTTTATTGGATTCAATTAAGTAACACAATATATATAAATATATATATATATATATATATATATATATATTTTGAAAGAGTTTCAACCTATGGCATCTGCTCCTGATGATAGCTCTTTATCATCAGACCAAATAACACAAAAACTTTTGGTTAAAAGCAAGTCTAACAACTCGTTTAAATCAAATAAGACCACAAATTTTAACAAAACTCATTTTTAACCTACCTGTCTATGTATCTTATGATACATACGAATCAACGATACAATACAATTCCTACAATACGCAATATGATTCATACAATAAGTAAGTTTCATGAGCACTTTTGATATGCCTTTACAATACGAAACTTATTGTACACAACACGATACATATCGAATATTGTACGATATTGACAACTACGCTCAACTCTATGACATTAGCAATCTCTTCTTTGTGGTGTCAAAAAAGGTTGATGTTGGTGGGGGGTGGTTGGTTGTGATGGTGGCCAGTTGTGGTGGCTAGTGGTTGAAGGTGGTGGTTGGACATTGATGACATCAGCTAAGGTTGGGGGTGGCGGAGGAACGATTGTGGTGGTGGTTGGTGGTTGATGGCTAATGGGATGGTTTAGCTTTAAATTATGGTGGGTGGTGGTGGTGGTTGGTGGCCGAAGGTGCTGGTTGGTCATTGATGAAGTCGTCGAAGGTTGGTGGCGACTATAGTGGCTATGGTTGGTGGGGATGGTTTAGGTTTTTTTATTTATTTATTTTAAGAAACTAAAATAAGAAAAATGCTAAAAAATAGATTTGAATTTAATGGGTGTACATATGACAAGTTTTTATTAGTATAGTATAAAGTAGAGCAGAAAATATGGGAAAGAAGATTTGGATTCCACAACTTACCACTTTTTGTTGGGCTTTGTGGAGCCTAGTTATGTTTGATCCGGTTGACGACCCGATTAAACTCGAATAATGTTGCGCAGTTTTTAATAGGAGATTTTTTGAAACCTAATCCATGGAGCAGAGGCTTGGTGATTAGGGTTTTGTTGTTGTTGTCATTCTTGAGAGACTAAAAAAACAAAACTGTAGCCGCACTTTGTAATTTTTCCCTGATAATAGCGAAATCCCTATAACTTCGTAAACGTAGGCAAATTGCCAAACCACGTAAATATTATCTTGTGCATGTGATTTTTTTTTTTTTTGGCATGTGTTTTCTCTATTTTTGTTTCTTACAGGTTGGGAATTTCGGGTTAATTCTCTACAATTGGTTTCAGAGCCTAGGGTTAAGTTTGAGTGGGAGCAATGGTAGAGGAAGCAGGAAAGGCGTCAGGAATAGAAAAGTTTGATTGCACAGACTTCGCGTATTGGAGGATGTAGATTGAAGATTATCTCTATCGAAGGAAATTGCATCTACCTCTTTTAGGGACAAAACCTGAGACTATGAAGGCTGAGGAATGGGCTCTTCTTGACAGACAGGTATTGGGAGTTATTAGGTTAACTCTGTCTAGGTTTATTGCACACAATGTTGTAAAGGAGAAGACCACAGTAAATCTGATGAAGGCTTTGTCTGGTATGTATGAAAAGTCGTCAATAAACAACAAGGTGCATTTGATGAAGAAACTGTTCAATTTAAATATGGCAGAGAATGCATCAATAGCATAACATCTGAATGAATTTAACACTATCACAAATCAATTGTCGTATGTAGAAATTGATTTTGATGATGAGATCCATGCACTGATCATTTTGGCTTCTTTGCCAAACAGTTGGGTGACAATGAGGATGTTAGTAAGCAATTCTACAGGAAAGGAAAAGCTGAAGTACAATGACATATGAGATTTAATTCTGGTTGAGGAGATTCATAGAAGAGATGCAGGTGAAACCTCAGGATCTGGTTCTGCCTGGTGTGCTGTCGCAAGCAACTAAAAATAAAACCTATACTCCTAAAAATATATGTAGTAGTGCGAGTAAGGATTGTTCCCACGAAGAGTATCTACCCTAGTTTTATGCTACGTGAACAAGGAGGGGGGAGGGGTGTTGAGTATAATGAAAAAAAATTTAAGAAAAAAAACAACTAAGGAACAATTCAAATTAAAGTATCGAATTCAATCAAAAGAACAAACCTTGATCTAAGTCAACATCCACCATTGGAATTTTACAACTGATCATCGATGCAAGTATATATCAATTCACACTTTGAATATTCATCGTTGGAACTATTTTCCTATCTCTCCTTAGGGTCTGTTTGCTTTAGGTGAAAATCACTTCCAGAAATGCTTTTCTGGAAATGCTGGTGTTTGGTTGGTCCGGAAAATAGAATTTTCCGGAAATTGATTTCCGTTGACCCAAAAAAAAAGGCTTTGACTACGGAAATCATTTTACACTTTCATTTTCACTTCAAAGTATTTCCGGAAAGAGAGAGAGAGAGAGAGAGAGAGAGAGCCCAGTTCGGAGAGAGAGGAAGAAGAGACTTCGTCGGCGACCACAGACAGAGTTCCAGTCTGACGATCGCACCGCGCCGCTCGATTGCAGCACCGCGCCGCTCGATCTCGCCTCCGATCTCACCTCTGATCTCGCCTTCACGCGATCTCGCCTTCTTCTCCGCCGCGCGATCTCAATTTGACCGGATTTGATGAATTTTTTTGCTGGGTTTTGTTTCTTTTGTGAATGAGTGTGGAATTGATTCATTATCCACATGTTTACAGCTGAGGAAGTGTATGGAAAATTGGTTGGCTTGGCTATGTAAAGCATTTTCTGTAAAAATGTTTGGACGAACCAAACATTGGAATTGATTTTCTGTAAAACAATTTCCGAGACAGCCAAACAGCCTGAATACATTTCCTTTTCCGAAAATTAGCATTTTCGGAAAATATGTATTTTCCAGAAAACATTTTACAGGAACCAAACACACCCTTAGTCACAGTTAATTAGAAAACAAACGATCTAATAAATCCTAACTACTAAACAACCCAAGACAAGCACTAAAGGTTTAATCTAGTAACAGCATTAAGAATTAGAGAGATCGATGAAACTAAACAACACAAGTACAAGCGGTTGTATTTAATTTAGTCGAGCGTTCTGCCTAAGATCTAATAATTTCTGACGTAGCAAATCATTAAATCTTAGTTGCTTCACAAGTTAGAGAGATCAAACAATTACGAATTTGATATCTAACCTAGCAGTAGATTGCAACAAATAACAAACTAGTAGGCCTCCTAGAAATTAAATGAGACAATCATGAAAATAGGCACGAAAGAACATTCGATATTCAAAGTATAAATTGAACAATAAAAAAAAAAAAAATTAGATTTCACAGTTTTATTGATTCTGAGGCTTTAATTTCCTTTGACCAAGTATAAAAGTTTTAGCCACGCAGGGCCATGATGAAAACTTGTAAGGTTGAATTTAATCAACCATCTTGTTGGTTTTATTTCATGCCAAATTTGCTTGTAATTCAGCATTTAGAAACTCTGTATTTAGGTGGGAATCATGTAAGGGTAGCGTGTGAGAGAGTGTGAAGAAAAGCTCAAGATTATGCACCCAATAAGGGACTCGAGACTGGATCTCATGGCTTGCTCGCGGCTTGCAAGTCGCCAAAGGATGCACACGAGTGAAGCATGCAGAAGAGCTGAACAGTCAAGCCAATTGGAGCACTACAGGACAAAAAGTCCAGTCTGGCCATTCAGTTAACTCGCAGCTTGGACTCGTGACTCAGTCAAGTCGCGAGGCCAAGTCGCCAATCCACTCTGTTTGGGAAAAATTGACTCTTCATATTCCAAACACACACCAGTATAAATACCTCTCATACCCACGAAATGTAAAGAGCTTCCAAAAAGAATTTTGAGAGAAAAACCCTAGAGAAAAACAAGATTGACTCATCCACAATCTTCATCTTTTGATTCTCCAAATTCCTCTACTCTCACCCTGTCCATTATTACATCCTTGAGAGGTATATTAGCCAAAATCTTTTCTCACCATACCCATATCTGTGAGAAGGCTTTTTGGTGCTTGGGAAGCAATTATGAAGGAACCAATTGATATTGGTTGATGCGATGGGCTATAATGGAATCCGGTAAGCTAGAGAAGACAAAGGTTCAGCGTAACCTCATTGGAGTAAAAGTTTGGAGGGCTTAGGTACACTGGGTAGATTAGGCTTGGAGGGTCTTCTGCTATTGATGTATCCCAACTTGATTCTCTAGTGGATTATTGACCGTTTGGAGGGCGACGGAGAGGTTTTACGCTGAGGGTTTTGATTTCCTCTTCGATAACACATCACTGTGTTGTCCTTGTGTTTGCATCTCTCTGCCTTTAATCTTTGCCATTTAATTTCTATTGTGAATGTGATTTTATTTGGTTTAGATTGTTTTTCAATTCTATTCTAAGTTTATGTTCATATTCTGCATATACATTGTTTGATAATAAGCTTGAATTTGTAATTTGTAATTTGAGGGTCTAAACGTTCAAAGTGTTTTATACGATATTTGAACATTCAAAACTCAAAGGAGAAAATTAGAGAAGAGAGGAGAGAGAGGCATGTGTGTCCAATTCTGATTTCTCCTCCCCCTTTTAGACGTTAATTCCCCTTTTCCAGGCCTACAAAATCTCTTAAAAATATTTTGAATAATATTAAAATAAAAACAAAGTCCAAATATAACTAGGAAAGTGGTGTTTTTTAGCTGGAATTTTCGTGCATCAAATCTAGAAGATTCCAAAAATAAACCGCATCAGATCTATGTATTAGAATTGCAGGCAAAGTAACATTCCAAAACGTCAACAGTGCAGGTGTAGCAATTTTAAGCCCGATTTAGACCTTGATGCAGCCTGTATCTCTCAAAACGTAAAACAAGAAAGTTGTAGATCTTTGTCTTGATGTTCCATAGCATCTTGAATAATCTCAATCAGAGCTCGGATGAGAGAGTTATGCCCAGATTACGAAGCGATATCAAATCTGTCCAAAATTACCCAGTTAGCTACATTTTGCACTTAATGCCTCCATTTGCATCCTAAATCAAAATATAAGAATAATGAGTACATTTACGCACCAAATAAATATAAAAGACTAAACATTAATGGAGAAAAATTTGACATTTTGCATTCTCATCACTACCCTAAACATTGAGACAAGAGGCAAAGGTAATGACAGAAATTCAAATGGGGGCAGATCAAAATCTAGAAATTCTAATCGAAATATAAGTAAATCTAGATCAGGCCAACAAGTACAATGCTGGAACTGTGGGAAAACAGGTCACTTTAGGAGGCAATGCAAAAGTCCTAAGAAGAAGAATGAAGATGACTTTACTAATGTTGTAATAGAAAAGGTACATGATGCATTACTTCTTGCAATAGACAGTCCACTTGATGATTGGATTTTGAACTCAGGAGTTTCGTTTCATACCACTCCACACCGAGAAATCATACAAAATTATGTTGCAAGTGATTTTGGTAAGGTATATTTTGCTAATGGTTCAGCCTTGCATGTTGTAGGTATGGGAGATGTCTGGATATTGTTACCTAATGGGTCTATTTGGTTACTGGAGAAGGTTCGACATATTCCTGACCTGAGGAGGAATCTGATTTATGTTAGATAACTTGATGATAAAAGACATGCAATACTATTTGTTGATACTACTTGGAAGGTTACAAAGGGAGTTAGGGTATTGGCTCGTGGAAAGAAAACTGGTACTCTATATATAACTTTAAGTCCAAGAGACACAATTGCTGTTACTGATGCAAGTATTGATACAAGCTTATGGCATCACAGACTTGGTCACATGAGTGAGAAAGGAATGAAGATGCTGCTGTCAAAAGGAAAACTACCAGAATTGAAGTCCATTGATTTTGACATGTGTGAAAGCTGCATCTTAGGAAAGTAGAAAAATGTGAGCTTCTTGAAAACTGGTAGGACACCGAAGGCTGAAAAATTAAAGTTAGTACACACTGATTTGTGGGGACCTTCTTCGATTGCATCCCTTGGAGGTTCAAGGTACTATATCACTTTCATTGATGATTCAAGCAGAAAGGTATGAGTTTATTTTCTGAAAAATAAATCTGATGTATTTGAAACTTTTAAGAAGTGGAAGGCCATGGTTGAGATAGAAACAGATTTGAAAGTAAAATGTTTGAGGTCAAATAATGGAGGAGAGTACATAGATGGAGGGTTCAGTGAGTATTATGTTGCACAGGGAATTAGGATGGAGAAGACCATTCCTGGGACACCACAGCAAAATGGTGTGGCTGAGCGCATGAACAGAACTCTCAATGAGCGTGCTAGGAGTATGAGGTTGCATGCTGAACTACCAAAAACTTTCTGGGCTGATGCTGTTAGCACTGCAGCTTACCTGATAAACCGAGGACCATCAGTTCCCATGGAGTTCAGACTTCCTGAGGAGATTTGGAGCGGTAAAGAGGTAAAGTTTTCATAATTAAAAGTTTTTGGTTGTGTTTCTTATATTCATATTGATTCTGATGCTCGTAATAAACTTGATACAAAGTCTAAAATATGTTTTTTCATTGGCTATGATGATGAGAAATTTGGCGATAGATTATGGAATGAACAAAACAGGAAAATCATTAGAAGTAGAAATATGATATTTAATAAACAGGTTATGTACAAGGACAGGTTAACTATAGTGTTAGATGTTACAATAATAGATCAAAAGAAATCTGAGTTTGTCAACTTAGATGAATTGACTGAAAGTACAGTCTAGAAAATGGGTGAAAGAGATAAGGAGAATGTAAATTCTCAGATAGATCAGAGTATACCTGTAACTGAAGTCCGCAGATCTTCTAGGAACATTAGACCTCCACAGCGTTATTCACCCGCTCTAAATTATCTCATGTTAACTACACAGAAGGAGGGCATTGACTACACAGAGATATTTTCTCCAGTTGTGAAGATGTCGACAATTAGACTAGTACTGAGAATGGTGGTTGCAGAAAATTTACATCTTGAGCAATTAGATGTGAAGACAGCATTCCTTTATGGTGACTTGGAGGAAGACATTTACATGATTCAGTCAAAAGGATTAATTGTTCAAGGACAAGAGAATCTAGTCTA
Organism: Quercus lobata; assembly: GCF_001633185.2. Taxonomy (NCBI): domain Eukaryota; kingdom Viridiplantae; phylum Streptophyta; class Magnoliopsida; order Fagales; family Fagaceae; genus Quercus; species Quercus lobata. The sequence continues at coordinate 68,279,380 of NC_044905.1, forward strand.
CAAACTAAGAAAGAGTTTGTATGGCCTAAAACAAGCTCCTAGACAGTGGTACAAAAAATTTGACAGTTTTATGCATAGAATTGGATTCAAGAGATGTGAAACTGATCACTGTTGCTATGTTAAGTCTTTTGACAATTCTTACATCATATTACTGATGTACGTGGATGATATACTTATTGCAGGGTCTAGCATTGAGGAGATTAATAATCTAAAGAAGCAATTGTCCAAATAGTTTGCAATGAAAGATTTGGGAGCTGCAAAGCAAATCCTTGGTATGAAAATCATTAGAGACAAGGTTAATGGTACATTGAAACTTTCACAATCAAAGTATGTGAAGAAAGTTCTTAGTAGGTTCAATATAAATGAAACTAAACCAATGAGCACCCCCTTGGGTAGTCATTTCAAATTAAGTAAAGAACAGTCACCAAAGACAGAAGAAGAAAGGGACCATATGTAAAAGGTGCTCTATGCCTCAGCTATTGGCAGCTTGATGTATGTTATGGTGTGTACAAAACCGGACATTGCACATGCAGTGGGAGTTGAGAGCAGATTCATGAGTAAGCCTGGAAAGCAGCATTGGGAGGCAGTCAAGTGGATTCTGAGATATCTGAAGGGTTTATCAGATACATGTCTTTGCTTCACAAGTGCAAGTTTAAAACTGCAGGGTTATGTAGATGCTAATTTTGTTGGTGATATTGATAGTAAAAAGAGTACTACTGGGTTTGTTTTTACTCTGGGTGGTACAACTATATCATGGGCTTCAAATCTACAAAAGATTGTTACTTGGTCTACTACAGAAACTAAGTATGTTGCAGCAATTGAAGCTGGACAAGAGATGATTTGGCTACATGATTTCTTAGATGAATTGGGTAAGAAGCAGGAGATGGGCGTTCTACATAGTGACAATCAAAGTGCAATCTTCCTTTCCAAAAATTCGGCTTTTCATTCAAAGTCAAAGCATATACAGACAAAATACCACTTTATGCGTAACCTTGTTAAAGATAAGCTGATAATACTTAAGAAAATTTGTGAATCTAAAAACCTGGTAGACATGTTCACTAAAGGTGTTATTTGAGGACAGGAGGATGAGTTGCAGGGATGAGGGATTTTTTTTTTTTTTTTTGGAGGATTGCAGTTGATGTTGGTGATTGAACTAGTCTTCAAGTGGGAGATTTGTTGGGCTTTGTGAAGCCTAGTTGTGTTTGATCTGATTAACGACTTGACTCGACTCGAATAATGTTGCGTGATTTTTAATGGGAGATTTTCTGAGACTTAGTCCATGGAGCGGAGGCTTAGGCTGATAGGCCTTAGTTAGAGCGCTCATGGACAAGCCTCCTGGGGGTCCAAGGGCAACGCCCTCGGGAAAATTTTTTTGGCCCGTTTTGTAGCACATTGTGAATCCTGTGCGCAAGATGTAAAATTGTTTTTTTTTTGTGATTAGGGTTTTGTTGTAGTTGTCGTTCTTGAGAGACTGAAAAAAACTGTAGCCGCACTTTATAATTTTTCCCTGATAATAGTGAAATCCTTGCAACTCCGTGGACGTAGGCAAATTGCCGAATCACGTAAATATTGTCTTGTGCATGTGATTGTTTTTCTTTGACGTGTGTTTTCTCTATTTTTGTTTCTCACAAGTTGAGAATTTTGGGTTAATTCCCTACACTTTTATGTGACACAACTAAAGCACTACTTATTTGAGTTGTGGCCACTTTTGCCACAACTTATTCATGATTCACAACTCGCCCTCTAAATGAGTTGTTTTTATAACATTATTGATAACATATAACATATATTTGCTTTAACCCATTATGTGGCAATTAAAGAGACATTTCATATGTAGTTTTAGTGACAAAGTTTTTTTAATAAATCAATGACTTGTTAATCACCACATAAGGGGTTGAAAAATATAAATTCAAACATGTTTGGTGCCAAAATTTATCAAATATTTAACAGATATAAGAGCAAATTTTACAATAAAAAATAAAATTGTGAAAAATAAAGTTATGTCTCTATAACTATTAGATCAATTTTTTTTTTTTTAAGAGCATCATGGACTAATTCAAATACTTGGGAGGGGGGACGACTCTTATTTTTGTAGGCTAAATTTTGAAAACATTAAAATAATTATATTTAAAAAAAAATTTCAAAATGGGGGGTGGCCCCCCACCCTTGAACATATAGCTCTGCCTCTGTTTGGTGCATTACATATTTTTTATTATTTAAACGTTAGAAACTTCCTTAGTATATACATTTGTAAAACAATGGACATGCCAGCATATCACACTTTGCATGTGTTGCAAGATGTACAAATTGAAAATCAACACGAAAAAAACCAAATCACCATTAAACATCGGGTGCATTACATATATTATCACTAAAAGTACACATTTTAAGAGACAGCTGATAGAATCCGTGCATGAAGATCCCCTTGTAATGTTGGGTATATCTCGCCATGAAGTCATCCACAAATTCTGCATAGGAAAGGAAAAGCAAGGAAGTTCGGAAGCTTATGTACAAAGGCAGCTCCCGGTGGCGTTCATGAAGGTGCTTTTTTGGGTGCTGTGTGCATGTCTCATTACTGGTGGAGTTGCAAGAATTTTGGTCATATTTTGATTGTCATATATTGAGTGCTTGGAATGATCGATTTTGGTTTAATTCTGTCCTCAATTCAATTCAAAGTGCAAAATTTTTCTTTGGGCAGAACTTTTGTATTTGTAAATCATTGATCGAGACTATCGGAAAATAGAGGAAGAAAACGAAACCTAACTTCTTGAAAATAGACAAATAATAGATTTGTCATTATCCCACACCGTTTAAATTCAAGTAATTTGTTTTGTTTATATGTATTTGCAAAGCACATGTAGAGTGCCGAGCTTAGTAACGTAAGCTTGTAACCATATTGGGGCATTAAAGTAGTTGAAGGTATAATGGAACCAGTTAGGTGGGAGGAGAGGTGGCTGTTGGTCTGTCCCAAATGACAATAGAGTCTTATGGCTCTAGTATATATAGGGATTCTGTCTCAGCTTGCCCTTCGTCCTTGGGTTAAAGGGCACCCCCATCCATCAAGGGTGGGTAGCTCTCAATATCAACTTGATGGATATTGGATTGGGGGGTTTCCTCTCCCCACAGATCAATGGAAATTTACCACCTAAATCCTCGCAAGCTACCAAGTTGTTTCCCATACTAAACTACTTTTTTGAATTAAACTCAATGTTTTGTTTTTTATTATTATTATTATTATTATTATTATTATTATTATTATTATTATAAGAGATTCAACTGTTTTTTTTTTTAATTATAAAAGATTTAACTGTTAATTATTTAACCTTAATTTATTTAGCTCAAAGTTTTTTTTTTTTTTAACCTTGAAATTATTAATACCATTTTAAAAATATAAAAAAAAATTAACTCAGCGCTCTTATTCTCTCACTATTCTCGGACAAAACAACTAATTAATTTTTCTGTTTTTAAATTTTGCTCTTTTTTAATATATAAAATATAAAGAATTTTTTAATAATGGATTTTATAATGTTCTTCACTGTATAAAACATCTACTTGTTTATAATTTTTTGTATTTAGCTCAAAGATTTTTTTTTTTTTTTTTTTTTAAGAATTGATTTATCTCAAAGCTTTTTAAATACATAATTTTTTTTTTTCAGATGAAAGGTAATGGATATAAAATAAAAATATTTAATATTATATTATTTTGTAATGCAATTTTAAAGTTAGAAGTTAGTATTCTCAAATGCTTTAATGAATATAGTTATTATGGTTTTATAATGCTACTGTCTTGAAGTCCCTAACATCAACTGGCCCTTAGTTGTCTTGATTGGATCATGTGTTGCAAGATGTTCAGTTCCTCATCTAAGGTCTGCAATGGAAGTCTGTGAATTATGTCAAACAAAGTGTTAATTCTGTACACACTCACTAGCTAGACATGCTAAATTTGTCAGTGATGATTTAATTTGCATGCAGGATTCTCTTCTACGTGCTATGGAGAGACCTTTTTACTTTGATTCCATTCACATTAATCATTGAATTAAAGTTGTTTCTCATTTCTAAAATAAAATAATATTTGGGCATACAAAAATTTAAACAAAAAAAAAAAAAAGATTAATCCAATGACTCAAAAAACATTCTGGATAACTTAATTGAAGACGTTAAAAAAAATAAAAATAAAAAAACCTAAGAAGCCCCTCTTAAAATTAAAACCCAAAATAATCCACTCTTTTTTTAATTAAACATAGATTATTATGTTTTAATTTATCTAATCAAATCAAATCTTTAATTGTTTTACTTTTTTAGAAATAATTTTTGTATATATTTAGGATAAACTAGACCACTTTTCTATACTCATTAGAATTTATGAATATGATGGTCATTTTAAAAAATAAAAATGCAAGCTTTTAGTTAATTATGATTGAGAGTTACAAGAAGATGATATAGAGACAGCAAGTAATGGGTTTAAAAGTGAGGTGGGGCTTCTTCTTTTTTTTTTCTTTTTTTTGGGTTTAGTGAAATAATTTTTAAAAATGAGATAGAGATAATGTGCAAATTTTTAATTTATTTATGTACGTGAGAGTTGATAAAAGTTTGAAAGTCTAAAACTTAAGAAATTTTTAAAAAATGGTAAATTAATTTTTTAACCAGTTTGTGTTTTTAAATTTAATATTATTTAACTAAAAAAATAGGGTTATTTTTTAGAGTTTAAAAATTTGTGTGGCGATATTTTAGTACGCAAAATGATGAAACTTGTGGGGCCCGGCCCAGAAATAATGGGCTATTCCAAATTCAGGCCCGTCCGAGGAACGTCCTGCCCGAAGAGAAACCACGTATAAAGCATTACTCAATCCCGATAAACACAAGGAATCCTGTCCGAGGAGTAAATCCTCCTCGGACATCACGAAGTCCAGACAAGGAACCCTCCCCAGCCACTTCAGTTCATCCTCCCAACATATAAAATGAATAAAATCCAAAATATCCCATGGAGAGCTACCACCACATTAATTGCGCCCCAACCACCCTCTTGGCCGCATTAATGAGGAAATGACCCCTGAACAGTACCGCCTTGGCCTCTGCAACTCACATGGGGAGAGATGAAGGCGTCTGATGGGACAGCCACTCAAGTAGGTGCTTAGATAGTCAACAAGTGTAGGGTTGAGATGAGAGAAGGGAACTATATAATGTAGTGGAGTCCCTTAGAGAAGGGGACGAAAATTTCTGTATGAGGAACTAAAGAAATAAACTTATACGTGAGAGATCCATTCTGGTGTTTTTATTTTTTTTGTAACAATGCTTTCCATGTATCAGACCGAACAGACTCACTGAGACCAAGTTCTTTGACCCATCCTCTACAAATATTTATTGTGGGTTGCGCTTTGGGCCAGGGCCTGATCAAACGAATTTGGGCCAGGAAAATCGTGCAACTACAATTGGCGCCGTCTGTGGGGAGAACTAGAGCATCAGTTAGCACAACGGTCAAGCATGGCAGAACTAGGTCCGCACCAGGAGAATCCTCACGAGGCTGACTCCCAACAGACACAACCCGCCGAGTCCCAGAGGCAAAATAACCCCGTCAATCCAGGCCACAGGGGAAATCGCGAGGGAAGTGTGCATATTATCCGGACAAGCCAGAGTCACACTCAGATAGGTAGTCACGTGTCCCAGAAGCGAAATAGTCACCAGGCCATGCAGCGAGAGATAGATGATCTGAAAAGGAAGCTACGACGAGCACAGCGAAGGCGATCTCCTTCAGACTCAGACAAGTCCTCTAATGCGGAGGATGTGAGTTACCGACGGAGGTCAAGGACCCCCCCAAGTGAAACCTTTACCTACGAAAAGGAACCACGCCCTGTGCGGAAGTATGAGAGAACATCTAGTAAGGGTTCGGGAAACGACGCCATGAAGAAGGCGTTGGATCAGGTTTTAAGGTCCCCCTTCACGTATAGAATTGAAGGGGCTGAGCTGCCTCGACGGTTCAACCAACCGGCATTCGCCATCTATAGCGGTCGATCAGACCCGGTAGAGCATGTGAGTCAATTTAACCAAAAGATGGCGATCTACTCGCAAAATGAGGCCCTTATGTGCAAAATCTTCCCGTCCAGCTTGGGATCAATGGCGATGAGGTGGTTCAACGGCCTGAAGACAAATTCCATAAGCTCTTACAAGCAGCTCACTCGGGATTTCTGCTCTCGCTTTATCACCAACACCAGAGTCCCTAGGCCCCTCGGTTCGCTATTGTCCTTGTCCATGCACGAGGGAGAGACTCTGAAAGCATACTCCGATAGATACTGGGAAGTATATAATGACCTGGATGATAACCACGATGCTGTCGCTATCAGCACATTCAAAAGCGGCCTCCCCACCGACCATGGCTTAAGGAAGTCCCTCACTGGTAAACCAGTTGCCAACGTTGATCAGTTGAGGGATAGGATAGACAAGTACAAAAGAGTGGAGGAAGATCAGCTGCAAGGGAGGGGGAAGGAGAAGGTTATCCACCCCAAAGCAAATGATTTCAGGTCGGAACGGCACAATCATGGTCAGCCGAGGAGAGATTTTTCGCGACAGGCTGGGCAGAGTAGCCCGCAAACAGTGAATGCCATATTCAGAGAGCCCGTACAACAGGTACTGGAGAAAGTAAGAGATGAACCCTATTTCAGGTGGCCGGGAAAGATGGCTGGAGAACCTTCCAAACGTAACCAGAACCTGTACTGCCACTATCATCAAGACCATGGGCACACTACCGAGGACTGCAGGAATCTGTGGAATCATCTGGATCAGTTGGTCCGAGAAGGAAAGTTACGTCACCTGCTGCACCCATCGAGTGGCCACACCGGCCAAGCAACACAAGAACCTCGAAAGGACGTGACCTTAAGACCACCCACCGGGACGATACATGTCATCTTCGCTGCACCAGGAAGAACGGGACCACCCATCCCCAGGGTGTTAGCTGTTGATCGGCTCCCCTCCGGGAGCAGGCAGAGGGAACACAAAAGGTCAAAAAAGGGAAGCTCTTTGATACTGGGGTTCTCGGATGAGGATAAGAGAGGAACTATTCAACCTCACGATGATGCCTTGGTGGTCACTCTGAGGATTGGGGGCTTTGACGTGAAAAGGGTGTTGGTGGATTCGGGAAGTGCAGTAGAGATAATGTACCCTGATCTATACAAGGGGCTGAACCTGAAGCCAGAAGATTTGGCAGTTTATGACTCCCCCCTTCTTAGCTTCGAGGGAAGAATGGTTACGCCAAAAGGACAAATCCGACTACCCGTACAGACTGGGGCGGAGGTGGTGGAAGTGAATTTTATCGTCGTCGACGCTTACTCACCCTACACCGCGATAGTCGCCAGGCCATGGATCCACGCCCTGGAAGCCGTAACCTCCACACTTCATCAGAAGGTGAAATACCCATCCAAAGGACAAGTGGAAGAGATCCGAGGAGATCAGTCCGTATCCAGGCAGTGTATGGTGGCCGCCGTCTTACAACGGCCCCATGCCGAGTCCTCGGCCCCTGAAAGTTTATAGCAATCAGCCGCCTCGGCAGAGCAAAACGACGGACTGGCCGAGGAGATAGGGTGTGAAAGTTTAGATAAAATCGCTGTCAACGACGACCCGGAGAAGTTCTTTCTGGTCGGCTCGGAATTGCCCTCTCAAGAAAAGGAGGAACTGGTCGGATTTCTTAGAGAAAATGTCGACGTGTTCGCATGGGACGCCTACGACGCCCCGGGCGTCGATCCTAGCCTTATTTGTCATCACCTGAACGTCAACCCCTCTTCCACTCCGAAGAAGCAGCCACCCCGACGCCCTTCAAAGGAACATGCTAGTGCCGTAAAAGACGAAGTGGCAAAGCTAAAAAGAGCGGGGGCTATCAAGGAGGTCTTTTACCCAGAGTGGCTGGCAAACACTGTGGTGGTAAAGAAGAAGACAGGGAAATGGAGGGTCTGCGTAGACTTCACGGACCTGAACAAGGCATGCCCAAAGGACCCATTCCCCCTACCCCGAATTGATCGATTGGTGGATGCAACCGTGGGGCACCCTCGAATGAGCTTCCTGGACGCCTTCCAAGGCTATCATCAGATACCCCTTGCGCTAGAGGACCAAGAGAAAACGGCTTTCATGACGCCCATCGGAAACTATCATTACAAGGTGATGCCGTTTGGGCTAAAGAACGCAGGCTCAACCTACCAAAGAATGATGACTCGGATGTTTGAACCACAACTGGGCAAGATCATTGAGGTTTATATAGATGATATGGTCGTCAAGAGTAGAAGGGCGTCCGAGCACGTGAAGGACCTCGGAACAATCTTCACCATATTAAGGGAGCACCGGTTGCGGCTGAATGCCTCCAAATGTTCATTCGGGGTCGGGTCTGGGAAATTCCTAGGGTATATGGTCACCCACAGGGGAATAGAAGTAAGTCCCGATCAAATCAAAGCCATTAACAGCCTACAGGCACCTCGGAATCCGAAGGAAGTACAGAAGCTCACTGGTATGATTGCGGCATTGAACCGGTTCATATCGAGATCGGCGGATCGATGTCGGCCTTTCTACCTCCTGATAAACAAGTGGAAAGAGTTTGCATGGTCGGAGGATTGCGTTCAGGCTTTCCAGCAACTTAAAGACTACCTGTCCCGACCACCCATCATGTCCAGCCCTGAGGCGGATGAGGTGCTGTTTGCCTACATCGCCGTAGCTCCCCACGCTGTAAGCCTGGTACTGATACGGGATGATAATGGGGTGCAGCGACCGGTGTACTATGTGAGCAAATCACTACATGAGGCCGAGGTGCGATACCTACCTTTAGAAAAGGCAATTCTGGCAATAGTGCATGCAACCCGAAAACTTCCTCATTACTTTCAGGCGCACACGGTCATCGTTCTGACTCAGCTTCCCCTCCGAGCAGTGCTTCGAAGCGCTGACTATACAGGAAGGATCGCCATGTGGAGTGCGCTCTTGGGAGCCTTTGATATAAAATATATGCCCAGATCCTCCATCAAAGGGCAGGTCCTCGCAGACTTGGTAGCGGAGTTTGCTGAGCCCTCCATAGAAACAATAACCGAGAAGAGGGACATGGATGGGAAGTCGGTTGGTGCGATCTCAACAGGGAGGAACACGCATTGGAAGGTCTACGTAGATGGCGCAGCCAACCAGAGAGGGTCAGGAGTTGGGATAGTTTTAATATCCCCGGACGGTGCTGCCATTGAAAAATCATTAAGGCTCGGATTCTCGGCTACGAACAATGAAGCCGAATACGAAGCCTTACTTCAAGGGATGACGATGGTTCAAAGGTTGGGCGGAAAAATGATAGAAGCGTTCTCGGACTCCAGACTGGTAGTCGGACAGGTGATGGGTGAGCTGGAAGCCCGAGATACTAGGATGCAAGAGTATCTGGGACAAGTCAAGCGGCTGCAGACGAATTTTGAGTCCTTCAATCTGACACACATTTCCAGGAGTGGCAACACCCATGCGGACTCGCTGGCCACCCTCGCCACGTCCTCGGCACATAATCTGCCGCGAGTGATCCTGGTTGAAGATCTAGCCCAGGCAAGTCCCATCAGTAGAGGCCCTGCCAGAGTCCACCAGATCAGAAAGAGTCACAGCTGGATGGATCCCATAAAGAACTTCCTGCAAAACGACGTAAGAAAAATTGGAAGCCGAGAAGATACGAAGGAATGCTCCTCGGTTTTGGCTGTCAGAGGACCACAAACTATATCGGCGCTCCTATTCTGGACCGTACCTACTCTGCGTACACCCAGAAGAATCCGAATCTCTGCTTGAGGAGTTACACGAGGGGATTTGTGGAAGTCATACCGGAGGGAGATCGCTGGCACACAGGGCACTTACCCAGGGGTACTGGTGGCCGAACATGCAGAGAGAGGCCCAAGAATACGCTAAGAAGTGCGATCAGTGCCAAAGATTCGCCCCGAATATCCACCAACCCGGAGGAGTTCTCAACCCCCTCTCGAGTCCATGGCCGTTCGCACAATGGGGCCTTGATCTAGTTGGACCCTTCCCCAAGGCCGCAGGGAACAAGCGATACATAATAGTCGGAACGGACTACTTCACTAAATGGGTGGAGGCTGAACCATTGGCCAACATTAGGGACGTGGACGCCCAAAAATTCATCTGGAAGAACATCATCACCCGCTTCGGGACCCCGCGTACACTCATTTCCGACAATGGTCTGTAGTTCGACAGTAAAAACTTTAGGGAGTATTGCTGCGAGTTTGGAATCATCAACCGATATTCCACCCCCGCCTACCCTCAGGGAAATAGACAGGTCGAAGCCGTGAACTAGGTCATAGTGAACGGACTGAAGAAGAGATTGGACGAGGCAAAGGGGAGATGGGTAGAAGAACTCCCCCATGTCTTATGGACTTATCGGACGACGCCGCGACGATCGACCGGAGAGACCCCCTTCTCGATGACTTACGGGGCTGAGGCCGTGCTCCCGATTGAGAACAACTTTCCCACACTGAGGTCTAGATCGTTTACCCCAAGCGATAACGACGAGTTATTGGAACGAAGTCTGGACCTAGCCGAAGAAAGAAGGGAAAAAGCGATGATTCATGTGGCCTATTATCACCAGAAGCTGAGACAAGGGTATGATGCTAACGTCAAACCACGGCCTCTAGGGCCAGGTGATCTCGTAATGAGGAAGATTCTTGGCAGCGCAAAGAACCCCTCTTGGGGCAAGTTGGGGCCCAATTGGGAAGGACCATACCGTGTCACATCCGTGGCCGGAATAGGCGCCTACTACCTAGAAGATTTAGATGAAAAAGCTGTACCTCGACCATGGAATGTAAATAACCTCAAAAGATATTATTATTAATGAGAATGGCTTAGCATACGTTTTCTTTCATGATTATCCGCTGCTTGCTGGGCTAATGACAACTATTCATAGTTTTAAACAGAACCCAAGTCCTGCATGGCTCCTCGGACCACAGACTTGGGGGAAATTATTACTCATAAGTTTTAAACAGAACCTAGTCCTGCATGGCTCCATGGACCACAGACTAAGGGGAAATTAATACTTAAGGCAACTATTCATAGTTTTAAACAGAACCCAAGTCCTGCATGGCTCCTCGGACCACAGACTTGGGGGAAATTATTACTCACAAGTTTTAAACAGAACCTAGTCCTGCATGGCTCCACGGACCACAGACTAAGGGGAAATTAATACTTAAGGCAACTATTCATAGTTTTAAACAGAACCCAAGTCCTGCATGGCTCCTCGGACCACAGACTTGGGGGAAATTATTACTCACAAGTTTTAAACAGAACCTAGTCCTGCATGGCTCCACGGACCACAGACTAAGGGGAAATTAATACTTAAGGCAACTACTAGTTTTAAACATCCTGCATGGCTTTTAAACAGTTTTAACCCTAATTCCTAAGCTTAAGGCAACTATTCATAGTTTTAAACAGAACTCCTGCATGGCTCCTCGGACCACAGACTTGGGGGAAATTATTACTCATAAGTTTTAAACAGAACCTAGTCCTGCATGGCTCCACGGACCACAGACTAAGGGGAAATTAATACTTAAGGCAACTATTCATAGTTTTAAACAGAACCCAAGTCCTGCATGGCTCCTCGGACCACAGACTTGGGGGAAATTATTACTCATAAGTTTTAAACAGAACCTAGTCCTGCATGGCTCCACGGACCACAGACTAAGGGGAAATTAATACTTAAGGCAACTATTCATAGTTTTAAACAGAACCCAAGTCCTGCATGGCTCCTCGGACCACAGACTTGGGGGAAATTATTACTTATGGTAGATTGGGCGATCATTACTTAAAGGAAACCATTTTAATACGTGCGCGCAGTCTGGCACCATCGCAACCCTCAGATGCGCAGCCCAAAAACCCATTTTAACTTGACCGTTTATCTGTATCTACATAGTTGCAAATGTTTAAAGAAGAACGCTACTGACGTGCGTCCATAGTAAGCAAAACGAAATTTTATATTAATATTCCGAGTACATTAGAAGGAGAGGTCCTTAGAAAAGAACGGGAAAATAGGACGACTCTCGGTCAAAAAAGGAAAGAGTACAAAGATCAAAAGCCTAGAAGGCTAAGCCTCAGCGGGAGGATCTCCTTTCTGCTCGGGCTGAGGAGGCAGAACCTCGATGGTAGAGTCTACGACGGGATCATTCGCCATATCGGGCACAAGGACAGCATCAGGCGTCGCCAGATCCTGCTCAGAGGTAGCTTGGACACCATCAGGATGCGCTCGGATCTCTTTAGGATAGAAAATGCTCTCGGGCAGTCTCAGCGCCGAGTCAGCAGGAACTCCTGCAGCGTCGAGGGCACGAGACCATGAGATATCGCAATACTCCCGGCATACCTCGGGGATCTCCTCGGATAGCCTGGCCTCCGTCTCTTCGGCCCCGAGCTGGCGCGCGGCACTCTTCTCAACCTCTGTGGCTTCTCGGATCAGTTGGGCCTCCTCTTTGACCCGTCGCAGCTCATCCTCGACCCTTTGCAGAGCGGTGTTGAGATCCTGCACTGCCTGTTTCTCGGTGGCAAGGTTAATCTGGGTCGAGAACAGCTCCTTGCGCTGGTCCTCCGCCTGGGCCTCAGCACTCTTCAAACCAGCCTCTGCAGACTTGCGCCGGTTCTCCGACTCCTTGAACTTGTCCATGAGTTCAGCGTGATCGTGCTGGAGGGACCCCAAGGTTTTCTCCACCTCCGCTCGCGCCTGGCTCTCGACCTCAGCCCGACTACTGTTACCACGGCAAAATTCCTCAGCCACGAATACCTGCTGGGTAATCTACAAACGAAACAAGATTGCTGTAATCTCAGGTCAAATAAATTAATGAAACAATAAAAGGATTACTTACCATCGCGAGATCCCTTTTAAGGGATAGGAATATCTCGGGCTGAGAGAACCGCCTATAAGCCTCCATATCCCGAGGAAGGAGTAGGGGCTGCTCTAAGGCCTCGGCCACGTAGCCCACCCGGCCTCGATTGTACTCTCGGATCGAAGCATTGTAGGGAATGGCCACCCCATCCAGCTCCAATCTGGGGCCCCATACACGCGGGGTAGCACGTACCTCCGCAAGAGTCTCCTCGTCTCGACTCTCCGAGGAGTTGCCCCTCCTGCTCCTTGGCGCGCGAGTGGTTTTTTGCTGCTTGGTCGGCTGGGCAACCACCTCGCCTTCCTCAGGAGTGTCGGCCAGCCTTTTCTTCCTTAAGTCCGGATTAACCTTAAGGCCAAGATCTGAGGTGTCCGTAGGAGCCACAGGAGGGAAGGTCTTGCCCTGTGGTGGAGTTGGCGCCTTCGAGGACTGTCCTTTCTACAACCGGCCTTTCCCTCGGGAGGCCATCAGCTCCTTTAGAGTTTTTCCTTTTTCTGCCATGGGCTCTATCTCCTCGTCCGAAGTATCGTCCGAGCAGATAATGATGGAAGGAACACCAACTGCAGAATGCCGGTCCCGCTCTCCTTCGGGATCAGAAAATTCCACCAGGGGGGTCTGTTGAACTTCCTCCTCAAAATGAAACTCGTCTATCTCTGCCTCAAGGGAAAGACGAGATGATTCAGCTTCCTCTTCAACCTGAACGGCAGCACCAGGCTCGTTTGGCGGAGGTAGCTGCTCTGCCAAGTAGGGATCTCTAACACCGGGCAACACAACTGGTGGCAGATCGTGTTCAGCTAGGAGCCCGTCCCTGGACACGTCAATCCTAGCCAACCTCGAACTACCAGCCCTTATGGCGTGACCGATAGCCTGGAAAGAGCTGCTCAGGGGTTGATAGCCCAAAACCAGATGGGCGGCACGCAACTGCCCGTCCTCGGAAACGTAGATCTCCGATCTAAGAAGGTAGTTCAGCGCTGGCACGTTCACAAAGTTTAGCCGAGGGGCGACGTGAATTTTATCTGCAAACAATCAAGGAAAAGGGGATTAGTCCACGAAATCTTCCCATTATAAAGAAAGCAAAAAGTATAACCCCTCAATGCTAAATCCTATCCCAAAAGGGACCGATCCTAGAGACGCCGCACCTGGGTTTCCTGCCCGAGTTGGACAATGAATACCGTCGAACCACTCCCCAGAAGCAATAAGGAAATCATTCTTCACTGTCTTATTGGATATTGGGAGACAAGAGATCAACCTAACGTCCTCGTTCCGGGACTTAAGATAATACCCCTCATCCCCGAGGCGATGACATTCGTACAGATAAGCCACATCGTGCCAAGTAAGGCCTAGATTCATCCGCTCGTTTAAGACATCTACACAGCCTAGTATCTTGAACATATTCGGGGCACACTGGTACGGCGTCAACCTATGGTTGAACAAGTACTCCCTTGTAATCCTACGCATGGGAAGTGTCATCCCTCCCTCTATGAAAGCAATCATGGGGATAACGACTTCTCCCTCACGCCTATCTGTCAATATTCCTTCAAGAGGACAGTACCGCAGCCCAACCCCCGGGGGAATGTGATATTTAGCCCTAAAGGCCTCCATAGCGGCGGGGGTGTTTACTAATTTCTCAAATCTACCCATCTGGACTGAACCGGGGAACAAAAGTAAAGACTCAGAAAAAAAATAGAGTCCGAGGAGGAAATTGAAACAGCAAGATGAACGAAATGTACTGGTACCTTCACAAAACGTTCAATGAGCGCCTGGGAATCTCTCGTGGACGAAACGCTTCACAAATACGGCTACGATGGCGTAACGGTCGCAAGTGTTCGTGTATCTCTGGGGTTCGATGGAGTTCTCTGGAAGCCTCTAAGGTTTATGAAACGCAGATAAAAGAAAGGAACTGAACCCCTCTGACGTCTTAAATAGCCAGGAGGAGAGAGAAAAAATCGTTCCTGCCTAAAAATACGAGAAAAAACGATGGCCGTTCGATCCACGCCACACCGTTGGATGAGGGAACATAACGCCTCCAGAAGTTAATGGCCGCGCCTCGTAAATTGTAGCGCGTCAAAAAGTAACGGTTCGCATGCGCGCCATACGCTCTCCTTATTTTCACCCTCTCCCAAATATCAAAACCCCGTTTTTTCCTCCTCGGAGGGAGATAGAAACCGGAGTTTTGAGGGGCTAATGTGGGGCCCGGCCCAGAAATAATGGGCTATTCCAAATTCAGGCCCCTCCGAGGAGCGTCCTGCCCGAAGAGAAACCACGTATGAAGCATTACTCAATCCCGATAAACACAAGGAATCCTGTCCGAGGAGTAAATCCTCCTCGGACATCACGAAGTCCAGACGAGGAACCCTCCCCAGCCACTTCAGTTCATCCTCCCAACATATAAAATGAATAAAATCCAAAATATCCCATGGAGAGCTACCACCACATTAATTGCGCCCCAACCACCCTCTTGGCCGCATTAATGAGGAAATGACCCCTGAACAGTACCGCCTTGGCCTCTGCAACTCACATGGGGAGAGATGAAGGCGTCTGATGGGACAGCCACTCAAGTAGGTGCTTAGATAGTCAACAAGTGTAGGGTTGAGATGAGAGAAGGGAACTATATAATGTAGTGGAGTCCCTTAGAGAAGAGAACGAAAAATTCTGTATGAAGAACTAAAGAAATAAACTTATACGTGAGAGATCCATTCTGGTGTTTTTATTTTCTGCAACAATGCTGCCCATGTATCAGACCGAATAAACTCACTGAGACCAAGTTCTTTGACCCATCCTCTATAAATATTTATTGTGGGTTGCACTTTGGGCCAGGGCCTAATCAATCGAATTTGGGCCAGGAAAATCGTGCAACTACAAAACTCAAACATCGAATCCCGTTATTAATAATATAGATAACATACACATTCCAATTGATTAAACTCAGAAGAGATAATATATGATATATGAGCCAAAATAATTTTTCATTATCTTCGCTAATCAACTCTATCTAAGTCAATGTTAACATCATGTTCGTCATTTTGCAAAATTATTTCTTCATTGACATTTTTTTCATCATCAATATTTACTATTCCTTTTCTTGCCTTTTATTCTAATAATTTTTCCTTGTATTTCTTCTTGGCAATCTTTTTTTTTTTTTTTAATACTTATAACAATAATTAACAAAATAAAAAATAATTAAATTATCATTTAATACATTATTCATAGCAAAAAAAAAATTGTGAATATGAAAATGAAGTGTCAAGTGTGCAATTCAAATTTTGCAGGAGAAAGATAAAATAAAATAATAAAAATAAATAAAAAATAAAAACTAATGGACATGTATGTGTCTTATGATACGTACGAATCAACGATACAATATGTTTCCTACAATACACAAAACGATTCATACAATACGTAGGATTCATGAGCACTTTTGATATGCCTTTACAATACGACACTTATTGTACACAACACAATACGTATCGAATATTGTACGATATTGACTGTCACGACCCAAATCCATGGAACATGAATTTAGATGCATGACTAACTTACTGAACTTATATAACTCACTAAACATAATTAATCCAAAATAAATTAAAACTCCAAGGAAACAATACTCTTAAAAACCTCTTACAAAAAAATCCAAACTCCACAAATTGGAAATAATCTCCACTATATAAAACATAAATTACAAAATAAAGGTAACTAAAATTTTATAAGTCTTCAAGAAAATACTGAAGTCACCTACAACTTCCACGCTCTACTTCGCATCTTACAAAGCGATCCAAAGGTTCTGTATTCCCAACTACACTTTAATCTAAAATCAATAATTGATGGGGTGAGTCACACATCTAGTAAGTAATTATACAGAATACACAATGAAATAGAGTCAAGCAAAGCATGTGTATTTTGATTTTTCACAAACTCATTCAGTGGTATCAAAAATAATTATTCCAAAACATATAATGAATCACTTAATACATATGTAATCACATCTCAAAAAAATTAGAAAACACATACATATAATTGATCAGAGCACAGTGTCACATATACACATCACATATTCTCACATATAATCCTGTGAGCGGATACCAACATCTAACCCTGCTGCGGATACCAACATCTAACCCCTGCTAGTGAGGGATCAACACATACTCTCACATCCAATCCTGTGAACGGATTTACACATTTATCTGATCAATTCTTAAAACATTCATTTTGAGTCACATATCACAAAAAAAAAAATATACAAAATAGAATAATTTTCTTAATATTAACAATTATTCCAAATATAAAGGCATAGCGAATATCACAATATCAAATTGAACATAAATCAAATTATGCTTGACTCTTTTAGGAAATGAATAAGAACTGAAGAGTTTATATAAATATTTTTACAATTCTTGAGTAAGTTTGAAAACCCAATTTGCTAAAAGAAATGTCTTAAATACCATTTGAAAAATAAGAATATGACTTTGAAATCACTTGGTTTAAAACAAACTTAAAGAACAAGAACCTTTTTAGAAAACTTACTTTGAAACTCGATTATTTTCGGAAAATAGTTTAGTTTAGTTTAGAAATCATCTTTTAAATGAGATTTGGACATTCAAAACGTCACTTTAAATTCAAAGTTTCTCTTTAAAACATTGTCTAAAAGTTGAAGTTTCTCTTTCAATGATATAACAATAATGCTTTCAATAAACTTTAGAAAACGTAAACTTTAAAACATAACTTTTGAAAACCTTTGACTTCTAAGAACCTAAAGAATAAAACTTGTACATATTATGCATAATTACTTACAACACTTGAATCCCTTTGAAAGTTCAGCCAAAACAACCTCCAAAAAGTCTCAAAACACTCTTAAAAAAGACCTATATTCAATCATAGAAATTACTTACTATCCTCCACAAAATATAAAACTTATAGAAATATACAAATAGACTCACTAGGATTAAACTTTGCTGAAATAATAATACTTTTAACACTATAGTAAAGTTTCTCTAACCAATGATATTCTAACCAATAATATTCCCTTGTATTAATCGAAACTCATATTGCCATGAGGAAGGCAGTAGCCAAAATATCATTAACCTAGGATTTAATATAAAACCCCAAAAAAAGCGTTAATTCGTCCTAACATATATAATCAAAGAAACATGCAAAACTAAAAGGACCTAATATATACAAATCTAATAGAAGACCTGATGATAATTTATACCTATTCTAGGGACGCACAGAGAACAAAGTGAGAACCATACTCCCACAAAAGCCAATTCCAAACTTTAATATATAACCTCAATGGTTTTAATAGAATAATCTCAATGAAACGGTGGCAGCATCACGGACTTATTATACTTTTTTTTTTATATGTACAAAACCAAAGGAAGACTTAAGCCAAAATCACGGATTCTTGAAATTCCGTGGCTCAATCTAGGATTATATATATATATATATATATATATATATATATATATATATATATATATATATCCTAATGAAAAAGTAATAGTCATGCCTTTGTTCATGGATACACAGCTGCAAATCTAACCGTAAAATATAAGTAGAATTTTAGGACCAAAATCAAACTTCTAAACAATCTAACATCACAACTGATTCCAAGATTACCTTATAAACTTTTAATTCTTTGTTTCTAATGGTGAGAAATCATACCTTGAACAATCTGATTGCCTTTTAAATTGTATGTGCTCTAACTCTAAGGAAAAACACCTCTTAGCCTCCTTGATAAAAAACCCTTCCTATGAAAACCCTAATTTATCTTTTCCTCCAACTTATATTTTAACACATCAGAGATGTGGGCTTGGTGGGGTAGTGGGCTAGAATTTAAAATCCACTTGAGCATATCTCTTTAGTCTCCAAGAAGCCCATAAAACATCTTCATCTTTTATTTATTTATTTATTATTTTAATTGCCACACCAAATTGTCTACTCCCATATTACTGTGCACACACATATAGTACCTTAGCTCAATATTAAAAATTAGAAGGTGCAGTGATAATCATAAAAACAAAATTGGGGTATTACATTGACAACTACGCTTCACTCTATGACATTGGCAATCTCTTCTTAGTGGTGTCAAAAAAGGTTGATGCTGGTGGGGGTGGTTTGGTGGCTGGTTGTGGTGGCTAGTGGCTGAAGGTGGTGGTTGGACATTGATGACGTTAGCTAAGGTTGGGGGTGGCGGAGGAATGATTGTGGTGGTGACGGCCAGTGGTGGTGGTTGGTGGTTGATGGCTGATGGGATGGTTTAGCTTTAAATTATGGTGGCTGGTGGTGGCTAGTGGTCGAAGGTGATGGTTGGTCATTGATGACGTCGTTGAAGGTTGGTGGTAGTGGCGACAGTAGTGGTGATGGTTGGTGGGGATGGTTTAGGCTTTTTTTATTTTTTTTAAGAAACTAAAATAGGAAAAATGCTAAAAATTTGATTTGAATTTAATGGGTGTACATATGACAAGTTTTTATTAGTAGAGTATAAAGTAAAGCTGAAAATATGGGAGAGAAGATTTGGATTCCACAACTTACCACTTTTGCCACAACTTATTATGTGACACAACTAAAGCAATACTTATTTGAGTTATGGCCAGTTTTGCCACTTATTCATGATTCACAACTCGCCCCATAAATCTGTTGTTTTTATAACATTATTGATAACATATAACATATATTTGCTTTAACCCATTATGTGGTAATTAAAGAGACATTTCATATGTAGTTTTAGTGACAAATTTTTTTTAATGAATTAGCAATGACTTGTTAATCACCACATAACGAGATGAAAAAGATAAATTCAAATATATTTGATGCCAAACTTTATCAAATATTTAATATATATAAGAGCAAATTTTACAATAAGAAATAGAATTGTGAAAAATAAAGTTATGTCTTTATAACTATTAAACCAATTATTTTTTTTAAGAGCATCATGGACTAATTCAAATACTTGAGGGAGGGGGGGCAAATCTTATTTTTGTAGACTAAATTTTGCAAACATTAAAATAATTATATTTAAAAAAAAATTCAAAATTGGGGGGGCATGGCCCCCCATCCTTGAACATATAGCTCCGCCTATGTTTGGTAAATTACATATTTTTTATTATTTAAATATTAGTAACTTCCTTAGTATATACATTTGTAAAACAATGGACATGCCAGCATATCACACTTTGCATGTGTTGCAAGATGTACAAATTGAAAATCAACACAAAAAAATACCAAAACACCATTAAACATCTGGTGCATTACATATATTATCACTAAAAGTACACATTTTAAGAGATAGCTGATAGAATCCATGCATGAAGATCCTCTTGTAATGTTGGGTATCTCGCCATGAAGTCATCCACAAATTCAGCATAGGAAAGGAAAAGCAAGGAAGTTCGGAAGCTTATGTACAAAGGCAGCTCCCGGTAGCGTTCATGAAGGTGCTTTTTTTGGTGCTGCGTGCATGTCTCATTACCGGTGGAGTTGCAAGAATTTTGGTCATTTTTTGATTGTCATATATTGAGTGCTTGGAATGATCGATTTTGGTTTAATTCTGTGCTCAATTCAATTCAAAGTGCAAAATTCTTCTTTGGGCAGAACTTTTGTATTTGTAAATCATTGATCGAGACTGTCAGGAAAATAGAGGAAGAAAACGCAACCTAAATTCTTGACAATAGACATAATAATAGATTAGTCATTATCCCACACCGTTTAAATTCAAGTAATTTGTTTTGTTTATATGCATTTGCAAAACACATGTAGAGTGCCGAGCTTAGTAACGTAAGCTTGTAACCAAGTTGGGGCATTAAAGTAGTTGAATATATGATGGAACGAGCAAGGTGGGAGGAGAGGTGACTGTTGGTCTATCCCAAATGACAATTAGGGTCTTGTCGCTCTCATGTATATAGGGAGTCCGTCTCAGCTTGCCCCTCGTCCTTGGGTTAAAGGGCACCCCCATCCACCAAGGGTGAGTAGCTCTCAATATCAAATTGATTATAAAGCATATTGGATTGGGGGGTTTTCTCTCCCCACAGATCAATGGAAATTTACCACATGAATCCTCGCAAGCTACCAATAAGTTGTTTCCCATACTAAACAACTATTTTTTTGAATTAAACTCAATTTTTTTTTTAAATTATAAAAGATTTAACTGTTTTGTTTTTTTTAATTATAAAAGATTTAACTGTTAATTATTTAAATTTAATTTATTTAGCTCAAAGATTTTTTTAACCCTGGAATTCTCAATACCTTTTTAAAAATCTAAAAACAAATTAACTCAGCGCTCTTATTCTCTCACTGTTCTCGGACAAAACCACTAATTAATTTTTCTGTTTTTAAATTTTGCACTTTTTTAAAATATAAAATATAAAGAATTTATTTAATAATGGATTTTATACTGTTCTTCACCGTATAAAACATCTACTTGTTTAGAATTTTTTGTACTTAGCTCAAAGATTTTTTTTTTTTTTTTTTTTTTTATAGAATTGATTTATCTCAAAGCTTTTCAAATATAGGATTTCTCATTGCTTTTTTTTTTGAGAGAGAGAGATTTCTCAATGCTTTTTAAATAAATAAAAATTTTTTTTTTGAGAAGAAAGGTAATGGATATAAAATAAAAATATTTTATATTATATTATTTTGTAATGCAATTTTAAAGTTAGAAGTTAGTATTCCCAAATGCTTTAATGAATTTAATTAGTTAATATGGTTTCATAATGCTACTGTCTTGAAGTCCCTAACATCAATTGCCCTTAGTTGTCTTGACTGGGTCATGTGTTGCGAGATGTTCGGTTCCCCATCCATGGTCTATGATGGAAGTCTATGAGTTCTGTCAAACAAAGTGTTAATTCTGTAGCACACTCATTAGCTAGACATGCTAAATTTGTCGCTGATGATGTAATTTGCATTTAGGATTCTCCTCTACGCGCTATGGAGAGACCTTTTTACTTTGATTCCATTCACATTAGTCAATGAATTTCCCATTTCTAAAATAAAATAATAATATTTGGGCATACAAAAATTTGAACCAAAAAAAAAAAGATTAATCCAATGGCTCAAAAAACAATTAGATAACTGAATTGAAGACGTTATTAAAAAAAAAAAAAAAAAAAAAAAAAAAAAAAAAAAAAACCTAAGAAGCCCTTCTTAAAATAGATTTTCTTTTAAAACCAAAAACAATCCACTCTTTTTTAATTAAACATAGATTATTATGTTTTAATTTATCAAATAAAATAAAATCATTAATTGTTTTACTTTTTTAGAAATATTTTTTGTATATATTCAGAATAAACTAGACAACTTTTCTATACTCAATAAAATTTAGGAAGATGATGCTCATTTTAAAAATTAATAATGCAAGCTTTTAGTTAATTATGATTGAGAGTTACAAGAAGATGATATGGAGACAACAAGTAATGGGTTTAAAAGTGAGATGGGGCTTTTCTTTTTTTAATTTTTTTATTTTGGGTTTAGTGAAATAATTTTTAAAAGTGAGATGAAGATAATGTCCAAATTTTTAGTTTATTTATGTACGTGAGAGTTGATAAAATTTTGAAAGTGTAAAACTTAGGAACTTTTTAAAAAATAGTAAATTAATCTTTTAACTGGTTTGGTTTTTAAATTTAATATTATTTAACTAAAAAATAAGGTTATTTTTTAGAGTTTCAAAATTTGTGTGAGGATATTTTAGTACGCAAAATGATGAAACTCAAACAGCAAATGCTGTTATTAATAGTATAGATTTTTTTTTTTTTTTTTGAAACTATAGTATAGATAATATACACATTCAAATTGATTAAACTCAGAAAAAGATAATACATGATATATGAGCCAAAATAATTTTTTCATTATCTCCGCTAATCAACTCTATCTAAGTCAATGTTAACATCATGTTCGTCATTTTGCAAAATTATTTCTTCACTGACATTTTTTTAATCATCAACAGTATTTGCTATTCCTTTTCTTACTTTTTATTCTAATAATTTTTTTTTTTTTTTTTTTGTATTTCTTCTTTGCATTCTGTTTTATAAACTGACTCAGATTTCTTAAATTCTACACAACATCAAGAAATTCACTCCTTTAGCAAACTTAGAACATGTGTGGAGATACCGCAACAAGGTTTATATGCTTTTTAGAAGTACTAGTTGAGAAGAAAAGACTAAGCAGCCATAATTGAAGCTCTATTTCAAGAATTCTCAATGTACTATTTGAAACCCATCTGTGAATGGGAGATCCCAATCTTTTTATGCTGATATATGCCAGTTACCAATTACTAGAACTTCATGAATCTGGATAGGTAAAAAGGCCTTATACACAGAGCTTAATAATTACATACCATATCGATACCATAACCAACAAAAAATGTCATAATCAGTGCACAAAGCTCCCATTTTTGCATGGTCTAAGAGATGATTGGTAGGCAACCTTATTGATTTGGACCCAAAACCACAATCTATCACCATATGATGCCATAAATGATACACAAAAAATGAGCTAACAGTACCACAACAACATTTCAAAGGTTAAGACCACTAGCTAAAACTTTTCCTACAAGCCTCCTCACCTGCCATTCCAGAAAGAAGCATGTGGACCACAATAACCATGACCCCCTCCAAATTTGTACGGGTCAGGATAAAAAGGCGGCCCATGTAGCATTGGAGGTGGCGGCGGGAGTGGCGGCGGAGGTGGTGCATAGTAAGCATCCGGTGGCGGATGGTAAGCTTGTGGTGCATAAGAGTGAACTTCTTGTGGCCCAAAAAGAGGTTCCTCCGAGTTATTGAGCAATTCAAGAGATGGGTAGTGAACTTTTTCTAATGTGGGATAATGAATCTCATTCTCATGTGAATACTGTTGCTGATGATCATGAATTATTGGAAAGCCAGTTATGTTACTTCCACAACTAGTCCCATTATTCTTTCCCTTTCCATTTACCTTGTAAGAGAAGCTCAATACGCCATTGGGTTTACCTTCATAACTCCGAACCTGGTAGTTCACCGATGTCCTTGTCTCCGAACATGACACCTTGGTGGCGCAGATCAAAATGAATAAACACATGATCACAATTCTCGACCGAAACCTGGTGCAAATCAAAGCGCATCTCGTGGTTCCATTCAGGATCCCCATCGCCTTCTCTGACAATGGGAGTTCTCTCTTGCTGATTGGGCCCCAGTTTTTTGTTGGGATCATAGCTGACAAGTGAGACAAGTGGAAGAAATTGAAACCTCTCACATCTTTGCAGGACATCAGTTTGAGTTCCATGGACTGTGATTCCATGATGATCCTTATTGCCCTTTAGTAATGATTTTATTTTATCTCTGGAATTTCTAGTACAGACCGCACAAAATGAACCTATTACTATGCTAGGAGTAAAGTCGTGTGGGAAATAACGTGTATATGTACATACCATAAAGTTTAAGATTTTTCTTTTTCATTCCAGTTAAAGAATATATAATTATTTTTCTCTTTTATTTTTATTTAATTATTGAAAATTGATAGTCATTAATTATTTTATTATAATTATATTTGTACATGGAAACTATTTATTTTATCATTTGAAAAAATACGGTTATCTAGGATTTTACTTGAAGGTTTAAATGTAGAATTCAATTTAATTTTAATTAAAAATGTATTACAATTATGGCTTGTAAAATTATGAGGCTTCAAAATTTATGCGGCACAATATTATAAGGTCAACTAAAAATGAAAGTTCTTCAATTTTATATATTTTTAAGGTCAACCAAATTAAAGTAGAAGCTCTTCAAATATATATATATATATATATATAGAGAGAGAGAGAGAGAGAGAGAGAGAGAGAGAGAGAGAGAGAGAGAGAGGTCAGTAACCTGTGCAATGCACAAATAAGATTAACAAAATATGATTTTTTTTTAATCTCTTTTATTTATTTTTTGTCTAATTATGAAATTTGATAATATGGTAATCATTATTAGGTATTTATTATTTATATTATTTTAAGTAGATAGTGAGGAGAGAGGGGGGAGCAATCACAAACATAGGACACCATATTTATGGTAATTATTATTAAGTTTACAAAATATGATTTTCTTATTTCTCTAAAAAAATATATGAAATTTGATAATTATTAACTTCAATATTTATTAATTATATTTGTATACGGAATTGTGAACTATCTATTCTACAATTAAAAAAAAAAATGATGTGTCAATACTTTAATGGAGGTTTAATTTAGAATAAAATTTAAAATCAATTAAAAATTTATTAGAATAATGACACGTAAAATAGTGAAGCATCAAAATGTTATGTGGCACTTTATGTATGGGTTACCGACTAGTAATCTATATTAATAAAACTGAAGAACATTTATTTTTGTTTTACCTTGTAATCTTGTGTCATATTATATCATAACATCATATATTATTATATAAAAGTCAGGCTTAGAAACCATAGTTGTGCCAAATGACTTCACCAAATCACAACAATATTTTAGATAAAAACAATTTTTTAGATAAAGACAACAACTTATTTGCTCTTATCAATTTCTTTAGATAAAATAACAATAAGTGTTTTAACAAAACATTCAACATTCATCTAAGTTTCAGTTGATAGAAACAAAAACTTATTTATTCTTATCAGTTTCTTTAGATAAAATAGCAATAAGTGTTTTAACAAAACATACAACACGCATTTTAGATAAAATAACAATAAGTGTTTTAACAAAACATACAACATGCATCTAGGTTTTAGTTGATAGAAACAATAAATTATTTGTTCTTATTAGTTTCTTTAAATAAAGTAACAATAAATGTTTTAACAAAACATGCAACTAAAAATCTATTATCAAAAATCTAGTAACAATAAATGATATGATTATATCATATCATCATATATTCCAACTAAAAATCTATTATCAAAATTTAAGAACTTATATATATATTCACCAATGGTTTTTCCATAGAATCCTTCTTGCACCTCACGTTTTTGTTTATTTTTTTGTTTTTGTTTTTTTCAAGTTGCAACCTACGCATCTATATTTGTATATGATAGTTTTGATTAAATAAATTCATCTTACTTATTGTTATTTGTTTCTAAATTTTCATATATGGATATTATGTTAAAGGAAGTCTACTATAAAGAAGCAAAACAAAGGACACCCATTTAAGTTCTTGATTTCTCTTAGGTAAGATTTTTATTTTAAAATTCTATTTTTGCTTTGTGTTAATTTCTTAGTATGCAAAATTCCTCACATATTTCTTCGAAAGTCTAACTAAATTCAATTTAGAATTCCTCCTATATCATTTTAGATCATAGATAATATTTGGGTAAATTAGATTTATCGGTCCAAATTCCTATGTAAGTCTATCTTTACTTAACTTCTTTTTCATTTTTTATTTTAAGTTCAGAAATTTGGATTATTTTTTCATGCATAATATATCAATAAATATATTCTTAAAGGCTAAAGCTCAATATAATTAGAGACATTACTCAAAATTTATAAGTTAGGGTATTAACCATTTGAATAATATTAACACTAAAATAGATGATTTAATTGTCTGTTTGGAAACAACTTATTTAGCTGAAACTAAAAACGTTTCACTGAAAGCATTGTAGATAAAACTAAAAAGTAGCTAAAATAATACAATGACACCTATGAATAGTACCAAAAAGTGCAATGGGACCCATGAATAGAAGCAAAAATAAGCTGAATAGTAAAAAAAAACTGGCTTTTAAAGCCAATGCCAAACACACACTAAGGGTCTGTTTGGATAGAACTTATTTTGCTGAAACTGAAAACTGAAAACTGAAAACACTGTAACAAAATAATTTTTAAACATGTAACTAGTACTGTCGGACCCATTTTTAATGAAAAAATTAATAAAAAAAGAAAATTGTGGGTCCGTGAACAGTGCATCCGTACACTGTTCACGGAAGAACGGTCAAAAATTGCGGCTACTGTTGCATGAACAGTAGCCGCTTGTGGGAAAAACGCGTGAAAAAAAAAAAAAAAAAAAAAAACGCAGAAACGCAACTCAGCAAAAACGCAACGCTATCCAAACATTACCTAAGTATCAAAATAAGACTTAAAAATGAAATTTCTTTTAGGTGTACAAATATTATTGATTTTTTAATTTTAAATTTGGAATTAATTATTTTAAGATAACCTTATTTATGCAAGTATTGGAAAAGATTTAACTGCTTGAGTTCAAATCGCCCTCTTCATTAATAAATAAGGAATTATAAAAAAAAATATAATTAGAAATGTTTTTATTGATAATTTTAATTAGAGATATTAAATATAAGGACAAATATGAAAAATTTTGCATGTTATATAATAATAATCATTCATTTAGTTAGAAACAAGTTCTAAAATTATGTAATAATAACTCATTTAGTTATTATTCTCAAAAAAATATATTAAAAAAAAATTCATGATTAAAGTTGTGCAACACAAAAGACTTTCACTAGTAAAATAAAATAAACGCGTGTAAGTGGGTTGGTGGAAGAGTATTCCCATTTTGTAGGCAATGTTTTTTCAAGTTTAACTAAAATTTATGATTTTTTAAATTAATAATTTTACATGTCTAACTCTAATATCTATACTTTCTAAACATGTAAATTTGATGGTATTTTAGGCATATAAAAGTAGGAATTCAAATAGAGAAAGCCCTTTAAATAGTATGAGAAACAGAGAGTGTAATTAAGTGTGTGTGTGTGTGTGTGTGTGTGTTTGTGTGTGTGTGTGTGTGTGTGTGTGTGTTTAACAGTTAGTATGTGTAGGGACACAATTTGTAACGACCCACACATGATTGTGGGCTCATACGTAAAGGGCCCAAACAATACAATTTGTAGAGCGTGGGGTTGAAAGGCTAGGCCTTGGCTACCGGACAGCGGTTTAGTTATGGTTTTCATGGAAGCTTATATAAGGGTGGACTTGGCTTGACTAGCTAAGCTTTCCGTCGATGCGGCTTGTAGGGTTTAAGTCCTTGGACCACGTCCGAGGAGCGTAGTATTCTTCCCCTTCTCCCTTTTGTAGGATTTCTCTTTTTTTTAGGGATCCCCCTCCCCCTTGGCTCTCTTTCCCTTTTATACTAGTGTTTACTTCCCTTTCAGTGTCCACGTGTAAGTTTCACTTTCTGGGGTATAGACCTGTCCTATCAATCCATACATAGAGTGGTTGGGGGTGGTTGGAAAAGTTAAATAACATGGTCTGGAGTATGGGCCTGTCAGATGCAAGGTTCTATACTACGGTGTTGGCAGCTTTCTCCCTTGTCCTGCCCCTGTACTGAGTTTGTCCTTTTCTTCAGACATTTTGTGAGGTGCCGAGCATAACATCGTCCTCAGCCATATATTTGGGCCTTTTTTGGATTTTTACTTCGCGTCCTCGGAAATTATTCTCCTTGGCTTGGATCTTGGGCCCTATTATGAAGTGGGTCAGGACCACAAATTCTCGGGCCCCACAATAGTCCCTCAAAATCCTGCTGCCCAACCTCCTGGTTGGGGAGGGGGTTTTGGTGATGTCGGGCTCAAACCATGGCTTGCCCAACTCTATACTTTATTGATGTTGGTGTTTTTTCATTTGCATGGGAGGTGCTCTGAATTATGAGGCATCCCTCTAGATTTACTCACGCGGCGTCCTCGACGTTTCAGTGCTCGAGGCGCGCCTTCACGAGGATATTCAAATCTTATGGTTGCAGACGGTGTTGGAAATTGAGCCAAAACCGTCTTGTCTGTAGCATTTCTTGGAAACCTGTATAAATTAAATGCCACCAATTTGCCCTTTATATAAGTAGGATAGGAGGTTACTTCCTTTACATATAAACCCCTCGGCCCCTTCAAATTCATAATCCTTCATCCATACTCACAGTCTTCATCTCCAGTGCAATCCACCCTTAGAGCAATATGTTTGAGGCACGGGTAGGGGTGAAGGAACCACACCCGCTCCAGAGGCACCGGATCCTTCCGAGACTCAAGGTGGTTCGGTTTGGACGGGGGAGACACAGACTCAAGACAATCCTCCATTTTTACAAGTGGGGGTGATATCTCTACCTCTTTCAGTCAAAATCCAAAGCAGGTACTGGTCGCATCAGATTCTTGGTGCGACAGCAGTAGGGTTTCCCGTCGTCAGCGCCATCCGCTCTATCGCAAGCGTGGCTAACGTGTAGGCTTATCAACTTCCTATGTGGCCACCTGCGAATACCCCACTCCCTGCACCTTTTCTTCAAAGGTGCTAGCCCCACGTTAGGTTCTTTTGCTGCCTGAGTTATGGGCATGTAAAAGTACTGAGGAATGGTTTCCTTAGACAACATTTTGGAACTGTTGCATCTCTCTTCTCTGCACCTCTTCTTCTGTTTTTCCTTCATTCCCTTGTATCTTTTCTTTTTACTTATGTAGTTAGTTTTTAGTATAAGCTTATTCAAGCTCTTTCATTGTACGTTGTACTATTTCTTTGTTTTAATAAAAGATGAATCTGTTTCCTTCTAAATACTTTTCTTTTCTGCAGCAATTACTTTGTGAATGGGTGTACTACATGTGTATTTTCTTTTAATGATACTTAGGGCAGGAAACCTTGTAACAAAAACCTATTAATTTGAACTTATCAACATTATCAAATATAATAATGCTAACCCACAGTAGATTAAACTTATGAGACTAACCAAGATAACAGCTGAGTGCTCTGTAATGCGCGTGAGGCAGCCGTCTAAGAATGAGAAACTCAAAATAAACCATCCGAGAGGGTTGCCGAGTAGTGAGGGACTTTGGCCGTGTTTTTGATAACACCTGGCCCTATCACAATCGCATTAGTTCCCTTGGTATTGAGGATCTGAGGATGGACTGGGGATTCCATTCGGTCTAGGGATTAACCCAACTATTAATGGGTAACTCCTCCATGGGGTAGAGTCCGAGGACCATACAATGTCCAGGTTGTGTCCAGAACCTTTATTTTTTCTTTCAGGTAGTTGGTTTTCCCATAGGCTTGAGTCCGAGGACCATACAATGTCCAGGTTGTGTCCAGAACCTTTATTTTTTCTTTCAGGTAGTTGGTTTTCCCATAGGCTTGAGTCCGAGGACCATACAATGTCTTGATTCTGTCCAAAACTTGTATTTTTTCTTTTAAGTAGTTGGTTTCCCCATAGGCTTAAGTCCGAGGACCATACAAGGTCTTGGTTCTGTCCAAAACTTGTATTTTTTCTTTTAAGTAGTTGGTTTCCCCATAAGCTTGAGTCCGAGGACTATACAAAGCCTTGGTTCTGTCCAAAACTTGTATTTTTTTTTTTAAGTAGTTGGTTTTCCCATAGGCTTGAGTTCGAGGACCATACAAGGTCTTGGTTCTGTCCAAAACTTGTATTTTTTCTTTTAAGTAGTTGGTTTCCCCATAGGCTTGAGTCCGAGGACCATACAAGGCCTTGGTTTTGTCCAAAACTTGTATTTTTTCTTTTAAGTAGTTGGTTTCCCCATAGGCTTGAGTCCGATGACCATACAAGGCCTTGATTCTGTCCAAAACTTGTATTTTTTCTTTTAAGTAGTTTTTTATTTTTATTTTCAAAGACTAGCCCCTCGACCAAGGTGGGGGGGCGTTAACTTGACGTTGGAAGCCTCTAGAGTTGCCCGTACCATTGACACTGTGAGGCGTAGCCCCTAGCGGAAATTTATGTCGGGACAACAACAGTGTGTTGCTGGAAATGGAGGAGTTTTCACAGACCCTTATTTGACAAAGGCTTGACTCTGCCACCACCTGTGCCAACGCGCAAGCCTTCCCACAGACGGCGTCAATTGTAGGGACACAATTCGTAACGACCCACACATGATTGTGGGCTCATACGTAAAGGGCCCAAACAATACAATTTGTAGAGCGTGGGGTTGAAAGGCTAGGCCTTGGCTACCGAACAGCGGTTTAGTCGTGGTTTTCATGGAAGCTTATATGAGGGTGGACTTGGCCTGACTAGCTAAGCCTTCCGTCGATGCGGCTTGTAGGGTTTAAGTCCTCGGACCACGTTCGAGGAGCGTAGTATTCTTCCCCTTCTCCCTTTTGTAGGATTTCTCTTTTTTTTTGGGGATCCCCCTCCCCCTTGGCTCTCTTTCCCTTTTATACTAGTGTTTACTTCCCTTTCAGTGTCCACGTGTAAGTTTCACTTTCTAGGGTATAGACCTATCCTATCAATCCATACATAGAGTGGTTGGGGGTGGTTGGAAAAGTTAAATAACATGGTCTGGAGTATGGGCCTGTCAGATGCAGGGTTCTATACTATGGTGTTGGCAGTTTTCTCCCTTGTCCTGCCCCTGTATTGAGTTTGTCCTTTTCTTCAGACGTTTTGTAAGGTGCCGAGCATAAGATCGTCATCAGCCATATATTTGGGCCTTTTTTGGATTTTTACTTCGCGTTCTCGGAAATTATTCTCCTTGGCTTGGATCTTGGGCCCTATTATGAAGTGGGTCGGGACCACAAATTCTTGGGCCCCACAGTATGTTTCTTAAAAAAAAAATAAAAAGGAAATAGAGATACTTAAGATGAAAAACTGATGCGTTATTTTTAATTAGTTTTTTTTTTTTTTTTTTAGAATACTTAATTTGTTTATATTTGAACTAGTACAAACCACAATGTGACTATGAGAATTCCTAATGTAGGGGTAAGGGATATGTCTAAAGAAGAAACAGTGGACTATTTACAATTTTACATCACTCTTTAGAGCATTCACAATAGGAAAACCAAAAAAAAATAATAATAATAAAAATATAGTTTTTAACAATTCAAACACTACTTTATTATTTTAACACCCCACTTTATAATACACCTAATATCAAATGTTTTATTTTAATATTTAACACATTAAAATAATATAAACAACACAATAAAATAATATATTCAACACAATAAATAACAATCACAACCATTAACACATTAAAATACTTTTTTTTTTTAAACCACACATTTAAAAAAAAAAAATTATTTTAAAGTTTTAAGCTACAACGAGCTGCTATCTATAGCAGCCCATTGTAGCTAATACTCAAATGTTTTTTAGTTTACCCCCCTTATTGTACAATACATTTTGAGAGTATTGGACCTGGTTGCTTACCTTATTGGGGATGCTCTTACATGTTTATTACACAAATAAATTGGAGCCCATTACTGCCTTGGCCAATTAAGTTGGTTTGGGGTCTATGTGGTATTCGACGACTCAAACCTTTGTTATTATATATTTTTCCCACAAAGTTTTAAGCAACCAAGTTGATCATTTAATGTGATTTGAGAAGTGAAACCAGACTAATGTTGGATTATATAGACCCTGTAAGAAGTTTCTTAGTTGCTTTGATTCTTCACATATAAATGTTTTCTATAAAAGTTTAAAGTGATTAAAAAAAATATGAATATTTTTATGGTGGATTTCAAATATTTACATTATTCATTCAAAAGATTGAGTTTAATGATGAACTAATTTGTTGTAAATTGAGGGTTTTTAAAATAAAACCAGCCTTTGAGCATGCACGTGTTTAGAGGCTCCTCAATTTTGCTTCTAAGAGTTAATGATTTACATTCATTATAATTCAAAATTACGAAATAATTCTCATCACACATAGGTATGTTTTTTGGATTGAAAATGTAGTAATTCTGAATTATGATAAATGTAAATCACTAACCCATAGAAGCAAAATAGATGAGCCTCTAAGCATGCACATGCTCAAAGGCTGATTTTATTTTATAAACCCTCAATTTACAACAAATTAGTGCATCATTAAACCCAATCTCTTGAATGAATAATGTAAATATCTGGAATCCACCATAAAAACATTAGTTGGTTTCATTTCTCAAATCAAACTAAATCATCAACTTGGTTGCTTAAAACTTTGTGGGCAAAATATATAATAGCAAAGGTTTGACTCATTGAATACCACATAGACCCCAAACCGAGTGTCTTGAACTAAACTAGGGCTGATTAAACAATTGTGTCTGCAGACTTTTTAAAAATATTGGCCAAGGCTTGTAAAACAATAGATTAGAAAATGTGTAGTAAGTCTCACAATAACAGTAAGCAACATCACAAAATACATAAAACCAACCAACAAACTCAACCCACAATAAACATCTAGGCACCCAAAAGAAATGCTATCTAAGAAGAAAAATAAAAAAATTAAGGGATTTAGGCGCAATAAACATCTCGGCATGCAAATTAAGTGCTAGCTTGGAATATTTAGGCAAACAGAACCCATAAAACCAAAAATAAATTAAAAATTAAAAAAGAAAATGGGAGAGAAAGAGGGATGCCTCGAGATCAATCAACTTTGAAAAGTAACATAGGAATCCAAAAATCCTAAACAGTTTCAAGGAAAAAAAATTGGACACTAAAGAACGTGTAGACTAAACAACTCTAGAACGTTATATATATGGCTATTTACATAAGCCAAAAGATTTCTTCTTCTTTTTTTTTTTTTGGAAACCCCAAAAGATTTCAAGAATGTAATTACAGGAAAAGGCTTCTCTCATATAGTCGCATAAACTATAACGATGTCAATTTTACCAAAAAACCTGTCTCATTTGTACAGTCATAGCCCAATTACTGCTCGCATTTTCTCATTTAGCATTACCCATTTTAAACACTAAGTAAAAAGTACAAATACAACGAAAATCTTAATAATGTATAACAATTATATTATATCTTTTCCATATAAATTCTTCACCTACACACCACCACCAAATTGGAAAATTAAATAAATAAATCAGAACCCACATAAATCACAACACATGATAATAACTCAAATTTCAATAATAAAAAGAAAGATTTGAGTAGCCTACCTTCTTCTTCTTCTTCTTCTTCTTGTTTTTTTTTTTTTTTTTTTTTTTTTTTTTTTTTTTTTTTTGCATAAAAGATGGAGTGTGAGGATTGAGATTGATAGGATTCAGATAATAATTGTACTACCAAATGATAGTAGGAAACTCTTGGAGGTGTGAAACGTGTATATAATCATAGAAGAAATTGTTTTTTTTTTTTTTAATTTAGTTAAAATTTAGGAGTTTATCTTCTGTATATATTAAGCAGATTTAGAAAGTTAATTAATTTTTTTATCAAAAATACCCCTAATTTAATTAATCTATTGTTATTCCTTAAAAAAAGAAATAAGGTTAAGATGGTAATTCAACTAAAATTTTCCCACTACCCTCACACTTCCCACTTCCTAGCCCCACTACCCCTTGTTTCTAACCAAAAATAAGAAAGAAAGGCTATCTACCCACGGCTCCTAAAAAAAAAAAATAATAATAATAATAATAAAAACTTCCATAAAAAATTTTAAAAAAAAAAACTACTCACATCATATAAAATTAAAAAAACACTAGCCATTGAGCAACTACTCATATCACATAAAATTATTTCACCACAAATGCTTAATACTCATCATACCCCTAGATTTTTTTCGTGATTGGAAAATATATTAATCTCAAATTATAATTTATAAAAATTATTAACTTAAAAAAAAAAAAAAAAAAAAAAAAAAAAAAAAAAAGAGGAGCCTCTGAGTTCGCGCGAGCTCAAAAGCTAGTTCTAAATTAGTAATTTTATATGTCTAATTTTACTATTTAAACTTTAAAATCTAGTAAGTTTGGGGTATTTTGGGTATAGTAGCATAAATAAAATAAAAATCTGCCCAGCCCAAAAAAAGCCCAATCGTGCATAAATAAAAAAAATAAATAAAAAAATACAAAAGTTGTTTTCAGCCCTGTTCAATTTTCAGCGGCCCAAATTTCCTGAGTTGACCGCACCAACGCCATAAAATTTGAATGAAATCGGCTGAACAGAACCAACCCACCGGTGTGGTACGATTGGGGCATTAATTAATTGATCAAAACAACATATGCCGCTCGGTGCAAAAATATCAGTGCCACCACACCAATCACACTGAACTGTATACACCTCTACTTTCTGCTACAGTCTAATGCTGATTAAGAGAAATATTCATTTATAATATTTTCATAACAATTTATAGATGGTAGGTTATTAATTTTTTACTTGTAACAACTTGCAATTTTAAATTTGTTATAAAAATATTATGAATATAACACTTCTCATAAATTAATGATGAAAATATTATTTTAGTCCATAGTTTTTGGAGGTTAAAGTGAATTTGGAATTGCAGAGATAACAGCAGAAGATTGAAACTAAGAGCACTTGCATAAGTTTCTCTATAATGAAAAAAGTGCATCATTTTACATATTTTTGCTCAAAATTTACCCACATCAATCCTTCCATAATGCTGTGCATTTCCAAAATTACTACACATTTTTGCTCAAACCATCTGCACGTCTATGTGATATTGGTGAAGCCAAACAGTAGTGTGCAACTTTTACCAAGCAATATCACAGAGTAAGTACTAATGCCAAGCAATATCACAAGCTTAAGGCTTGGGTATTTTTTTTTTTTTATACAAGATAGAAATCCTATTCTAATATAATCTAAGTGTATATGTGTGTGAAACTCCTTCCTAAAGACTTGAACTCCTATCATTGCCCCTCACACCTTACAAGTACTTATACTTGTGGGATGACCATCGTATCAAGAGTGTGCGGATTAAGATTTGGGTTTTTACTTTGTGATATTGTTGTGCAGTACATTTAATGTTTTTAAACTTGGGTCATTAAAAATAAAAGCTTTAAACTTAAACATGTTTCTAAGACTAAAGTATACTTTTTTTACACTTAAAATTTGGAGTTGTATTTATCTTGGTCTTTTATATTTAAAATTTTCAATTTAGGACTTTGTGTAATTCCATTTTTATATTAGCTCTTTATATTTTCAAAATTTTCATTTTAATCATTCATATTTGAAGGGTTTTTTATGGGAACGATATTAACAAAAATGAACATTTAAACAATATGAACCATTAGCCAAGAATCTTGTAACTCAATTGAATACAAACATCTTAACAAAGCAAAAAAATCCAATTAAATACGATTAGTTCACAGCAATTATTCTGAATGTATCAGATTTACAAAAAGCTTAATCAATACACAAATGCACGTGACAATAATCTTCGAATCTTTAAAAAAGGAGGACATATTAAAACGAAGGAGCAAAACAAAGAATTGGCTTTCAAAGATAACATGTGGCAGTGTGTTTATATTGTCCAAAGAGGATATCAGAGTAGAAACACAAGCATCCGGTGCATTACATATTTTTTATTATTTAAATATTAGAAACTTCCTTAGTATAAAGGAGGTATACATTTGTAAAACAATGGACATGCCAGCATATCACACTTTGCATGTGTTGCAAGATGTACAAATTGAAAATCAGCACGAAATAAACCAAAACACCATTAAACATCTGGTGCATTACATATATTATAACAAAAAGTACACATTTTAAGAGACATCTGATAGAATCCATGAATTAAGATCTTGTGTAATGTTGGGTATCTCGCCATGAAGTCATCCACAAATTCTGCGGGGGAAAGGAAAAGCAAGGAAGTTCTGAAGCTTATGTACAAAGGCAGCTCCCTGTGGACTTCATGAAGGTGCTGTTTTTTGGTGCTGCGTGCGTGTCTCATTACTGGTGGAGTTGCAAGAATTTTGGTCATATTTTGATTGTCATATATTGAGTGCTTGGAATGATCGATTTTGGTTTAATTCTGTGCTCAATTCAATTCAAAGTGCAAATTCTTCTTTGCGCAGAACTTTTGTATCTGTAAATCATTGATCGAGACTTTCGGAAAGAGGAAGAAAACGCAACCTAAATTCTTGACAATAGACATTATAATAGATTAGTTATTATCCCACACCGTTTAACTTCAAGTAATTTGTTTTGTTTATATGTATTTGCAAAGCACATGTAGAGTGCCGAGCTTAGTAACGTAAGCTTGTAACCAAGTTGGGGCATTAAAGTAGTTGAATGTATGATGGAACCGGCTAGGTGGAAGAGGTAGCTGTTGGTCTGTCCCAAATGACAATAGGGTCTTGTGGCTCTAGTGTAAATAGGGAGTCCGTCTTAGCTTGCCCCTCGTCCTTGGGTTAAAGGGCACCCCCATCCACCAAGGGTGGGTAGCTCTCAATATCAAATTGATGGATATTGGATTGGGGGGTTTCCTCTCCCCACAGATCAATGGAAATTTACCACCTGAATCCTCGCAAGCTACCAAGTTGTTTCCCATACTAAACAACTACTTTTTTGAATTAAACTCAACGTTTTGTTTTTTTTTTTTAATTATAAGAGATTTAACTGTTTTTTTTTAATTATAAAAGATTTAACTGTTTTGTTTTTTTTTTTAAAATTATAAAAGATTTAACTGTTAATTATTTAAATTTAATTTATTTAGCTCAAAGATTTTTTTTAACCCTGGAATTCTCAATACCTTTTTAAAAATATAAAAACAAATTAACTCAGTACTCTTATTCTCTCATAGTTCTCGGACAAAACAACTAATTAATTTTTCTATTTTTAAATTTTGCTCTTTTTTAAAATATAAAATATAAAGAATTTATTTAATAATGGATTTTATACTGTTCTTCACCTTATAAAACATCTACTTGTTTAGAATTTTTTGTATTTAGCTCAAAGATTTTATTTATTTATTTTTTTTTTTAAGAATTGATTTCTCTCAAAGCTTTTTAAATATAGGATTTCTCAATGTTTTTTAAATACTTTTTTTTTTTTTGAGAAGAAAAAGGTAATAGACATAAAATAAAAATATCTTATATTATATTATTTTGTAATGCAATTTTAAAGTTAGAAGTTAGTATTCTCAATTGCTTTAATGAATTTAGTTAATATGGTTTTATAATGCTACTATCTTGAAGTCCCTAACATCAACTGGCCCTTAGTTGTCTTGACTGGGTCATGTGCTACAAGATATTCGGTTCCTCATCCAAGGTCAGCGATGGAAGTTTGTGAGTTCTGTTAAACAAAGTGTTAATTCTGTAGCACACTCGCTAGCTAGACATGCTAAAGTTGTCACTGATGATGTAATTTGCATACAGGATTCTCCTCTACGAACTATGCAGAGACCTTTTTACTTTGACTCCATTCACAGTAGTCATTGAATGAAAGTTGTTTCCCATTTCTAAAATAAAATAATATTTGGGCATACAAAAATTTGAACAAAAAAAAAAAAAATTAATCCAATGGCTCAAAAAAACAATCTGGATAACTGAGAATTGAAGACGTTAAAAAAAAAATTTAAAAAGAAAAACCTAAGAATCCCCTCTTAAAATTAAAACCAAAAACAATCCACTATTTTTTAATTAAACATAGATTATTATGTTTTAATATATCAAATAAAATAAAATCATTAATTGTTTTACTTTTTTAGAAATATTTTTTGTATATATTCAGAATGAACTAGACAACTTTTCTATACTCATTAGAATTTAGAAAGATGATGCTCATTTTAAAAAATAAAAACTTTTCAATGCAAGCTTGTAGTTAATTATGATTGAGAGTTACAAGAAGATGATATAGAGACAACAAGTAATGGGTTTAAAAGTGAGATGGGGCTTCTTTTTTTTTTTTTTTTGGGGGGGGTTTAGTGAAATAATTTTTAAAAGTGAGATAGAGATAATGTCCAAATTTTTAGTTTATTTATGTATGTGATAGTTGATAAAAGTTTGAAAGTCTAAAACTTAGGAACTTTTTAAAAAATAGTAAATTAATCTTTTAACCGGTTTGTGTTTTTAAATTTAATATTATTTAACTAAAAAATAGGGTTATTTTTTTTATTTTAAAATTTTGTATGTAGATATTTTAGTACGCAAAATGATGAAACTCAAACAGCGAATTCTGTTATTAATAGTATAGATAACATACACATTCAAATTGATTAAACTCAAAAGAGATAATACATGATATATGAGCTAAAATAATTTTTTCAATATCTCCGATAATCAACTCTATCTGAGTCAATGTTAACATCTTGTTTGTCATTTTGCAAAATTATTTCTTCATTGACATTTTTTTCATCATCAATAGTATTTACTATTCCTTTCCTTGCCTTTTATTCTAATAATTTTTCTTTGTATTTCTTCTTGGCAATCTAGCTTTTTATACTTATAACAACAATTAACAAAATAAAAAATAATTAAATTATCATTTAATACATTATTCATAGCATAAAAAAAATTGCGAATATGAAAATGAAGTATCAAGTGTGCAATTCAAATTTTGTAGCAAAAAGATAAAAGGGAAAAAAAAAAACTGATGGACATGTAATTTTATTGGATTCAATTAAGTAACACAATATATAAATATAAATATATATATATATATATATATAATTTTTTTTTGAGAGAGTTTCAACCTATGGCATCTGCTCTTGATGATAGCTCTTTATCATCAGACCAAATAACACAAAAACTTTTTGTTAAAAGCAAGTCTAACAACTCGTTTAAATCAAATAAAACCACAAATTTTAACAAAACTCATTTTTAACCTACCTGTCTATGTATCTTATGATACGTACGAATCAACGATACAATACAATTCCTACAATACGCAATATGATTCATACAATAAGTAGGTTTCATGAGCACTTTTGATATGCCTTTACAATACGAAACTTATTCTACACAACACGATACATATCGAATATTGTACGATATTGACAACTACGCTCAACTCTATGACATTGGCAATCTCTTCTTAGTGGTGTCAAAAAAGGTTGATATTGGTGGGGGGTGGTTTGGTGGTTGGTTGTGATGGTGGCCAGTTGTGGTGGCTAGTGGTTGAAGGTGGTGGTTGGACATTGATGACATCAACTAAGGTTGGGGGTGGCGGAGGAACGATTGTGGTGGTGGTTGGTGGTTGATGGCTAATGGGATGGTTTGGCTTTAAATTATGGTGGGTGGTGGTGGTGGTGGTGGTGGTTGGTGGCCGAAGGTGCTGGTTGGTCATTGATGACATCGTCGAAGTTTGGTGGTGACTATAGTGGCTATGGTTGGTGGGGATGTTTTAGATTTTTTTATTTATTTATTTTAAGAAACTAAAATAAGAAAAATGCTAAAAATTAGATTTGAATTTAATGGGTGTACATATGACAAGTTTTTATTAGTATAGTATAAAGTAGAGCAGAAAATATGGGAAAGAAGATTTGGATTCCACAACTTACCACTTTTTGTTGGGCTTTGTGGAGCCTAGTTATGTTTGATCTGGTTGACGACCCGATTAGACTCGAATAATGTTGCGTGGTTTTTAATAGGAGATTTTTTGAAGCTTAATCCATGGAGCAGAGGCTTGGTGATTAGGGTTTTGTTGTTGTTGTCATTCTTGAGAGACTAAAAAAACAAAACTGTAGCCGCACTTTGTAATTTTTTCCTGATAATAGTGAAATCCCTACAACTTCGTAGACGTAGGCAAATTGTCAAACCACGTAAATATTGTCTTGTGCATGTGATTTTTTTTTTTTTGGCATGTGTTTTCTCTATTTTTGTTTCTTACAGGTTGGGAATTTCGGGTTAATTCTCTACAATTGGTATCAGAGCCTAGGGTTAAGTTTGAGTGGGAGCAATGGTAGAGGAAGCAGGAAAGGCGTCAGGAATAGAAAAGTTTGATTGCACAGACTTCGCGTATTGGAGGATGTAGATTGAAGATTATCTCTATCGAAGGAAATTGCATCTACCACTTTTAGGGACAAAACCTGAGACTATGAAAGCTGAGGAATGGGCTCTTCTTGACAGACAGGTAGTGGGAGTTATTAGGTTAACTCTGTCTAGGTTTATTGCACACAATGTTGTAAAGGAGAAGACCACAGTAAATCTGATGAAGGCTTTATCTGGTATGTATGAAAAGTCGTCAATAAACAACAAGGTGCATTTGATGAAGAAACTGTTCAATTTAAATATTGCAGAGAATGCATCAATAGCACAACATCTGAATGAATTTAACACTATCACAAATCAATTGTCGTATGTAGAAATTGATTTTGATGATGAGATCCATGCACTGATCATTTTCGCTTCTTTGCCAAACAGTTGGGTGGCAATGAGGATGTTAGTAAGCAATTCTACAGGAAAGGAAAAGCTGAAGTACAATGACATATGAGATTTAATTCTGGTTGAGGAGATTCGTAGAAGAGATGTAGGTGAAACCTCAGGATCTGGTTCTGCCCAGTGTGATGTCGCAAGCAACTAAAAATAAAACCTATACTCCTAAAAATATATGTAGTAGTACGAGTAAGGATTGTTCCCACGAAGAGTATCTGCCCTAGTTTTATGCTACGTGAACAAGGAGGGGGAGTGTTGAGTATAATGAAAAAAAATTTAAGAAAAAAAACAACTAAGGAACAATTCAAATTAAAGTATCGAATTCAATCAAAAGAACAAACCTTGATCTAAGTCAACATCCACCATTAGAATTTTACAACTGATCATCGATGCAAGTATATATCAATTCACACTTTGAATATTCACCGTTGGAACTATTTTCCTATCTCTCCTTAGGGAGTGTTTGCTTTAGGTGAAAATCACTTCCAAAAATGCTTTTCTGGAAATGCGGGTGTTTGGTTAGTCCGGAAAATAGAATTTTCCGGAAATTGATTTCCGTTGACCCAAAAAAAAAGGCTTTGACTACGGAAATCATTTTACACTTTCATTTTCACTTCAAAGTATTTCCGGAGAGAGAGAGAGAGAGAGAGAGAGAGAGAGAGAGAGAGAGAGAAGAGAGAGCCCAGATCGGACAGAGAGAGGAAGAAAAGACTTCGCCGGCGACCACAGACGGAGTTCCAGTCTGACGATCGCACCGCGCCGCTCGTCGATCGCAGCACCGCGCCTCTCGATCGCAGCACCGCGCCGCTCGATCTCGTCGCTCGATCTCGCCTCCGCGCGATCTCGCCTTCTTCTACGCTGCGCGATCTCAATTTGACCGGATTTGATGAATTTTTTTGCTGGGTTTTGTTTCTTGTTTCTTTTGTGAATGAGTGTGGAATTGATTCATTATCCACATGTTTACAGCTGAGGAAGTGTATGGAAAATTGGGTGGCTTGGCTATGTAAAGAATTTTCTGTAAAAATGTTTGGACGAACCAAACACCGGAATTAATTTTCTGTAAAACAATTTACGAGACAGCCAAACAGCCTCAATACATTTCCTTTTCCGGAAATTAGCATTTTCGGAAAATATGTATTTTCCAGAAAACATTTTACCGGAACCAAACACACCCTTAGTCACAGTTAATTAGAAAACAAGCGATCTAATAAATCCTAACTACTAAACAACCCAAGACAAGCACTAAAGGTTTAATCTAGTAACAGCATTAAGAATTAGAGAGATCGATGAAACTAAACAACACAAGTACAAGCGGTTGTATTTAATTTAGTCGAGCGTTCTTCCTAAGATCTAATAATTTCTGACGTAGCAAATCATTAAATCTTAGTTGCTTCACAAGTTAGAGAGATCAAACAATTACAAATTTGATATCTAACCTAGCAATAGATTGCAACGAATAACAAACTAGTAGGCCTCCTAGAAATTAAATGAGACAATCATGAAAATAGGCACGGAAGAACATTCGATATTCAAAGCATAAATTGAACAATAAAAAAAAAAAAAATTAGATTTCACAATTTTATTGATTCTGAGGCTTCAATTTCCTTTGACCAAGTATAAAAGTTTTAGCCACTTAGGGCCATGATGAAAACTTGTAAGGTTGAATTTAATCAACCATCTTGTTGGTTTTATTTCATGCCAAATTTGCTTGTAATTCAGCATTTAGAAACTCTGTATTTAGGTGGGAATCATGTAAGGGTAGTGTGTGAGAGAGTGTGAAGAAAAGCTCAAGATTATGCACCCAATAAGGGACTCGAGACTGGATCTCATGGCTTGCTCGTGGCTTGCAAGTCGCTAAAGGATGCACACGAGTGAAGCATGCAAAAGAGCTGAACAGTCAAGCCAATTGGAGCACTACAGGACAAAAAGTCCAGTCTGGCCATTCAGTTAACTCGCAGCTTGGACTCGTGACTCAGTCAAGTCGCAAGGCCAAGTCGCCAGTCCACTCTGTTTAGGAAAAATTGACTCTTCATAGTCCAAACACACACCAGTATAAATACCCCTCATACCCACAAAATGTAGAGAGCTTCCAGAGAGAATTTTGGGAGAAAAACCCTAGAGAAAAACAAGATTACAATCTTCATCTTTTGATTCTCCAAATTCCTCTATTCTCACCCTCTCCATTATTACATCCTTACGAGGTATATTAGCCAAATCTTTTCTCACCATACCTATATCTATGAGAAGGCTTTTTGGTGCTTGGGAAGCAGTTAGAAAGGGACCAATTGATGTTAGTTGATGCTATAGGCTATAGTGGAATCCGGTAAGCTAGAGAAGATAAAGGTTCGGCGTAACCTCGTTGGAGTAGAAATTTGGAGGGCTTAGATACACTAGATAGATTAGGCTTTGAGGGTCTTCTGCTGTTCATATATCCCAACTTGATTTTCTAGTGGATTACTAACCGTTTGAAGGGCGGCGGAGAGGTTTTACGCCGAAGGCTTATGTTTCCTTTTCGATAACCCATCGTTGTGTTGTCCTTGTGTTTGCATCTCTCTTCTCTTAATCTTTGCCATTTAATTTCTACTGTGAATGTGATTTTATTTGGTTTTGATTGTTTTTCAATTCTGTTCTAAGCTTATGTTCATATTCCGCACATACATTGTTTGATAATAAGCTTGAATTGGTATTTTGTAATTTGGGGGTCTAAACGTTCAAAGTGTTTTATACACTATTTGAACATTCAAAATTCAAAGAAGAAAATCAGAGAAGAGAGGAGAGAGAGGCGTGTGTGTCCAATTCTGATTTCTCCTCCCCCTTTTACACGTTAATTCCCCTTTTCCAAGCCTACAAAATCTCCTAAAAATATTCTGAATAATAATATTCAAATCTGACTAATTGAGGAAAAATATTAAAATAAAAACAAAGTCCAAATATAACTAGGAAAGTGGTGTTTTTCAGCTGAAATTTTCGTGTATCAGATTTGGAAGCTTCCAAAAATAAACTGCATCAGATCTGTGTATTAGAATTGCAGGCAAAGGAACATTCCAAAACGTCAACAGTGCAGGTGTAGCAAATTCAAGCCCGATTTTGACATTGATGCAGCCTGTATCTCTCAAAACGTAAAACATGAAAG
This sequence comes from Quercus lobata, assembly GCF_001633185.2. Classification (NCBI taxonomy): domain Eukaryota; kingdom Viridiplantae; phylum Streptophyta; class Magnoliopsida; order Fagales; family Fagaceae; genus Quercus; species Quercus lobata. The sequence goes on from NC_044905.1 coordinate 68,323,292, forward strand.
TTGTAGATCTTTGTCTTAGTGTTCCATAGCATCTTGAATCATCTCAAATGAAACTCAGATGAGAGAGTTATACCCAGATTACGTAGCGATATCAAATCTGTTCAGAATCGCCCAATTAGCTACATTTTGCACTTAATGCCTCCATTTGCATCCTAAATCAAAATATAAGAATAATGAGTACATTAAGGCACCAAATAAATATAAAATACTAAACATTAATGAAGAAAAATATGAAATTTTGCATTCTCATCACTACCCTAAACCTTGAGATAAGAGGCCAAGGTATTGACAGAAATTCAAATCAGGGCTGATCAAAATCCAGAAATTGTAATCAGAACAGAAGTAAATCTAGATCAGGCCAACAAGTACAATGCTGGAACTGTGGGAAAACATGTCACTTTAGGAGGTAATACAAAAGTCCTAAGAAGAAGAATGAAGATGACTCTGCTAATACTGTAACAGAAGAGGTACATGATGCATTACTTCTTGCAATAGACAGTCCACTTGATGATTGGATTTTGAACTCAGGAGTTTCGTTTCATACCACTCCACACTAAGAAATCATACAAAATTATGTTGCAGATGATTTTGATAAGGTATATTTGGTTGATGGTTCAGCCTTGCATGTTGTAGATATGGGAGATGTCTGGATATTGTTACCCAATGGGTCTATTTGGTTACTGGAGAAGATTCGACATATTCCTGACCTGAGGAAGAATCTGATTTATGTTAGACAACTTGATGATGAAGGACATGTAATACTATTTGTTGGTAGTACTTGGAAGGTTACAAAGGGAGTTAGGGTATTGGCTCGTAGAAAGAAAACTGGTACTCTATATATGACCTTAAGTCCAAGAGACGCAATTGTAGTTGCTGATGCAAGTATTGATACAAGCCTATGGCATCGCAGACTTGGTCACATGAGTGAGAAAGGAATGAAGATGCTGCTGTCAAAAAGAAAACTACCAAAATTGAAGTCCATTGATTTTGACATATATGAAAGCTGCATCTTAGGAAAGCAGAAAAATGTGAGCTTCTTGAAAACTAACAGGACCCGAAGGTTGAAAAATTAAAGTTAGTATAAACCGATTTGTGGGGGCCTTCTCCGGTTATATCCCTTGGAGGTTCAAGGTACTACATTACTTTCATTGATGACTCAAGCAGAAAGGTATGAGTTTATTTTCTGAAAAATAAATCTGATGTATTTGAAACTTTTAAGAAGTGGAAGGCCATAGTTGAGACAAAAACATGTTTGAAAGTAAAATATTTGAGGTCAAATAATGGAGGAGAGTACATAGATGGAAGATTCAGTGAGTATTGTGTTGCACAGGGAATTAGGATGGAGAAGACCATTCCTAGGACACCACAACAGAATGGTGTGACTAAGTGCATGAACAGAACTCTCAATGAGCGTGCTAGGAGTATGAGGTTGCATGCTGGACTACCAAAAACTTTCTGGGCTGATGCTGTTAGCACTGTAACTTATTTGATAAACCGAGGACTATCAGTTCCCATGGAGTTCAGACTTCTTGAGGAGGTTTGGAGCGGTAAAGTTTTCGCATTTAAAAGTTTTTTGGTTGTGTTTCTAAAGTTCATATTGGTTCTGATGCTCGTAGTAAACTTGATGCAAAGTCTAAAATATGTTTTTTCATTGGCTATGATGGTGAGAAATTTGGCTATAGATTTTGGAATGAACAAAACAGGAAAATCATCAAAAGTAGAAATGTGATATTTAATGAATAGGTTATGTACAAGGATAGGTCAATTATAGTGTTAGATGGTACAAAGATAGATCAAAAGAAATCTGAGTTTGTCAACTTAGATGAATTGACTGAAAGTACTGTCTAGAAAAGGGGTGAAGGAGATAAGGAGAATGTAAATTCACAGATAAATCAGAGTACACTTGTAACTGAAGTCCGCGGATCTTCCAGAAACATTAGACCTCCACAGCGTTATTCACCCACTCTGAATTATCTCTTGTTGACTGATGGTGGTGAGCCAAAGTGTTATAATGAAGCCTTGCAAGATGAGAATTCAAGCAAGTGGGAATTAGCCATGAAGGATAAGATGAATTCCTTGTTAGGGAATCAGACATGGGAACTGACTGAATTTCCAGTAGGAAATAAGGCTTTGCACAACAAGTGGATATACAGAATAAAGAATGAGTATGATGGTAGCAAACGTTACAAGGCCAGATTAGTTGTTAAAGGATTCCAGCAGAAGGAGGGCATTGACTACACCGAGATATTTAAGGAGGGCATTGACTACACAGAGATATTTTCTCCAGTTGTGAAGATGTCAACAATTAGACTGGTACTGGGAATGGTGGCTGCAGAAAATTTACATCTTGAGCAGTTAGATGTGAAGACAGCATTCCTTCATGGTGACTTGGAGGAAGACATTTACATGATTCAGTCAAAAGGATTTATTGTTCAAGGACAAGAGAATCTAGTCTACAAACTAAGAAAGAGCTTGTATGGCCTAAAACAAGCTCCTAGACAGTGGTACAAGAAATTTGACAGTTTTATGCATATAATTGGATTCAAGAGATGTGAAACTGATCACTGTTACTATGTTAAGTCTTTTGACAATTCTTACCTCATATTACTATTGTATGTGGATGATATGCTTATTATAGGGTCTAGCATTGAGGAGATTAATAATCTGAAGAAGCGATTGTCCAAGCAGTTTGTAATTAAGGATTTGGGAGCTGCAAAGCAAATCCTTGGTATAAGAATCACTAGAGACAAGGCTAATGGTATACTGAAACTTTCACAATCAAAGTATGTGAAGAAAGTTCTCAGCAGGTTCAATATGAATGAAGCTAAACTAGTGAGCACATCCTTGGGTAGTCATTTCAAACTAAGTAAAGAACAGTCACCGGAGACAGAAGAAGAAAGGGACCATATGAGAAAGGTGCCCTATGCCTCAGCTATTGGCAGCTTGATGTATGTTATGGTGTGTATAAGGCCAGACATTGAACATGCAGTGGGAGTTGAGAGCAGATTCATGAGTAAGCCTGGAAAACTAAGTAAAGAATAGTCACCAAAGACAGAAGAAGAAAGGGACTATATGAGAAAAGTGCCCTATGTCTCAGCTATTGGCAGCTTGATGTATGCTATAGTGTGTATAAAGCCAGACATTGCACATGTAGTAGGAGTTGAGAGCAGATTCATGAGTAAGCCTGGAAAGCAGCATTGGGAGGCAGTCAAGTGGATTCTGAGATATCTGACGGGTTTATCAAATACATGTCTTTGCTTCACAGGTGCAAGTTTGAAACTGCAAGGTTATATAGATGCTGATTTTGCTGGTGATATTGATAGTAGAAAGAGTACTACTGGGTTTGTTTTTACTCTGGGTGGTACATCTATATCATGGGCTTCAAATCTACAAAAGCTTGTGTAAAATGTGCTCCCCCCTAGATCGAGGGTCATACATGGAGTCGCCACTTATTTAATTTAAAAAGGAAAAAAAAGAAAACCTTTAATGAAAAATACTTCTGTTCTATTAATGTATATGACAATTTACATCGAATTTTGTAACACAAATTTACAATACCTTTTTGTCCTAAGTACAATCTAAGAAAAGTAAATTACATTGTTTTATTTCCTAGTTACATTCTAAAAAGGTAAAATTTTATATACAAAAACATTGTCTAGAACCCTTGATCTTGGTTCGAAGGCTAATTTACAAGATAAGAAGGGATTAAGCACCCATCTCGCCCTGTAAAACCGGTCTCCTAGGTTAAGGTGGCCAATGTCATGTCATGTCAAACAAATACAAAGAATATGTCATATAAACATGTGATTTGCAGGAAGTGTAAATAAATATATGTTAGGGGAATTTGACATAAAGAGAAAAAATAAATAAATAAAACTTGTTAGATAACAAAAAATGAAGGTAATGGCATGTTCATCCAAGAGATCAATATAAATAAAGAATTCCTAGCCTAGACATGTTCATCTAAGCATGTGAGGGAAAACAAAATTGTCATGTTATTTGTGATCAACATAATTGCAAAGAGAAGCAAATAAAAATAAAACCTTTAAGCATATTTGATCATCCAAGCAATTATGAAGAGAAGTAAAAGAAAAAACCCTAGACATGTTTATCTAGGCAAAATCAAAATACTTTGACATGTTTGTTCAAGCATTTAAAAATGTAAAACAACTACTTAGACATGTTCATCTAAGTATTAAAGAGAAAGTTGTGTTTTAGCCTAGGAGTGTTCATCTAAGCATTCAAAAGAAAATTGTGTATTGGCCTAGAAATGTTCATCTAAGCATGTAAGAGAAAACCAATAAGACATAGGCATGTTCATCCAAGCATAGCATAAAAGAAGTGAATAATGATTTGTAAGCATTTATTCTAGCATGTATAAAGAATAATAAAAAAAAAAGTTAACTACTTACTAGCATAAATTAAAAGGGGAAATGATCACCTAAAGGGCTAAAGAGAAAGCAAGGAAGTACTCAACTACAACCAAAGTAAGAACAATGGTTGCTCAATAGCTTTTTTTTTCTACTTTCTCACTAGCGCTCTAGAGGGAATTCGAGGTCCAGAGAATGGAAGAGGTCTTCTCTATTTATAGGGGAAGGGATGGCTTAGCTTTAAAGCTAAGTTATTAGCTTTCTTCTGAAGCTAAGGGAGGAGATAACCTGTTTAAATGAGCTGGGATGGATTTGGTGTTGATCCCCATTCAAATTTTGAAATGATGCTACACCTGCTTCGTATTTTGGCTCTAATTTTCCGCTCAAAACTCCAATTGATTCAAGATGGGTGTTTTTTGAAAGGAAATTCAATTATCTACAACTTTTTAAGAAATAGAGAAAGCCAAATTTCAACGTTATCCATGCCAAAAATGTGTTTCAAATTGCTACTGAAAATAGTAACGTCTTTGAGCATTTTTGAATTTTTTCATAGGCTGTATCTGTTTCTTTACCCAATTTATTTTTCAAAAATCTTTCTTCTGAAGCAAAGGGAAAGGATAAGTCTATTAGATAGGCTTGACCAGATTTGATGTTGAACTCATTTGAAATTTTGAGAGAAAATTGAAGATAATGCTGAATTTGTGTTATCTTCTGCACCTGTTTCGTTTTTTGGCCATAACTTGCTGCTCAAAATTCCAATTGATTTGGGATTGATGTTTTTTGAAATGAAATTTAATTCTCTACAACTTTTATAGAAATAGAGAAATCCAAATTTCAACGTTTTTCTGACCAAAAATGCGATTCAAGTAGCTGCTGAAGATAATGACGTTTTTTGAGCATTTTTCTTTTTTTTTTGAATTTTTCATGGATCATATCTCCAATTTTATTTTATTTTATTTTTTAAAATAGCAGATAAGATGCCATAAAGAAAAAAAAATTTTATTATTTCTTCAAAAAGAAATAAAATGAAATCCAATCAAAAATCACACTTGATTAACTTTAAATTAATTCTTGTGAGAACCAATCAAAATTAAGTGTTTAGAATAGGATGTGATCAAGCCCATCGTATAGGCGAGCCATGATCATTGAAAATTGTTTGTATGATAACTTTTGATCAGGTGGTCCGATCAAAACCCATGACATACCATTATGATCCTTAGAACATCAAGATTTGTTTTGTATCACAAATCTGAAGATCTACTGGTTGGTTAAATGCAAGTTGTAAAATGGGGTGTCTACAGCTTGTTACTTTGTCTACTACAGAAGCTGAGTATGTTGCAGTAATTGAAGCTGGAAAAGAGATGATTTGGCTACATGGTTTCTTAGATGAATTGGGTAAGAAGCAGGAGATGGGCATTCTACACAGTGACAATCAGAGTGCAATCTTCCTTGCCAAAAATTCGGCTTTTCATTCAAAGTCGAAGCATATACAGACAAAATACCACTTTATGAGTTACCTTGTTGAAGATAAGCTGGTAATACTTGAGAAAATTTGTGGATCTAAGAACTCGGCAGACATGTTCACTAAAGGTGTCACTATAAAGAAGCTGAAGCTGTGTGTAGCTTCGGTTGGCCTTCTAGCTTGAGGACAGGAGGATGAGCTGCAGGGATGAGGGATTTTTTTTTTTTTGGAGGATTGCGGTTGATGTTGGTGATTGAACTAGTCTTCAAGTGGGAGATTTGTTGGGCTTTGTGGAGTCTAGTTGTGTTTGATCTGGTTAACGACCCGACTCAACTTGAATAATGTTGTGTGGTTTTTAATGGGAGATTTTCTGAGACTTAGTCCATGGAGCGGAGGCTTAGGCCGATAAGCCCTAGCCAGAGCGCTCATGGACAAGCCTCCTGGGGGTTCAGGGGCAACGCCCTTGGGAAAAAAAATTTGGCCCATTTTGTAGCACATTGTGAATCCTGTGTACAAGATGTGAAACTATTTTTTTGGTGATTAGGGTTTTGTTGTTGTTGTCGTTCTTGAGAGACTGAAAAAAACTGTAGCCGCACTTTGTAATTTTTCCCTGATAATAGTGAAATCCTTGCAACTCCGTGGACATAAGCAAATTGCCGAATCATATAAATATTGTCTTGTGCATGTGATTGTTTTTTTTTTTTTTGCGTGTGTTTTCTCTATTTTTGTTTCTCACAAGTTGAGAATTTCAGGATAATTCCCTACACTTTTATGTGACACAACTAAAGCACTACTTATTTGAGTTTTGGCCACTTTTGCCACAACTTATTTATGATTCACAACTCGCCCTCTAAGTGAGTTGTTTTTATAACATTATTGATAACATATAACATATATTTGCTTTAACCCATTTTGTGGCAATTAAAGAGACATTTCATTTGTAGTTTTAGTGACAAAATTTTTTTAATAAATCAATGACTTGTTAATCACCAGAAAAAGATAAATTCAAACATGTTTGGTGCCAAAATTTATCAAATATTTAACATATATAATAGCAAATTTTACAATAAGAAATAGAATTGTGAAAAATAAAGTTATGTCTCTATAAATATTAGATCAATTATTTTTTTTAAGAGCATCATGGACTAATTCAAATACTTGGGAGGGGGGGGGGGGCGACTCTTATTTTTGTAGACTAAATTTTGAAAACATTAAAATAATTATATTTAAAAAAAAAAAATTCAAAATGGGGGTGGCTCCCCACCCTTGAACATATAGCTGTGCCTCTATTTGGTCCATTACATATTTTTTATTATTTAATTGTTAGAAACTTCCTTAGTATATACATTTGTAAAACAATGGACATGCCAGCATATCACACTTTGCATGTGTTGCAAGATGTACAAATTGAAAATCAACACGAAAAAAACCAAATCACCATTAAACATCTGGTGCATTACATATATTATCACTAAAAGTACACATTTTAAGAGACAGCTGATAGAATCCGTGCATGAAGATCCTCTTGTAATGTTGGGTATATCTCGCCATGAAGTCATCCACAAATTCTGCATAGGAAAGGAAAAGCAAGGAAGTTCGGAAGCTTATGTACAAAGGCAGCTCCCGGTGGCATTCATGAAGGTGCTTTTTTTGGTGCTGCGTGCATGTCTCATTACTGGTGGAGTTGCAAGAATTTTGGTCATATTTTGATTGTCTATATTGAGTGCTTGGAATGATCAATTTTGGTTTAATTCTGTGCTCAATTCAATTCAAAGTGCAAAATTTTTCTTTGGGCAGAACTTTTTTATTTGTAAATCATTGATCGAGACTAACGGAAAATAGAGGAAGAAAACGCAACCTAAATTCTTGAAAATAGACATAATAATAGATTTGTCATTATCCCACACCGTTTAAATTCAAGTAATTTGTTTTGTTTATATGTATTTGCAGAGCACATGTAGAGTGCCAAGCTCAGTAACATAAGCTTGTAACCATATTGGGGCATTAAAGTAGTTGAATGTATGATGGAACCACTTAGGTGAGAGGAGAGATGGCTGTTGGTCTATCCCAAATGACAATAGGGTCCTGTGGCTCTAGTGTATATAGGGAGTCCGTCTTAGCCTGCCCCTCGTCCTTGGGTTAAAGGGCACCCCCATCCATCAAGGGTGGGTAGCTCTCAATATCAAATTGATGGATATTGGATTGGGGGGTTTCCTCTCCCTACAGATCAATGAAAATTTACCACATGAATCCTTGCAAGCTACCAAGTTGTTTCCCATATTAAACAACTACTTTTTTGAATTAAACTCAATGGTTTTTTTTTTTTTTTAATTACAAAAGATTTAACTGTTTTGTTTTTTTAATTATAAAAGATTTAACTGTTAATTATTTAAATTTAATTTATTTAGCTCAAAGATTTTTTTTAACCCTGGAATTCTCAATACCTTTTTAAAAATCTAAAAACAAATTAACTCAGCGCTCTTATTCTCTCACTATTCTCGGACAAAACAACTAATTAATTTTTCTGTTTTTAAATTTTACTCTTTTTTAATATATAAAATATAAAGAATTTTTTAATAATGGATTTTATAATGTTCTTCACCGTATAAAACATCTACTTGTTTAGAATTTTTTGTATTTAGCTCAAAGATTTTTCTTTTTTTTTTACGAATTGATTTATCTCAAAGCTTTTTAAATTCAGGATTTCTCAATGCTTTTTAAATACATAATTAATTTTTTTTTTCAGAAGAAAGGTAATGGATATAAAATAAAAATATTTTATATTATATTATTTTGTAATGCAATTTTAAAGTTAGAAGTTAGTATTCTCAAATGCTTTAATGAATATAGTTATTATGGTTTTATAATGCTACTGTCTTGAAGTCCCTAACATCAACTGGCCCTTAGTTGTCTTGATTGGGTCATGTGTTGCAAGATGTTCGGTTCCTCATCTAAGGTCTGCAATGGAAGTCTGTGAATTATGTCAAACAAAGTGTTAATTCTGTAGCACACTCGCTAGCTAGACATGCTAAATTTGTCAGTGATGATGTAATTTGCATACAGGATTCTCCTCTACGAGCTATGGAGAGACTTTTTTACTTTGATTCCATTCACATTAGTCATTGAATTAAAGTTGTTTCCCATTTCTAAAATAAAATAATATTTGGGCATACAAAAATTTGAACAAAAAAAAAAAAAAAAGATTAATCCAATGGCTCAAAAAACAATCTGGATAACTTAATTGAAGACGTTAAAAAAAAAAAAAAAAACAAAACAAAAAAAACAAAACAAAACAAAACAAAAACAACTAAGAAGCCCCTCTTAAAATTAAAACCCAAAACAATCCACTCTTTTTTAATTAAACATAGATTATTATGTTTTAATTTATCTAATTGTGGGGTCCGGCTCAGAAATAATGGGCTATTCCAAATTCAGGCCCGTCCGAGGAGCGTCTCGCCCAAAGAGAAACCACACACGAAGCATTACCCACTCCCAGTAAAACGCCAAGGAAACCTTTCCGAGGAGTAACTCCTCCTCGGACATCACGAAGCCCAGACGGGGATCTCTCCCCAGCCATTTCAGTTCATCCTCCCAACATATAAAATGAATAAAATCTAAAATATCTTATGGGGAGCTGCCACCACATTAATTGCGCCCCAACCACCCTCTTGGCCGCATTAATGGGGAAAAGACCCCTGAACAGTACCGCCTTGGCCTCTGCAACTCACAAAGGGAGAGATGAGGGCGTCTGATGGGACAGGTACTCAAGTAAGTGCTAGACGATCAACAAGTGTAAGGTTGAGATGAGAGGAGGGGAACTATATAATGTAATGGAGTCCCTCAAAGAGAAGGGGAGAAAGAAAACTGGTGAGAAAGGGAAGAAAAAGAATCCTACGTGAGAAATCCATTTCTGTGTCTTTATTTTCTGTAACCATATTGCTCATGCATCAGACCGTATAGACTCACTGAGGCCAAGTTCTTTGACCCATCCTCTACAAATAATACATTGTGGGTTGCGCTTTGGGCCAAGGCCTGATCAATAGAATTTGGGCCAGGAAAATCGTGCAACTACAATTGGCGCCGTCTGTGGGAAGAACTAGAGCATCAGCTAGCACAACGGTCAAGCATGGCAGAACTAGGTCCGCACCAGGAGAATCCTCACCAGGCTAACTCCCAACAGATACAACCCGCCGAGTCCCAAAGGTAAAATAACCCCGTTAACCCAGGCCACAGGGGAAATCGTGAGGGAAGTGTGCATACTATCCGGACAAGCCAGAGTCACACTCAGATAGGTAGTCACGTGTCCCAGAAGCGAAATAGTCACCAGGCCATGCAGCGAGAGATAGATGATCTGAAGAGGAAGCTACGACGAGCACAGCGAAGGCGATCTCCTTCAGACTCAGACAAGTCCTCTAATGCGGAGGATGTGAGTTACCGACGGAGGTCAAGGACCCCCCCAAGTGAAACCTTTACCTACGAAAAGGAACCACGCCCTGTGCGGAAGTATGAGAGCACATCTAGTAAGGGTTCGGGAAACGACGCCATGAAGAGGGCGTTGGATCAGGTTTCAAGGTCCCCCTTCACGTATAGAATTGAAGGGGCTGAGCTGCCTCGACGGTTCAACCAACCGGCATTCGCCATCTATAGCGGTCGATCAGACCCGGTAGAGCATGTGAGTCAATTTAACCAAAAGATGGCGATCTACTCGCAAAATGAGGCCCTTATGTGTAAAATCTTCCCGTCCAGCTTGGGATCAATGGCGATGAGATGGTTCAACGGCCTGAAGACAAATTCCATAAGCTCTTACAAGCAGCTCACTCGGGATTTCTGCTCTCGCTTTATCACCAACACCAGAGTCCCCAGGCCCCTCGGTTCGCTATTTTCCTTGTCCATGCACGAGGGAGAGACTCTGAAAGCATACTCCGATAGATATTGGGAAGTATATAATGACCTGGATGATAACCACGATGCTGTCGCTATCAGCACATTCAAAAGCGGCCTCCCCACCGACCATGGCTTAAGGAAATCCCTCACTGGCAAACCGGTTGCCAACGTTGATCAGTTGAGGGATAGGATAGACAAGTACAAAAGAGTGGAGGAAGATCAGCTGCAAGGGAGGGGGAAGGAGAAGGTTATCCACCCCAAAGCAAATGATTTCAGGTCGGAACGGCACAACCCTGGTCAGCCGAGGAGAGATTTTTCGCGACAGGCTGGGCAGAGTAACCCGCAAACAGTGAATGCCATATTCAGAGAGCCCGTACAACAGGTACTGGAGAAAGTAAGAGATGAGCCCTATTTCAGGTGGCCGGGAAAGATGGCTGGAGAACCTTCCAAACGTAACCAGAACCTGTACTGCCACTATCATCAAGACCATGGGCACACTACTGAGGACTGCAGGAACCTGTGGAATCATCTAGATCAGTTGGTCCGAGAAGGAAAGTTACGTCACCTGCTGCACCCGTCGAGTGGCCACACCAGCCAAGTAACACAAGAGCCTCGAAAGGACGTGACCTTAAGACCACCCACCGGGACGATACATGTCATCCTCGCTGCACCAGGAAGAACGGGACCACCCATCCCCAGGGTGTTAGCTGTTGATCGGCTCCCCTCCGGGAGCAGGCAGAGGGAACACAAAAGGTTAAAAAAGGGAAGCTTTTTGATATTGGGGTTCTCAAATGAGGATAAGAGAGGAACTATTCAACCTCACGATGATGCCTTGGTGGTCACTCTGAGGATTGGGGGCTTTGACGTGAAAAGGGTGTTGGTGGATTCGGGAAGTGCAGTAGAGATAATGTACCCTGATCTATACAAGGGGCTGAACCTGAAGCCAGAAGATTTGGCAGTTTATGACTCCCCCCTTCTTAGCTTCGAGGGAAGAATGGTTACGCCAAAAGGACAAATCCGACTACCCGTACAGACTGGGGCGGAGGTGGTGGAGGTGAATTTTATCGTCGTCGACGCTTACTCACCGTACACCGCGATAGTCGCCAGGCCATGGATCCACGCCCTGGAAGCCGTAACCTCCACACTTCATCAGAAGGTGAAATACCCATCCAAAGGACAAGTGGAAGAGATCCGAGGAGATCAGGCCGTATCCAGGCAGTGTATGGTGGCCGCCGTCTTACATCGGCCCCATGCCGAGTCCTCGGCCCCTGGAAGTTTATAGCAATCAGCCGCCTCGGCAGAGCAAGACGACGGATTGGCCGAGGAGATAGGGTGTGAAAGTTTAGATAAAATCGCTGTCAACGACGACCCGGAGAAGTTCTTTCTGGTCGGCTCGGAATTGCCCTCTCAAGAAAAGGAGGAACTGGTCAGATTTCTTAGAGAAAATGTCGACGTGTTCGCATGGGACGCCTACGACGCCCCGGGCGTCGATCCTAGCCTTATTTGTCACCACCTGAACGTCAACCCCTCTTCCACTCCGAAGAAGCAGCCACCCCGACGCCCTTCAAAGGAACATGCTAGTGCCGTAAAAGACGAAGTGGCAAAGCTAAAAAGAGCGGGGGCTATCAAAGAGGTCTTTTACCCAGAGTGGCTGGCAAACACTGTGGTGGTAAAGAAGAAGACAGGGAAATGGAGGGTCTGCGTAGACTTCACGGACCTGAACAAGGCGTGCCCAAAGGACCCATTCCCCCTACCCCGAATTGATCGATTGGTGGATGCAACCGTGGGGCACCCTCGAATGAGCTTCCTGGACGCCTTCCAAGGCTATCATCAGATACCCCTTGCGCTAGAGGACCAAGAGAAAACGGCTTTCATGATGCCCATCGGAAACTATCATTACAAGGTGATGCCGTTTGGGCTAAAGAACGCAGGCTCAACCTACCAAAGAATGATGACTCGGATGTTTGAACCACAACTGGGCAAGATCATTGAGGTTTATATAGACGATATGGTCGTCAAGAGTAGAAGGGCGTCCGAGCACGTGAAGGACCTCGGAACAATCTTCACCATATTAAGGGAGCATCGGTTGCGGCTGAATGCCTCCAAATGTTCATTCGGGGTCGGGTCTGGGAAATTCCTAGGGTATATGGTCACCTACAGGGGAATAGAAGTAAGTCCCGATCAAATCAAAGCCATTAACAGCCTACAGGCTCCTCGGAATCCGAAGGAAGTACAGAAGCTCACTGGTATGATTGCGGCGTTGAACCGGTTCATATCGAGATCGGCGGATCGATGTCGGCCTTTCTACCTCCTGATAAACAAGTGGAAAGAGTTCGCATGGTCGGAGGATTGCGTTCAGGCTTTCCAGCAACTCAAAGACTACCTGTCCCGACCACCCATCATGTCCAGCCCTGAGGCAGATGAGGTGCTGTTTGCCTACATCGCCGTAGCTCCCCATGTTGTAAGCCTGGTACTGATACGGGATGATAATGGGGTGTAGCGACCAGTGTACTATGTGAGCAAATCACTACATGAGGCCGAGGTGCGATACCTACCTTTAGAAAAGGCAATTCTGGCAATAGTGCATGCAACCCGAAAACTTCCTCATTACTTTCAGGCACACACGGTCATCGTTCTGACTCAGCTTCCCCTCCGAGCAGTACTTCGAAGCGCTAACTATACAGGAAGGATCGCCATGTGGAGTGCGCTCTTGGGAGCCTTTGATATAAAATATATGCCCAGATCCTCCATCAAAGGACAGGTCCTCGCAGACTTGGTAGCGGAGTTTGCTGAGCCCTCCATAGAAACAGTAACCGAGCAGAGGGACATGGACGGAAAGTCGGTTGGTGCGATTTCGACAGGGAGGAACACGCATTGGAAGGTCTACGTAGATGGCGCAGCCAACCAGAGAGGGTCAAGAGTTGGGATAGTTTTAATATCCCCGGACGGTTCTGCCATTGAAAAATCGTTAAGGCTCGGATTCTCGGCTACGAACAATGAAGCCGAATACGAAGCCTTACTTCAAGGGATGACGATGGTTCAAAGGTTGGGCGGAAGAATAATAGAAGCGTTCTCGGACTCCAGACTGGTAGTCGGACAGGTGATGGGTGAGCTGGAAGCCCGAGATACTAGGATGCAAGAGTATTTGGGACAAGTCAAGCGGCTGCAGACGAATTTTGAGTCCTTCAATCTGACACACATTTCCAGGAGTGTCAACACCCATGCGGACTCGCTGGCCACTCTCGCCACGTCCTCGGCACACAATCTGCCGCGAGTGATCCTGGTTGAAGATCTAGCCCAGGCAGGTCCCATCAGCAGAGGCCCTGCCGGAGTCCATCAGATCAGAAAGAGTCACAGCTGGATGGATCCCATAAAGAACTTCCTTCAAAACGCCGTCTTGCCAGAAGAAAAATTGGAAGCCGAGAAGATACGAAGGAATGCTCCTCGGTTTTGGCTGTCGGAGGACCACAAACTATATCGGCGCTCCTACTCTGGACCGTACCTACTCTGCGTGCACCCAGAAGAATCCGAATCTCTACTTGAGGAGTTACACGAGGGGATTTGTGGAAGTCATACCGGAGGAAGATCGCTGGCGCACAAGGCACTTACCCAAGGGTATTGGTGGCCAAACATGCAGAGAGAGGCCCAGGAATACGCTAAGAAGTGTGATCAGTGCCAAAGATTCGCCCCGAACATCCACCAACCCGGAGGAGTCCTCAACCCCCTCTCGAGTCCATGGCCGTTCGCACAATGGGGCCTTGATCTAGTTGGGCCCTTCCCCAAGGCCGCGGGGAACAAGCGATATATAATAGTCGGAACGGATTACTTCACTAAATGGGTGGAGGCTGAACTATTGGCCAACATTAGGGATATGGACGCCCAAAAATTCATCTGGAAGAATATCATCACCCGCTTCAGGACTCCGCGCACACTCATTTCCGACAATGGTCTGCAGTTCGACAGTAAAAACTTTAGGGAGTATTGCCGCGAGTTTGGAATCATCAACCGATATTCCACCCCTGCCTACCCTCAGGGAAATGGGCAGGTCGAAGCCATGAACAAGGTCATAGTGAACGGACTGAAGAAGAGACTGGACGAGGCAAAGGAGAGATGGGTGGAAGAACTCCCGCACGTCTTATGGACTTATCGGACGACGCCGTGATGATCGACCGGTGAGACCCCCTTCTCGATGACTTACGGGGCTGAGGCCGTGCTCCCGATTGAGAACAACTTTCCCACACTAAGGTCTAGATCGCTTACCCCAAACGGTAACGACGAGTTATTGGAACGGAGTCTGGACCTAGCCGAAGAAAGAAGAGAAAAAGCGATGATTCACATGGCCTATTATCACCAGAAGCTGAGGCAAGGGTATGATGCTAACGTAAAACCACGGCTTCTGGGACCAGGTGATCTCGTGATGAGGAAGATTCTTGGCAGCGCAAAGAACCCCTCTTGGGGCAAGTTGGGGCCCAATTGGGAGGGACCATACCGTGTCACATCCGTGGCCGGAATAGGCGCCTACTACCTAGAAGATTTAGATGAAAAAGCTGTACCTCGACCATGGAATGTAAATAACCTCAGAAGATATTATTATTAATGAGAATGGCTTAGCATACGTTTTCTTTCATGATTATCCGCTGCTTGCTGGGCTACTGACAACTATTCATAGTTTTAAACAGAACCCAAGTCCTGCATGGCTCCTCGGACCACAGACTTGGGGGAAATTATTACTCATGACAATTTTTATAAGTTTTAAACAAAACCTAGTCCTGCATGGCTCCACGGACCACAGACTAAGGGGAAATTAATACTTAAGGCAACTATTCATAGTTTTAAACAGAACCCAAGTCCTGTATGACTCCTCGGACCACAGACTTGGGGGAAATTATTACTCATGACAATTTTTATAAGTTTTAAACAGAACCTAGTCCTGCATGGCTCCACAGACTACAGACTAAGGGGAAATTAATACTTAAGGCAACTATTCATAGTTTTAAATAGAACCCAAGTCCTGCATGGCTCCTCGGACCACAGACTTGGGGGAAATTATTACTCATGACAATTTTTATAAGTTTTAAACAGAACCTAGTCCTGCATGGCTCCACGGACCACAGACTAAGGGGAAATTAATACTTAAGGCAACTATTCATAGTTTTAAACAGAACCCAAGTCCTGCATGGCTCCTCGGACCACAGACTTGGGGGAAATTATTACTCATGACAATTTTTATAGTTTTAAACAGAACCTAGTCCTGCATGGCTCCACGGACCACAGACTAAGGGGAAATTAATACTTAAGGCAACTATTCATAGTTTTAAACAGAACCCAAGTCCTGCATGGCTCCTCGGACCACAGACTTGGGGGAAATTATTACTCATGACAATTTTTATAAGTTTTAAACAGAACCTAGTCCTGCATGGCTCCACAGGACCACAGACTAAGGGGAAATTAATACTTAAGGCAACTATTCATAGTTTTAAACAGAACCCAAGTCCTGCATGGCTCCTCGGACCACAGACTTGGGAGAAATTATACTCATGACAATTTTTATAAGTTTTAAACAGAACGTAGTCCTGCATGGCTCCACGGACCACAGACTAAGGGGAAATTAATACCTAAGGCAACTATTCATAGTTTTAAATAGAACCCAAGTCCTGCATCGCTCCTCGGACCACAGTCTTGGGGGAAATTATTACTCATATAAGTTTTAAACAGAACCTAGTCCTGCATGGCTCCACGGACCACAAACTAAGGGGAAATTAATACTTAGGCAACTATTCTAGTTTAAACAGGGA